>NC_069504.1:1136076050-1136432300 GCF_027579735.1 Bombina bombina | reverse complement strand
TTACATCGATCAATAGATGCAATTTACATTTGATCGATACGTTTTATAGTTCGATCGATTTGATATATAAATAAATGGATTTGAAATATATATAATTTCCCTGACAGAGTATAACAATAAGACATGTGGTCTGTGACCCGTGGTGTGTTAAGTAGTAATATTCTTAACATTTTACTACAACCTGTTACTCCCCCTATCAGATGAGGTCTATTTGGCCTTCATTTTTGGAACCGGGAGATGGAAGAAGATGATTGTTCTGTCCTCCTACTTCAAATTTGTCAGAAACACAAGTGGCTGTCTCAAAACATCCCGGACAGAAGATAGATTGATAGATAGGATAGATAGATATACATAGATTGATAGTTAGATAGAATCAATAGAAGAGAAATAGATAGATTTGTTAGATATATAATTACCCTGATAAAGTCTAATAATTAAACATGCGTTCTTGGACCCAACTAGGTTGTGTTAATTAAGTAATACTATTCTTCGCACTTTCAGCCCTGTAACTCCCCCTATTGGTGGAGGTCTATATGGCGGTTATGATTACCCTGACAAAGTATAACAACAAGACACGCGGTCTGGGACCCATGGTAATTTTGTTGTGTTAAGTAAAACTTTTCTTATCACTTGAATCCCTCTTACCCCCCTTTTGTTGGAGCTCTATATGGCCTGCATGATTAGCCTGACAAAGTATAATAATAAAACATCTGGTCTTGGACCCATGGTAATTAGGTTGTGTTTAAGTAGTACTATTCTTATAACTCTAATCCCTGTTACTCCCCCTATCAAGGGAGGTCTATATGGCCTGCATGATTACCCTGACAAAGTATAACAACAAGACACACGGTGTTGGACCCATGATAACTAGCTTGTGTTAATTAGTACTTTTCTTAGCACTTTAATCCCTGTTACCCCCCTATCGGGGGTGGTCTATATGGCCTGCCTGATTACCCTGAAAAAATATAATAATAAGACATGCGGTCTGGTACCCATTTTAACTAGGTTGTGTTTTAAGTACTACCATTCTTAGCACTTTAATCTCTGTAACTCCCCCTATTTGGTGAGGTCTATACGGCCTGGATGATTACCCATACAAAATATAATAATAAGACATCTGCTCTTGGTCTGCGACCCATGGTAACTATGTTGTGTTAATTAGTAATGTCCTTCGCGTTTTAATAGCTGTTACTCATACTCACCCTATCGGTGGAGGTCTATATGGCCTGCATAATTACCCTTACAAAATATAACAACCAAACCCATGCTGGGACCCATGCTAAGTAGGTTGTGTTAAGTAGTACTGTTCTTTGCATTTTCATACCTGTTACAACACCAAATGGTGGCAGGTCTCTCTGGCCTTCATGATTAGCTGCACCCAAACCCAAAAAAAAGCTGAGTGGTCTTAGACTAACACCCATGGCTAACTCTGTTGTTTCAATTAGTACTATTCTTAGCACTTTCATCCCTGTTATGGGCGGTCTACATGGCCATCATGATTAGCTGAACAAAATACTATAATCCAACCTTTGCTCAGTCTTCATAGGCCCTTCATTGTCTGTATTTTGATAGTACAGTTCTTATTATTTTTATAGCTGATACAACACCGAATGTTGTCAGCTCTATATGGCCTGCATGATTAGCTGCACCCAATACAAAAATAAATCCAAGCGGTCTTGGATTAACACCCATGGCTAACTCTGTTGTTTCAAGTAGTACTATTCTTAGCACTTTCATCTCATCATCCCTGTTACTTCCAGGACTCTCGGTGGTGGTGGTCTACATGGCCATCATGATTAGCCTAACCAAATACTACAATCCAACCTTGGCTCAGTCTTCCTAAGGCCCTTCATTGGCTGTATTTTGGTAGTACTGTTCTTATTACTACATGGTGGTCTACATGGCCATCATGATTAGCCTAACCAAATACTACAATCCAACCTTGGCTCAGTCTTCATAAGGCCCTTCATTGGCTGTATTTTGGTAGTACTGTTCTTATTAGTTTAATACCTGATACAACACCGAATGGTGGCAGCTCTATATGCCCTGCATGATTAGCCGCACCCAAAGCCAAAAAAAAGCCAAGCGGTCTTGCACTAACACCCATGGCTAACTCTGTTGTTTCAAGTTGTACTATTCTTAGCACTTTCATCTCATCCCTGTTACTTCCAGGACTCTCGGTGGTGGTCTACATGGCCATCATGATTACCCTCACCAAAATATAACAACAATACGTGCGTGCAGGGAACCATGGTAAGGTTACTTCCTTTCGCAAAATCGAGTATAACAGTTGCAGGCAGAGGTTCTGACCCTGCATTATGGCTGCACCCCTCCCTAAAAGAGGCATGCGTTACAGAGTCTGTGGGCATGTATGCAAAGAGCTGGCCTGCCTAAAAAGAGGAGCAAGGCTGTACAGGTTGTTCTCCTTCAGCCATTTTATACGCTGTCCCACGGCCACGACCCTCAACAACCACAACAGAATGAAACACCACATATGCCATCCTTTTGAACAACAGAGTACAGATATGGCATTGATTTTAGTTACACAACGATATTTATTATGAACCGTGAATTTGAAAACAAAAACATGATTGGACACCCAGTACAGTACAGGTCGTTCTCCTTCGGCCTTTTTACAATAGTGTTCCGGACCCCCCAACAAAAACAACAGCAGGAAAGATGACATATGGCATCCTTTTGAACAATAGATGACAGGTAAGGCATAGATTTTAGAAAGCCATAGATAATTTTTTTGCAACTGTGAAATAAAAAAAAACATTGATTGGACACCCAGCACACTTCTTTATCCTTAGGCCTTTTTATAAGAGGCTCCGAGAGCCTCAACAGAAAAAACATCATGAAAGAGGACATATGGCATCCTTTTGAATAAAAGATTACAGGAAAGCCATTGATTTTAGAAACCCAGAGATCATTAGTTGCAACCGGGAAATAGAAAAAAACATTGATTAGACACCCAGTACACTTATTTATCCTTAGGCCTTTTTATAAGAGGGTCCCGGAGCCTCAACAGAAAAAACATCATGAAAGAGGACATATGGCATCCTTTTGAATAATAGATTACAGGAAAGGCATAGATTTTAGAAACCCAGAGATCATTAGTTGCAACCGGGAAATAGAAAAAAACATTGATTAGACACCCAGTACACTTATTTATCCATAGGCCTTTTTAATAAGAGGGTCCCGGAGCCTCAACCGAAACAACAGCATGAAAGAGGACATATGGCATCCTTTTGAATAATAGATTACAGGAAAGGCATTGATTTTAGAATCCCAGAGATCATTTATATGACCCGGGAAATAAAAAAAAAACATTGATTGGACACCCAGTACACTTCTTTATCCATAGGCCTTTTTAATAAGAGGGTCCCGGAGCCTCAACCGAAACAACAGCATGAAAGAGGACATATGGCATCCTTTTGAATAATAGATTACAGGAAAGGCATTGATTTTAGAAACCCAGAGATAATTAGTTGCAACCAGGAAATAGAAAAAAACATTGATTAGACACCCAGTACACTTATTTATCCTTAGGCCTTTTTATAAGAGGGTCCCGGAGCCTCAACAGAAAAAACATCATGAAAGAGGACATATGGCATCCTTTTGAATAATAAATTACAGGAAAGGCATATATTTTAGAAACCCAGAGATCATTAGTTGCAACCTGGAAATAGAAAAAAAACATTGATTTGACACCCAGTACACTTATTTATCCTTAGGCCTTTTTATAAGAGGGTCCCAGAGCGTCAACCGAAACAACAGTATGAAAGAGGACATATGGCATCCTTTTGAATAATAGATTACAGGAAAGGCATTGATTTTAGAAACCCAGAGATAATTAGTTGCAACCGTGAAATAGAAAAAAACATTGATTAGACACCCAGTACACTTATTTATCCTTAGGCCTTTTAATAAGAGGGTCCCGGAGCCTCAACCGAAACAACAGCATGAAAGAGGACATATGGCATCCTTTTGAATAATAGATTACAGGAAAGGCATTGATTTTAGAAACACAGAGATAATTAGTTGCAACCGGGAAATCTAAAAAAACATTGAATAGACACCCAGTACACTTTTTTATCCATAGGCCTTTTTAGCAGAGGCTCCAGGACCCTCAAGAAAAACAAGAGCAGGGAGCTGGGCATAGGAGTACAAGGGAGTGTGACAATAATAATGTGAAGGGGAAGATTGCGGAGTTGTGGAATTTTAATTTTGTTATTGTGGGAAGTACTTGCAATGACCTTGCTCTGGTGAATCCATATCGCAAATGTCTTTTTTAGGGCACTGTTTGTCTATTTTTTGAATATCAGCATTTGGTAAATGAAGCGCAACTTAAGGCTGGTGAGAACCGACCTTTCTTCTGGCTGTTTGCAAATGTTGTGGCTCTGGACAAACATGTGAATAAGGGGCCATCAGCCATATTCTGCACGCAACCCCTTTGATGATTGACGATAAACATGTGTCACCTGCAAGCAGAGCTTGTTACTTCTGTCTAAATCATCTTCCTGGTATGGACAGGCCACTGTTTCCCACAGCAAGTACGAAGCTTGAACTACAAGATTGTCTTGAGTATGGTAGGAAACCAAAGTTTATTAAATTCTGTACTATCACCACAAAAGCTGAACTTCTTGAAGCAAGGAAAATGCCAGCAATTTCATGTGCTTATGGATGACAAGGACGTCCTGTCCTGTGGTGCACAGAGATGGAGAGGATTTTGGGCCTCCCTGTACACTACCCAGATGTCTCCAACATCACCAGAAACACAAGACAGCGACTCTTGGGAAGTTCCTGGAGTTCTCCGTTAGCCATCTCTTTGCGCCCCGAAAGGAATACTTTATCAGTGTTTTTGTATACATCTGACAACAGCTTAGGAGACTGTGGTGACGCACATGTTATTTACTGTTGTTCCAGCTGTGGCAATATCAATTGGCATTAAAAGGTAAGATTTGGAGACTAGTGACGCACATTTTATGCACGCTGTGGCAATTGCAATTTGCATTAAAAAGAATCTGCTAACAACCACTACCTAGGACCACACCTGACTCCTGAAGTCATGCTTCAGTTAGTAACTCAAGTTAAATTAATTTTCTTTTTTTTTATTATGCTCAGCAGATTCAAAACATACCATTCTTCTAGTCATATCACACGACATGTCAAAATGCTGCATGGAAAATGGCAGTGTGCAAAGTCATAATCTTAGTGAACCTATAAGTGCATTAAATTTTCTAAAAAAAAAAAAAAAATACAGAGAAAAAAAAAAAAGGAAAGAGGACATATGGCATCCTTTTGAACAATAGATTAAATTTAAGGCATTGATTTGAGAAACCCAGAGATAATTTGTTGCATCTGGGAAATCTAAAAAAAAACTTGATTAGACACCCAGTACACTTATTTCTCCTTAGACCTTATTAGCAGAGGCTCCAGGACCCTCAACAATACCAGCAGCAGGAAAGAGGACATATGGCATCCTTTTGAAAAATAGATTTCTGGAAAGGCATTGATTTTAGAAACCCGGGGATAATTTGTTTCAACCGGGAAATATAAAAAAACATTGATTAGACACCCAGTACACATATTTATCCTTAGGCCTTTTTAGCAGAGGCTCCAGAACCCTCAACAGAAATAAAAGCATGAAAGAAGACATATGGCATCCTTGTGAACAATTGATTACAGTTAAGGCATTGATTTTAGAATCCCAGAGATCATTTATATGAATCGGGAAATAGAAAAAACATTGATTGGACACCCAGTACACTTCTTTATCCTTAGGCCTTTTTATAAGAGGCTCCCGGAGCCTCAACAGAAACAACAGCATGAAAGAGGACATATGGCATCCTTTTGAATAATAGATTACAGGAAAGGCATTGATTTTAGAAACCCGGGGATAATTTGTTGCAACCGTGAAATCTAAAAAAACATAGATTAGACACCCAGTACACTTATTTATCCATAGGCCTTTTTATAAGAGGGTCCCAGAGCCTCAACAGAAACAACTGCATGAAAGAGGACATATGGCATCCTTGTGAACAATTGATTACAGTTAAGGCATTGATTTTAGAATCCCAGAGATCATTTATATGAACCGGGAAATATAAAGAAACATTGATTGGACACCCAGTACACTTCTTTATCCTTAGGCCTTTTTATAAGAGGCTCCCGGAGCCTCAACAGAAACAACAGCATGAAAGAGGACATATGGTATCCTTGTGAATAATAGATTACAGGAAAGGCATTGATTTTAGAAACACAGAGATAATTAGTTGCAACCGGGAAATCTAAAAGAACATTGATTAGACACCCAGTACACTTATTTATCCTTAGGCCTTTTTAGCAGAGGCTCCAGGACCCTCAACAAAACCAGCAGCAGGAAAGAGGACATATGGCATCCTTTTGAAAATTAGATTACAGGAAAGGCATTGATTTTAGAAACCCGGAGATAATTTGTTGCAACTGGGAATTTGAATCAAACAAATGATTCGATGGACACCTAGTACACTTCTTTCTCCTTAGGCCTTTTTATAAGAGGGTCCAGGACCCTCAAACAAAACACCAGCAGGAAGGAGGACGTATGGCATCCTTTTGAACAATAGAGTACAGGTACAGCATTGATTTTACAAACCCAGTGATAATTTTGGGCAAATGTGAAATAGAAAAAAAAATTGAGTGGACACCCAGTACACCTCTTTCTCCTTAGGCCTTTTTATAAGAGGGTCCAGGACCCTCAAACAAAATACCAGCAGGAAAGAGAACATATGGCATCCTTTTAAACAATAGAGTACTGGTACGGCATTGATTTTAGAAACCTACAGATAATTGTTTGGAAAAGTGAAATTGCCCCAAAAACCATGCTTGAACTCCCACTCCAGGTCGTTCTCCTTCAGCCTTTTTATAAGAGGGTCCAGCACCCTCAACAGAAACAACTGCAGGAAACACCACCACATATGCCATCCTTTTGCACAAGCGAGTACAGGTATGGCATCCATTTTAGAAACCCAGAGATAATTGAGAGGAACCAGGAACAATTTTCTAAAAATTTGCTGGGGCACCCATTACAGGTCGTTCTCCTTCAGCCTTTTTATACCATGACCCGCAACAGGCACAACAGCATGAAACACCACATATGCCACCCTTTTGCACAATAGAGTACAGGTATTGCATAGATGGAACACGGAGATAATTTGGAGCAACCAAGAGATGGATAAAGATGCTTGGTCGGTCCTCATTCCTTCAAATTTGTGGCATTTTGCGTTCAATTTAATGGTCCACCAGATATGAGTGGTGTGCTAAGTTGTACTATTCGTAACAGTTTAATCACTGTTATGTGCCTTATTTTTTTTATTTGAGTTTTGTACCCACAGAGCTGCAGCAGAGGCCAGAAAAATTAGGAATGTACAAATGACTGAAAAATTTGGGTATTGTTGTAGCAACTGCTGTAGCAGCGGCCAGAAAAATTGATGTTTGTAAAACATTTATAAAGTGCCCTAAAAGCTTGTGGCTTGAACACTAGTTGTTGGCGGATAAGTCAAGCAAGTCCTCTGGCTTTATAACAAAAAAAAAAGGCCAGCCTGTGTACCAGTTGTAGCCCAAGCCAGCTCATCTCATCATCAGGCCTTTTTTATTCAAATGTATCGCCCAATGTCAGACCCTTCGGGATCCAGCCTTCATTCATTTTTATAAAAGTGAGATAGTCAAGGCTTTTTTGACCTAGGTGACTTCTCTTCTCAGTGACAAAACCTCCTGCTGCACTGAAAGTCCTTTCGGACAGGACACTTGAAGCGGGGCAGGCCAGAAGTTCCATTGCAAATTGGGATAGCTCAGGCCACAAGTCCAGCCTGCACACCCAGTAGTCAAGGGGTCCATCGCTCCTGAGAGTGTCGAGATCCGCAGTTAAAGCTAGGTAGTCTGCTACCTGTCTTTTGAGTCTTTCTCTAAGGCTGGATCCCAAAAGGCTCTGATGGTGCATGGGAGTTAAAAAGGTACGCATGTCCTCCATCAACAAGACGTCAGGAAAGCGTCCTGTCCTTGCCGCCGTGGTCGTGGGAGGAGGAGGATTAATTTCATCTCTTCCCCTGTTACATTCCGTGGTGCTGTGACATCACCCTTATACGCTGTATAAAGCATAGTTTTTAATTTATTCTTAAAATGCTCCATCCTTTCCGACTTGCGGGAATTTGGTAACATTTCAGGCACTTTATCCTTATACCGGGGGTCGAGGAGCGTGGGCACCCAGTACAGGTCGTTCTCCTTCAGCTTTTTTATACGAGGGTCCCTCAACAGGCACGACAGCATGAAAGAACCCATTTGAACAAGGTTGGATGCCGAGCTAATCATGTCCCGTTCCTCCTCCTCACTGATCTCACTGATGGTATTTTCTTCCCCCCAGCCAAGTACAACACCACGGGTACCAGAGAGGTGACAACAACGAGCACCCTGGGATGCCTGTTGTGCTCGGTCTTCCTCCTCCTCCTCAAAGCCACATTCCTCCTCTGACTCCTCTTCCTCACAATACTCTTCCTGCATTGCCGCAGGTCCAGCAAGCGATGTTGATTCGGCTGTTTGTGGGGGTGATGGACACCACAACTCTTCCTCTTCACGCTCATCTACTGCCTGATCCAGCACTCTTCACAGGGCACGCTCCAGGAAGAAAACAAATGGTATGATGTCGCTGATGGTGCCTTCGGTGCGACTGACAAGGTTTGTCACCTCCTCAAAAGGATGCATGAGCCTACAGGCATTGCGCATGAGCATCCAATAATTTGGAAAAAATATCCCCAGCTCCCCAGAGGCTGGCCTAGCACCCCGGTCATACAAATACTCATTAACAGCTTTTTCTTGTTGTAGCAGGTGGTCAAACATTAGGAGTGTTGAATTCCACCGTGTCGGGCTGTCGCAAATCAAGCGCCTCACTGGCAGGTTGTTTCGGCGCTGGATATCGGACAAGTGCGCCATGGCCGTGTAGGAACGCCTGAAATGGCCACACACCTTCCTGGTCTGCTTCAGGACGTCCTGTAAGCCTGGGTACTTATGGACAAATCGTTGTACAATTAGATTACACACATGTGCCATGCACGGCACATGTGTCAACTTGCCCAATTTCAATGCCGCCACCAAATTACTTCCATTGTCAGAAACAACCTTGCCAATCTCCAGTTGGTGCGGAGTCAGCCACTGATCCACCTGTGCGTTCAGGGCGGTCAGGAGTGCTGGTGCGGTGTGACTCTCCGCTTTCAGGCAAGTCAACCCCAAGACGGCGTGACACTGCCGTACCCGGGATGTAGCATAGTACCTGGGGAGCTGGGGGGGTGCCATAGATGTGGAGCAAGATGCAGAAGTTGAAGAGGACTCAGCCGAGGAAGAGGTTATGGAAGAGGATGGAGTAGGAGGAGTAGAGGAGGTAGCAGCAGGCCTGCCTGCAAGTCGTGGCGGTGTCACCAACTCTTCTGCAGAGCCACGCATTCCATGCTTGTCAGAAGTCAGCAGGTTTACCCAATGTGCAGTGTAGGTGATATACCTGCCCTGACCATGCTTTGCAGACCAGCTATCCGTGGTCATATGGACCCTTGCCCCAACGCTGTGTGCCAGACATGCCATAACTTCCTTTCTCACAACAGAGTACAGGTTTGGGATTGCCTTTTGTGAAAATAAATTTCTGCCAGGTACCTTCCACTGCGGTGTCCCAATAGATACAAATTTTTTGAAAGCATCAGACTCCACCAGCCTGTATGGTAAAAGCTGGCGGGCTAAGAGTTCAGACAAGCCAGCTGTCAGACGCCGGGCAAGGGTGACTTTGAGAAATTTGCTTCTTACGCTCAAACATGTCCTTGAAAGACACCTGACTGTGGGCAGATGACCAGGAACTGCTACGTAAGAGAGACTGAGTGGAGGATGGTTGAGAGGGGGCAAGGAGGACAGCACTGGTTGACATGGCTGAAGATGCTGGAGCAGGAGGAGGAGGGCTGCTTTCACTTTGTGTGCTGCTTCTACTCATGTGTTCTTCCCATCGGCGTTTGTGATGGGAGACCATGTGCCTTCGCAAAGCAGTTGTACCTAGGTGGGTGTTGGACTTCCCACAAATCAGTTTCTTTTGGCACAGGTTGCAAATGGCATTGCTGTTGTCAGAGGCAGACACACAAAAAAAATGCCACACTTCTGAGCTCTGCTATGACGGAATTCTGGTGGTGGCAACAACATGCGTTGATGGGCGTCGGCGTGCTGTCTGGCTGACCCCTGGTGACGATGCATGCTGTCTTACTGTGCCACTAGCTCCTTGAGACGACCTCCCCATGCTTCCAAATCGTTTCCTCCTCCTCCTCCTCTCTGTCTCCCCATCTGAACTTTCCCCTTCTTCTTCTTCTCTTCTAGCAGGCACCCACATGACATCCACTGACACATCATCATCAACCGCTTCACTTGTATCTGAAACATCAAGAAAGGAAGCAGCATTGGGTACAACATCATCATCATCATCATCATCATTATCATCACATCGTACCTCCATGTCGGTAATGCTGCCTGACTGAGACTGATCACTATTATCTACATCCTCTGTCAATGATGGTTGCGCATCACTCATTTCTTTCAAATGATGTGTCAATAACTCCTGTGACAGATCAAGTGAAGCGGCTGTGGTGCTAGTGTTGGTGGTGGTGACAGGCGGGGGAGTGGCACTGATCACTTGAGACCTGCCCAAAGCACAGCTGGACGTAGATGGTGCGTCAAGGTTAGGATGACTAGCAGCGGAAGCTAAAGAAGATTGGGTGTCCTGTGTTAGCCATTCAACTAGGTCCTCCTCAGAAGTTTTTGCGTCCCCCCTGGCACCCGGCGTCTGAACAATGTGCATATTTGTAGGGTCTAAAGGAATCACAGCACCACGACTACGACCACGGAACCTGCGGGGTGGCCTGCCTCTGCCTGTCATTTTTTTTTAAATGGACACTAACTATACTATTACACCAATTGAGTGGTGGCACTGTGAAAGTGGGCACAGTATACGCTGTGAGACTGACAACAAAAAAGACAGATGTTTTAAAAAATCACAAATTTATAATTTTTTAAAATATTACAAGTACTGTGACAACAAATATGATTGTTTGGCACTAGTTGGCAAATGGGCATGTCTGGCACACACGCTGGGAGAAAGGAAACTGCAATTCAATGGCACTAGGAGACTGAAGAATCACAGTCGAAACAGTTATGATTAACAAAAATTCCAATACTGTTACAATAAATATGATTGGTGGCACTAATTGGCTAGTTGGGACTGGCACACAGGCAGGAGGAAAATGCAATTCAAGGGCACTAGTAGACTGCAGATTGACAGTCAAAACAGTGATGATTGACACATTTTGCAATACTGTTAAAAGAAATATGATTGCTGGCACTAATTGGATAGTTGGGCCTGGCACACAGGCTGGCAGGCAGGAGAAAAGTGGAATTCAATGGCACGAGCAAACTGAGGATTCAGAACAACTATTACCAAAAATTTTAATTTTTAATTATTAAGAATACTGTGACAACAAATATAATTGGTGTAAATATTTTGAAAGTAGGCCTGGCACACAGGCTTGGAAGGCAGTAGAAAAGTGCAATTCTATGGCACGAGCAAACTGAGGATTAAGATCAACAATCAAGAATTTTTTATTTTAATTAGTAACTATACTGTGACAACAATTATGATTGGTGTAAATAGTTGGCAAGACGGCCTGGCACAAAGGCTTTCAGGCAGGAGGTAAATGCAATTCAAGGACACTAGGAGACTGAATACTGACAGTCAAAACAGTGATGATTGACAATTTTTGCAATACTGTTAAAAGAAATATGATTGCTGGCAATAATTGGCTAGGTGGGCCTGGCACACAGCAGGCTGCAAGGCAGGAGGAAAGTGCAATTCAATGGTAGGAGCAAACTGAGGATTCAGAACAACTATTACCAAACATTTAAATTTTTAATTATTAAGAATACTGTGACAACAAATATGATTGGTGTAAATATTTTGAAAGTAGGCCTGGCACACAGGCTTGGAAGGCAATAGAAAAGTGCAATTATATGGCACGAGCAAACTGAGGATTAAGATCAACAATCAAGAATTTTTTAATTTTAATTAGTAACTATACTGTGACAACAATTATGATTGGTGTAAATAGTTGGCAAGACAGCCTGGCACAAAAGGCTGGCAGGCAGGAGGTAAATGCAATTCAAGGACACTAGGAGACTGAATACTGACAGTCAAAACAGTGATGATTGACAATTTTTGCAATACTGTTAAAAGAAATATGATTGCTGGCAATAATTTTCTAGGTGGGCCTGGCACACAGCAGGCTGCAAGGCAGGAGGAAAGTGCAATTCAATGGCACGAGCAAACTGAGGATTCAGAACAACTATTACCAAAAATTTTAATTTTTAATTATTAAGAATACTGTGACAACAAATATGATTGGTGTAAATATTTTGAAAGTAGGCCTGGCACACAGGCTTGGAAGGCAGTAGAAAAGTGCAATTCTATGGCACGAGCAAACTGAGGATTAAGATTAACAATCAAGAATTTTTTAATTTTAATTAGTAACTATACTGTGACAACAATTATGATTGGTGTAAATAGTTGGCAAGATGGCCTGGCACAAAAGGCTGGCAGGCAGGAGGTAAATGCAATTCAAAGACACTAGGAGACTGAATACTGACAGTCAAAACAGTGATGATTGACAATTTTTGCAATACTGTTAAAAGAAATATGATTGCTGGCAATAATTGGCTAGGTGGGCCTGGCACACAGCAGGCTGCAAGGCAGGAGGAAAGTGCAATTCAATGGCACAAGCAAACTGAGGATTCAGAACAACTATTACCAAAATTTTTAATTTTTAATTATTAAGAATACTGTGACAACAAATATGATTGGTGTAAATATTTTGAAAGTAGGCCTGGCACACAGGCTTGGAAGGCAGTAGAAAAGTGCAATTCAATGGCACGAGAAAACTGAGGATTAAAATCAACAATCACATTTTTTTTAATTTTAATTAGTAACTATACTGTGACAACAATTATGATTGGTGTAAATAGTTGGCAAGACGGCCTGGCACAAAAGGCTGGCAGGCAGGAGGTAAATGCAATTCAAGGACACTAGGAGACTGAATACTGACAGTCAAAACAGTGATGATTGACAATTTTTGCAATACTGTTAAAAGAAATATGATTGCTGGCAATAATTGGCTAGGTGGGCCTGGCACACAGCAGGCTGCAAGGCAGGAGGAAAGTGCAATTCAAGGCACGAGCAAACTGAGGATTCAGAACAACTATTACCAAAAATTTAAATTTTTAATTATTAAGAATACTGTGACAACAAATATGATTGGTGTAAATATTTTGAAAGTAGGCCTGGCACACAGGCTTGGAAGGCAGTAGAAAAGTGCAAGTCTATGGCACGAGCAAACTGAGGATTAAGATCAACAATCAAGAATTTTTTAATTTTAATTAGTAACTATACTGTGACAACAATTATGATTGGTGTAAATAGTTGGCAAGACGGCCTGGCACAAAAGGCTGGCAGGCAGGAGGTAAATGCAATTCAAGGACACTAGGAGACTGAATACTGACAGTCAAAACACTGATGATTGACAATTTTTGCAATACTGTTAAAAGAAATATGATTGCTGGCAATAATTGGCTAGGTGGGCCTGGCACACAGCAGGCTGCAAGGCAGGAGGAACGTGAAATTCAATGGCACGAGCAAACTGAGGATTCAGAATAACTATTACCAAAAATTTTAATTTTTAATTATTAAGAATACTGTGACAACAAATATGATTGGTGTAAATATTTTGAAAGTAGGCCTGGCACACAGGCTTGGAAGGCAGTAGAAAAGTGCAATTCAATGGCACGAGCAAACTGAGGATTAAGATCAACAATCAAATTTTTTTTAATTTTAATTAGTAACTATACTGTGACAACAATTATGATTGGTGTAAATAGTTGGCAAGATGGCCTGGCACAAAAGGCTGGCAAGCAGGAGGTAAATGCAATTCAAGGACACTAGGAGACTGAATACTGACAGTCAAAACAGTGATGATTGACAATCTTTGCAATACTGTTAAAAGAAATATGATTGCTGGCAATAATTGTTTAGGTGGGCCTGGCACACAGCAGGCTGCAAGGCAAGAGGAAAGTGCAATTCAATGGCACGAGCAAACTGAGGATTCAGAACAACTATTACCAAAATTTTTAATTTTTAATTATTAAGAATACTGTGACAACAAATATGATTGGTGTAAATATTTTGAAACTAGGCCTGGCACACAGGCTTGGAAGGCAGTAGAAAAGTGCAATTCTATGGCACAAGCAAACTGAGGATTAAGATCAACAATCAAGAATTTTTAAATTTTAATTAGTAACTATACTGTGACAACAATTATGATTGGTGTAAATAGTTGGCAAGACAGCCTGGCACAAAAGGCTGGCAGGCAGGAGGTAAATGCAATTCAAGGACACTAGGAGACTGAATACTGACAGTCAAAACAGTGATGATTGACAATTTTTGCAATACTATTAAAAGAAATATGATTGCTGGGAATAATTGGCTAGGTGTGCCTGGCACACAGCAGGCTGCAAGGCAGGAGGAAAGTGAAATTCAATGGCACGAGCAAACTGAGGATTCAGAACAACTATTACCAAAAATTTTAATTTTTAATTATTAAGAATACTGTGACAACAAATATGATTGGTGTAAATATTTTGAAACTAGGCCTGGCACACAGGCTTGGAAGGCAGTAGAAAAGTGCAATTCTATGTCACGAGCAAACTGAGGATTAAGATCAATAATCAATTTTTTTTTAATTTTAATTAGTAACTATACTGTGACAACAATTATGATTGGTGTAAATAGTTGGCAAGACGGCCTGGCACAAAAGGCTGGCAAGCAGGAGGTAAATGCAATTCAAGGACACTAGGAGACTGAATACTGACATTCAAAACAGTGATGATTGACAATTTTTGCAATACTGTTAAAAGAAATATTATTGCTGGGAATAATTGGCTAGGTGGGCCTCGCACACAGCAGGCTGCAAGGCAGGAGGAAAGTGAAATTCAATGGCACGAGCAAACTGAGGATTCAGAACAACTATTACCAAAAATTTTAATTTTTAATTATTAAGAATACTGTGACAACAAATATGATTGGTGTAAATATTTTGAAAGTAGGCCTGGTACACAGGCTTGGAAGGCAGTAGAAAAGTGCAATTCAATGGCACGAGCAAACTGAGGATTAAGATCAACAATCAAAAGTTTTAATTTTAATTAGTAACTATACTGTGACAACAATTATGATTGGTGTAAATAGTTGGCTAGACGGCCTGGCACAAAAGGCTGGCAGGCAGGAGGTAAATGCAATTCAATGGCACTAGGAGACTGAATATTTGCAGTCCAAAAAATTATGATTTTTATTTTTTTATATACTGTTACAAGAATTATGATTGGTACCACTAATTGGCTAGTTGGGCCTGGAAAACACGCTGGCAGGCAGTAGGAAAGTGCAATTCAATGGCACGAGCAAACTGAGGAATCACAAGCGATCAATTTGGAATTTTAAAGATTAACAATACTTTTACAAAAACTAGGATTGGTGGCACTAATTGGCTAGTTTGTGCCTGGCACACAGGCTGCCAGGCAGGAGGAAACTGCAATTCAATGGCACTAGTAGACTGAATATTTGAAGTACAAAAAATTATGATTTTTAATTTTTTGGATACTGTTACAAGAATTATGATTGGTGTCACTAATTGGCTAGTTGGGCCTGGCACACAGGCTGGCAGATATGAGTCGTGGATGGTAGGTAGGGCAGCAATTTAACACAGTATGCAGTGTAAGTGACAAAAACACAGGCCTGATAGAAAATTAAGTTAGATTACACTAGCAAAATATTTTAAAATTTTAGATTTTAATATTAAAATTATGTTAAGAAGTGCAATGCACATATGAGTGGTAGCACTGGCTGTCTGCTACATAGGGCAGCAATTAACAACAGTATGCTGTGTAAGTCAGATAGACAGTTAGACACAGGCCTGATAGAAAATAAAATTAGATTACACTAGCATAATGATTTAAATACATTTTTGGGGGAATTTAAAGAAAAAGGTTAAGCACATACATATGAGTCGTGGCTTATAGCCTTGGAAGGGCAGCTATTAAAAACAGTAGGCTCTGTAAGTCAGATACACACACGCCTGATAGAAAATACTATTAGATTACACTAGAAAAATTATTTAAATTATTTTTTTGGGGGGGGGAATTAAAAAAAGGTTAAACACATATGAGTCGTGGCTCATAGACTAGGGAGGGCAGCAAGTAAACACAGTAGGCTCTGTATGTCAGCAAAACACACAGGCCTGATATAAAATTATATTAGATTACACTATCAAACAAATTTAAACTTTTTTTTTTTATATTTAAATTAAGGTGAAGAAGATATGAGTGCTGGGTGGCTGCCTGGCACAGACCAATTAACCAAAAGACTAAAAAAAATGAGGTATATTAATGCTGAGTGAGCCTGACAGACACAGGCCTGATAGTAAATGTAATTAGATTACACTAGCAAAATAATTTTTTTTTTTTTTTTTTAAATTTAAAATAATGTTATAAATGGATATTAACACTGGTGGCTGAGACAGAGCAATGAACCAGAGTATATGCTGTGTGACACAGGCCTGATAGAAAATGAAAAAAAAATTACTCTAGCAAAATAATTAAAATTTTTGGTTAGTTAAATTTAAACTAATGTTGCTAGGGAGATATCAGTGGTGGCAGTAATCACAGCATATGCTGTGAGCCTTAAACACACAGCCTGAAAGCCAGGCAAATGCTAATTTAAAAAAACAAAAACAAAAAAAAAAAAGTCACGATATATAGCCCTAAAAAAGGACCATGCCACTGATTAAGCTAATGTTTGTCACAAATATATTAAAAAGAAATTAAAATTGTATAGATTAAAGCACTGCAAACTCTCCACACAGGAGTATTCTCCCAGGAACAATTACTGGTACCGGTCACTTTAACCTGAATATACTGGTAACTTAAACTTATCTATATTCTAATATAATATATTATGGGAATAGATGCAATTAGATTGATGTAAGAGTAGTCAGCGTAATAGCTTCTTACAAAGGTAGACGACTCACATAGAGAGAGCCTGTATTTCTAAATTATTTACTATGAGCCACCACACTGTATTACGATATCACTATCTCGTTCCCATAAAGTAATATATCTTTGCCCAGAATTGGGCCAATACAATTATAAGTTACCAGATATTTAATAACTATATTCAACCAGAGAGGAGAGAAGCAGTGCGAGCGCCTGACGCGTGTTTTACATCTGCTTTGTCAAAGGCCTTAGCTTAGGGCACCTCTCAAGTTACCACTCACCCGCCTGCCACCACCACCAACACTAGCACCACAGCCGCTTAATTTGATCTGTCAGAGGAGTTATTTACACATCAGTTGGAAGAAATGAGTGATAGTGATGCGCAACAATTATTGACAGAGGATGTAGATAACAGAGATATGTCTCAGTCAGGCAGCATTACACACATGGACGTACGGTGTGATGATGATGTTGTACCCACTGCTGCTTCCTTTGTTGAGTTGTCAGATACAAGTGAAGCGGTTGATGATGACGATGCGTCCGTGGATGTCACGTGGGTGCCCGCTAGAAGAGAAGAAGAAGAAGGGGAAAGTTCAGATGGGGAGACAGAGAGGAGTAGGAGACGAGTTGGAAGGAGGGGGAGGTTGTCGCAAGGAGCTAGTGGCACAGTCAGACAGCATGCATCGGCACCCGGGGTCAGCCAGACAGCACGCCAATCAACGCATGCTGTTGCCACCACCAGAATGCCGTCATTGCAGAGCTCAGCAGTGTGGCATTTTTTTGTGTGTCTGCCTCTGACAACAGCGATGCCATTTGCAACCTGTGCCAAAAGAAACTGAGTCGTGGGAAGTCCAACACCCACCTAGGTACAACTGCTTTGTGAAGGCACATGATCGCACATCACAAACGCCTATGGGATCAACACATGAGTACAAGCAGCACACAAACTCAAAGCCGCCATCCTCCTCCTGGTCCAGCATCTTCAGCCACATCAACCACTGCTGTCCTCCTTGCCCCCTGTCAACCATCCGCCACTCCGTGTCTTGCCTTGAGCAGTTCCTGCTCATCTGCCCACAGTCAGCCAATGTCACAAAGTCACCCCCTTGCCCGGCATCTGACAGCTGGCTTGACTGAACTCTTAGCCCGCCAGCTTTTACCATACAAGCTGGTGGAGTCTGAGGCGTTCAAAAAATTTGTAGCTATTGGGACACCGCAGTGGAAGGTACCCGGACGAAATTTCTTTGCACAAAAGGCAATCCCCAACCTGTACTCGTTTGTGCAAAAGGAAGTAATGGCATGTCTGGCACACAGTGTTGGGGCAAGGGTCCATCTGACCACTGATACCTGATCTGCAAAGCATGGTCAGGGCAGGTATATCACCTACACTGTGCATTGGGTAAACCTGCTAAAGGCTGCCAAGCATGGAATGTGTGGCTCTGCAGAGGAGTTGGTGACACCGCCATGACTTGCAGGCAGGCCTGCTGCCACCTCCTCTACTCCTCCTACTCCATCCTCTTCCATAACCTCCTTGGCTGAGTCCTCTTCTGCTGCTGCATCTTGCTCCACATCAACGGCACCCCCCAGCTCCCCAGGTACTATTCCACATCCCGGATATGGCAGTGTCACGCCGTCTTGGGGTTGACTTGCCTGAAAGCAGAGAGTCACACAGGACCAGCACTCCTGTCCGCCCTGAACGCACAGGTGGATCAGTGGCTGACTCCGCACCAACTGGAGATTGTCAAAGTGGTTAGTGACAATGGAAGAAATTTGGTGGCGGCATTGAATTTGGGCAAGTTGACACATGTGCCGTGCATGGCACATGTGTGTAATCTGATCGTACAACGCTTTGTGCATAAGTACCCAGGCTTACAGGACGTCCTGAAGCAGGCCAGGAAGGTGTGTGGCCATTTCAGGCATTCCTACACAGCCATGGCGCACTTTTCAGATATCCAGCGGCGAAACAACATGCCAGTGAGGCGCTTGATTTGCGACAGTCCGACACATTGGAATTCAACACTCCTAATGTTTGACCGCCTGATCCAACAAGAAAATGCCATTAATGACTATTTGTATGACCGGGGTGCTAGGACAGCTTCTGCGGAGCTGGGAATTTTTTTGACACGTTACTGGATGCTCATGCGCAATGCCTGTAGGCTCATGCGTCCTTTTGAGGAGGTGACAAACCTAGTCAGTCGCACCGTCAGCGACATCATAGGCACCATCAGCGACATCATACCATTTGTTTTCTTCCTGGAGTGTGCCCTGCGAAGAGTGCTGGATCAGGCCGTAGATGAGCGTGAAGAGGAAGAGTTGTGGTCACCATCACCACCAGAAGCAGCCTTATCTGCATCACTTGCTGGACCTGTGGCAACGCTGGAAGAGGATTGTGAGGAAGAGGAGTCAGAGGAGGAATGTGGCTTTGAGGAGGAGGAGGAAGACCAACCACAACAGGCATCCCAGGGTGCTTGTTGTCACCTATCTGGTACCCGTGGTGTTGTACGTGGCTGGGGGGAAGAAGATACTTTCAGTGAGATCACTGAAAACGAGGAACGGGACATGAGTAGCTCGGCATCCAACCTTGTGCAAATTGGGTCTTTCATGCTGTCGTGCCTGTTGAGGGACCCTTGTATAAAAAGGCTGAAGGAGAACGACCTGTACTGGGTGTCCACGCTACTAGACCCCCGGTATAAGCATAAAGTGCCTGAAATGTTACCAAATTACCGCAAGTCAGAAAGGATGCAGAAGTTCCAAAATAAATTAAAAGTATGCTTTACACAGCGTATAAGGGTGATGTCACAGCACAACGGGAATCTAAAAGGGGAAGAGGTAAAAGTAATCCTCCTCCTCCCACGACCACGCCGGCAAGGACAGGACGCTTTACAGACGTGTTGTTTATGGAGGAAATGCAGAGCTTTTTAAGTCCTACGCATCGCCACAGCCCTTCGGGGTCCACCCTCAGAGAATGACTCGACCGACAGGTAGCAGACTACCTCGCCTTAACTGCAGATATCGACACTCTGAGGAGCGATGAACCCCTTGACTACTGGGTGTGCAGGCTTGACCTGTGGCCTGAGCTATTCCAATTTGCGATAGAACTTCTGGCCTGCCCCGCTTCAAGTGTCCTGTCAGAAAGGACCTTCAGTGCAGCAGGAGGTATTGTCACTGAGAAGAGAAGTCGCCTAGGTCAAAAAAGTCTAGATTACCTCACCTTTATTAAGATGAATGAGGGATGGATCCTGAAGAGACTGACAGTGGGCGATACATTTGACTAAAAAAGGCCTGATGAGATTAGCTGCCTTGGGCTAAAACTGGTCCACATGCTGCTGTATTTTATCTCTAAGAACAAAGGGAATAGGAGGAAACGGTTGACACCGAGAAACGCGTTGCATGCTACTTACTTACTGTGCATGAGGAATATATGTATTTTATTGCTTTTAATTTTTATTAAAATCCTTCTTTTAATCATATATCCTCATTGCAATTGTCCATTTCTGAGCTACCTGCCAATCCTGATTGCTGCCTAGTATCCTGCTTCATACTCTACACAGCTAGCTGGGTTGCTGAGAAAGCCAGCCTGCCTCTACTGGCACAACTGAGTGCCGCTACAGAATGTGAGTACCCTGCACAGATTGCATATTTACCTGTGTACTCCTACAGATTCACACAGTGGTGTGCCTGTGTTTGCACCTAGCTCCTGTTCCCACATTGCTGGATCCAGTATACACAGTCCATCAAGACATAGAGTCCTCTACCTTGGGTATCCTGGTTAGCCGGTTCAGCCAGCTGGTTTGCTGTGAATACCAGCCTGCCCCTATAGGCACATTGGAGTGCCTTTTCACATTGTGAGTACCCTGCACATGTCTTATATTTGTCGTTGGCTTCTTCAGATTCACACATACGGCGCCTCTTTCCTGTGTTTGATTTTGTATTTTATCTCTGAATGCCGGATGACTTGCGTGACTTATCCACCACCAACTAGGGTTCAAGCCGCAATGTTTTAGGGCACTTTCTGCCTGGGAAACAAACATCAATTTTTCTGGCCACAATACCTAATTATATATGCATCACACTAGGGGTCAGAGTATGAGTGCTGCACTAACGTTGGTTTATGAACGTTAAGGGGTTTATTGTTGGTGTTTGCTCACGTCGGGTTTATCACTTGTGTTATGAGTTGAAAGTAAACTATTTACGCTACAATGATTATTGTGTCCTTAGTGCTCTGGTTAACTGTTTCGAAAAAAATTGCACAAAACACATCAAAAGAACATTACACAGTACAGTTAAACTCAGAATAACACTATCTAATAAATATACATTACACAGTACAGTTACACTCAGAATAACACAATCTAATAAATATACATTACATTGTACAGTTACACTAATATTAACACCATGTAATAAGTATACATTACACAGTACAGTTACACTCATAATAGCATTATCTAATAAATATACATTACACAGTACAGTTACACTCATAATAACACTGTCTAATACATATACATTACACAGCACAGTTACACTCATAATAACACAGTCTAATAAATATTCATTACACAGTACAGTTACATACATAATGACACTATCTAATAAATACACATTAAACAGTACAGTTACACTCATAATAACACTATCTATTAAATATACATGACACAGAACAGTTATACACATAATAACACTCTCTAATAAATATACATTACACAGTACAGTTACACTCATAATAACGCAGTCTAATAAATATACATTACACAGTGCAGTTACCCTCATAATACTATCTAATAAATTTACATTAAACAGTACAGTTACACTCAGAATAACACTGACCAATGAATACACATTACACAGTACAGTTACACTGATATTAACACCATCTAATACATTAAACAGTACAGTTACACACATATTAACACAATCTCATAAATATACATTAAACACTACAGTTACTCACATAATAACACTATCTAATAAATATACATTACACAGTACAGTTACACTTATAATAACACTATCTAATAAATAGACATTACACAGTACAGTTACACTCATAATAACACTGTCTAATAAATATACATTACATAGTACAGTTACACACATAATAACACTGTTTAATAAATATACATTACACAGTACAGTTACACTCATAATAACAATGTCTAATAAATATACATTACACAGTACAGTTACAGTCATATTAACACTGTCTAATAAACATACATTACACAGTACAGTTACACACATAATAACACTGTCTAATAAATATACATTACACAGTACAGTTACACTCAGAATAACAGTGAACAATGAATATACATTACACAGTACAGTTACACTGATATTAAGACCATCTAATAAATATACATTACACAGTAGAGTTACATACATATTAACACAATCTAATAAATATATATTACACAGTACATTTATTCACATAATAATACTATCTAATAAATATACATTACACAGTTCAGTTACAGTCATATTAACACTGTCTAATAAACATACATTACACAGTAGAGTTACACACATAACACTGTCTAATAAATATACATTACACAGTACAGTTACAGTCATATTAACACTGTCTAATAAACATACATTAAACAGTTCAGTTACACTCATAATAACACTATTTAATAAATATACATTACACAGTACAGTTACAGTCATATTAACACTGTCTAATAAATATACATTACACAGTACAGTTACACTCAGAATAACACTGATCAATGAATATACATTACTCAGTACACTGATATTAAGACCATCTAATAAATATACATTACACAGTACAGTTACACACATATTAACACAATCTACACAGTACAGTTATTCACATAATAACATTATCTAATAAATATACATTACACAGTACAGTTACACAAATAATAATACTGTCTAATACATATATATTACACAGTACAGTCACACTCATAATAACACTATTTAATAAATATACATTACACAGTACAGTTACACACATAATAACACTATCTAATAAATATACATTGCACAGTACTGTGTAATAAAACCATCTAATAAAAATACATTACATAGTACAGTTACATACATAATAACACTGTCTAATAAAAATACATTACATAGTACAGTTACACTCATAATAACACTATCTAATACATATACATTACACAGTACAGTTACACACATAATAACACTATCTAATAAATGTAAATTACACAGTACAGTTACACTCATAACACCATCTAACAAATATACATTACACAGTACAGTTACACTCATAATAACACTATCTTATACATATACATTACACAGTACAGTTACACTCATAATAACACTATCTTATACATATACATTACACAGTACAGTTACACTCATAATAACACTATCTAATAAATGTAAATTACACAGTACAGTTACACTCATAATAACACTATCTAATACATATACATTACACAGTACAGTTACACTCATAATAACACTATCTAATACATATACATTACATAGTACAGTTACACACATAATAACACTATCTAATAAATGTAAATTACACAGTACAGTTACACTCATAACACCATCTAACAAATATACATTACACAGTACAGTTACATGCATATTAACACAGTCTAATAAATATACATTACACAGTACAATTACACACAACTGTACACATGTACGCAGATGACACGGTAATCTATGCAAACAAATCTGATCTGCCGCAGCTTGAGGCAGTGCTCCAAGACAAGTTCACAGAGGTAGAAAAGTGGATCTCAAAAAACAAACTCTTCCTAAACACTGACAAAACTGTCACAATGATCTTTGGAACTGGGCCTAAATTAAACAAATTACAAAATTCCCATCTACGCATCAAAACAAAATCCAATTGCACGCTAACCGCAGTCCACTCTTTCAAATACTTGGGTATGTTCTTAGACCCTAATCTATCTTTAGGCCTAAACATAGAAAAACTTGCATCCAAACTTTATCTAAAATTAGGTGCCCTGTACAGAAACAAATCTTGCCTCAGCCCTACAGTAAAGGAAAAGATTGTACATCAAATGCTGATGCCTATCATCGATTATGGGGACGTAGTATACGCACCTGCACCGCAAACTCACCTTAACCCCTTAACGACCAAGGACGTACGCCACACGTCCTGAAAAATAATACAGTTAATGACCAAGGACGTGTGGCGTACGTCCTTGGTCTGGAAAGCAGCTGGAAGCGATCCTGCTCGCTTCCAGCTGCTTTCCGGTTATTGCAGTGATGCCTCGATATCGAGGCATCCTGCAATAACCCCCCTTGGCCATCCGATGCAGAGAGAGCCACTCTGTGGCCCTCTCTGCACCGGACATCGGTGGCCGGTATCGTTGGTGGGTGGGAGCAAGTCTGGGAGGCGGGTGGGCGGCCATCGGTGTGCCGGATGAAGGGGAGGGGGGGCGGGATCGGGGGCGGGACAGGCGGGGGGCGCGCACAGGGGGCGGCGGGCGGGCGCGTGCACGGGGTGGGAGTGGGAGGGAACCGCTACACTGCAGAAAAAAAAAAGTTAAGAAAAAGTAAAAAAAAAAACATTTAACAAAATAAATGATGATCTAAGGGTTCTGGAAGGGGTGGGGGGTTGGTCGGGGGGGGGGGGAGCTACACTACAGAAAAGGGCTATGAAAAAACCAATAAACATACTTTTGTTACTAAACTGGGTACTGGCAGACAGCTGCCAGTACCCAAGATGGCGCCCATTAAGGCAGAGGGGTTGGGTTAGAAAGCTGTTTGGTGGGGGATCAGTGAGGTTGGGGGCTAAGGGGGGATCCTACACAGCAGCATATGTAAATATGCCAAAAAAAAAAAAAAAAAAGCCCAAATATAGCTTTTATTTTAGTACTGGCAGAGTTTCTGCCAGTACTTAAGATGGCGGGGACAATTGTGGGGTGGGGTGGGGGGGAAGAGAGCTGTTTGGGAGGGATCAGGGGGTCTGATGTTTTAGGTGGGAGGCTGAGCTCTAAACTAAAGCTAAAATTAACCCTGCAAGCTCCCTACAAGCTACATAATTAACCCCATCACTGCTAGCCATAATACACAGTACAGTTACAGTCATATTAACACTGTCTAATAAACATACATTAAACAGTTCAGTTACACTCATAATAACACTATTTAATAAATATACATTACACAGTACAGTTACAGTCATATTAACACTGTCTAATAAATATACATTACACAGTGCAGTTACACTCAGAATAACACTGATCAATGAATATACATTACTCAGTAAAGTTACACTGATATTAAGACCATCTAATAAATATACATTACACAGTACAGTTACACACATATTAAAACAATCTAATAAATATATATTACACAGTACAGTTATTCACATAATAACATTATCTAATAAATATACATTACACAGTACAGTTACACACATAATAATACTGTCTAATACATATATTACACAGTACAGTCACACTCATAATAACACTATTTAATAAATATACATTACACAGTACAGTTACACACATAATAACACTATCTAATAAATATACATTGCACAGTACAATTACAATCATAATAACACCATCTAATAAAAATACATTACACAGTACAGTTACACTCATAATAACACTATCTAATACATATACATTACACAGTACAGTTACACACATAATAACACTATATAATAAATATACATTACACAGTACAGTTACACACATAATAACGCTATCTAATAAATATACATTACACAGTATAGTTACACTCATAATAACGCTATCTAATAAATATACATTACACAGTACAGTTACACTCATAATAACACTATCTAATACATATACATTACATAGTACAGTTACACACATAATAACACTATCTAATAAATGTAAATTACACAGTACAGTTACACTCATAACACCATCTAACAAATATACATTACACAGTACAGTTACATGCATATTAACACAGTCTAATAAATATACATTACACAGTACAATTACACACAACTGTACACATGTACGCAGATGACATGGTAATCTATGCAAACAAATCTGATCTGCCACAGCTTGAGGCAGTGCTCCAAGACAAGTTCACAGAGGTAGAAAAGTAGATCTCAAAAAACAAACTCTTCCTAAACACTGACAAAACTGTCACAATGATCTTTGGAACTGGGCCTAAATTAAACAAATTACAAAATTCCCATCTACGCATCAAAACAAAATCCAATTGCACGCTAACCGCAGTCCACTCTTTCAAATACTTGGGTATGTTCTTAGACCCTAATCTATCTTTAGGCCTAAACATAGAAAAACTTGCATCCAAACTTTATCTAAAATTAGGTGCCCTGTACAGAAACAAATCTTGCCTCAGCCCTACAGTAAAGGAAAAGATTGTACATCAAATGCTGATGCCTATCATGGATTATGGGGACGTAGTATACGCACCTGCACCGCAAACTCACCTTAACCCCTTAACGACCAAGGACGTACGCCACACGTCCTGAAAAATAATACAGTTAATGACCAAGGACGTGTGGCGTACGTCCTTGGTCTGGAAAGCAGCTGGAAGCGATCCTGCTCGCTTCCAGCTGCTTTCCGGTTATTGCAGTGATGCCTCGATATCGAGGCATCCTGCAATAACCCCCCTTGGCCATCCGATGCAGAGAGAGCCACTCTGTGGCCCTCTCTGCACCGGACATCGGTGGCCGGTATCGTTGGTGGGTGGGAGCAAGTCTGGGAGGCGGGTGGGCGGCCATCGGTGTGCCGGATGAAGGGGAGGGGGGCGGGATCGGGGGCGGGACAGGCGGGGGCGCGCACGGGAGCGCGCGCGTGCACAGGGGGCGGCGGGCGGGCGCGTGCACGGGGTGGGAGTGGGAGGGAACCGCTACACTGCAGAAAAAAAAAAGTTAAGAAAAAGTAAAAAAAAAAACATTTAACAAAATAAATGATGATCTAAGGGTTCTGGAAGGGGTGGGGGGTTGGTCTGGGGGGGGGGAGCTACACTACAGAAAAGGGCTATGAAAAAAACAATAAACATACTTTTGTTACTAAACTGGGTACTGGCAGACAGCTGCCAGTACCCAAGATGGCGCCCATTAAGGCAGAGGGGTTGGGTTAGAAAGCTGTTTGGTGGGGGATCAGTGAGGTTGGGGGCTAAGGGGGGATCCTACACAGCAGCATATGTAAATATGCCAAAAAAAAAAAAAAAAAGCCCAAATATAGCTTTTATTTTAGTACTGGCAGAGTTTCTGCCAGTACTTAAGATGGCGGGGACAATTGTGGGGTGGGGTGGGGGGGAAGAGAGCTGTTTGGGAGGGATCAGGGGGTCTGATGTTTTAGGTGGGAGGCTGAGCTCTAAACTAAAGCTAAAATTAACCCTGCAAGCTCCCTACAAGCTACATAATTAACCCCATCACTGCTAGCCATAATACACAGTACAGTTACAGTCATATTAACACTGTCTAATAAACATACATTAAACAGTTCAGTTACACTCATAATAACACTATTTAATAAATATACATTACACAGTACAGTTACAGTCATATTAACACTGTCTAATAAATATACATTACACAGTGCAGTTACACTCAGAATAACACTGATCAATGAATATACATTACTCAGTAAAGTTACACTGATATTAAGACCATCTAATAAATATACATTACACAGTACAGTTACACACATATTAAAACAATCTAATAAATATATATTACACAGTACAGTTATTCACATAATAACATTATCTAATAAATATACATTACACAGTACAGTTACACAAATAATAATACTGTCTAATAAATATACATTACACAGTACAGTTACACACATAATAACACTATCTAATAAATATACATTACATAGTACAGTTACACATATAATAACACTATCTAATAAATATACATTACACAGTACAGTTACACTCATAATAACACGGTCTAATAAATATACATTACACAGTACAGTTACACACATAATAACACCATCTAATAAATATACATTACACAGTACAGTTACACACATAATAACATTGTCTAATAAATATACATTACACAGTACAGTTACACTCATAATAACACGGTCTAATAAATATACATTACACAGTACAGTTACACACATAATAACACCATCTAATAAATATACATTACACAGTACAGTTACACACATAATAACACCATCTAATAAATATACATTACACAGTGCAGTTACACACATAATAACACCATCTAATAAATATACATTACACAGTACAGTTACACACATAATAACACTGTCTAATAAATATGCATTACACAGTGCAGTTACACACATAATAACACCATCTAAAAAATATACATTACACAGTACAGTTACACACATAATAACAGTATCTAATAAATATACATTACACAGTACAGTTACACACATAATAACACTGTCTAATAAATATACATTACACAGTACAGTTACACACATAATAACACCATCTAATAAGTATACATTACATAGTACAGTTACACACATAATAACACTGTCTAATAAATATACATTACACAGTACAGTTACACACATAATAACACTGTCTAATAAATATGCATTACACAGTGCAGTTACACACATAATAACACCATCTAAAAAATATACATTACACAGTACAGTTACACACATAATAACAGTATCTAATAAATATACATTACACAGTACAGTTACACACATAATAACACTATTTAATAAAAATTATTTAAAAAAAATACTGCACAAAAAGTTTTAAGTGCTCAAAGATATGAGGTCTCAGGTGTTAGAAAATAAATGCAGCAAAGGTCTTTAACTTAGAGGTACTTACATACAGACATGTGCGTTTTGTTTCGTTCCGAATTTAAATTCGGACGAATTTGTCAAATTCGGAGATTCAAATCTATTCGAATTTCCGAATTACCGTAGCACTGAATCTAACGAATAAATACGAATTAGTTTGGATTTATTCGGTAGATTTGGATGGCAATGGATTACACTAGTATTGTACTGTATATTAGGTTAAATCACTCTTCTATGGGTTACACCTAATATACAGTACATAATACTAGTCTAATACACAGCACATCCCACCTAACACATACCGAACTTCTGAATTTACTAATCGAATTCGAACCGAATACATCCGAATACATCCAAATTTATTCGAATCTGAATGAATCTGAACGAATCCAAAACGAATGCATTCAAATGTATCCGAATTCGAATCAATCCGAAAACGAAATTCGAAAACATCCAAATCGATTCAAAACTATTTTTTTTGCCGCACACAAGTCTACTTACATATACATGTGCAGTATATGTATGTATATATAGATGTCTATATGTGTGTACTTATGCATTTATGTATTTACAGACATATATACACATACAAACACATAAATACACATAAATACATATATAGACATATATAGACATATGCATTGAAGTTAATTAGATTAAAACATGTAAAAGCATATTTATGCAAAGTTCATTTTAATAAAGGTTTTAACTATGTATTTACAATGTAGAATGTGTTTTATGTATTTGTAAATATATATATATATATATATATATATATATATATATATATATATATATATATATGCAAATACAGTATCTATACCTATATATAATCATATCTATATATATATATAT
Source organism: Bombina bombina (assembly GCF_027579735.1). Taxonomy (NCBI): domain Eukaryota; kingdom Metazoa; phylum Chordata; class Amphibia; order Anura; family Bombinatoridae; genus Bombina; species Bombina bombina. The sequence goes on along the minus strand of NC_069504.1, from coordinate 1,136,402,532 downwards.
ATATATATATATATATATTAAACCAAATGGGTAGGTATATGCACTCTCACCACTGTCCTGCAAATGCCAGGGTGCTCTTAGAAGGTATAAAACAGATGAAAGAAAAAGCACTCACTGGACTTTGGACATCAACGTGATATTTTATTTGTTACATTTTGGGACCTCAAACGTCCCTTCTTCCGACAACCAGAATGTGTGAAATGACAATCTTAAATAGGCCTGTGAGATCCTCCCCAATACGGCTTCCAATCATTGGGTGCCGTGTGCAAAAAAGGAACGTACCAACTATATAAATCCACAAGCTGCTGATACATCTCATCAAAGTGTAAAACATATTATATGTTAGTGGTAATAACATAATGTGTAATATCAAACTCAAGTGCGCTGCTTGTACATATCGATCCCTCTCCCTCACTATCCGTACCGGTATGAGCCCCGATCCTGGGCTATCATGGGCAATCCCATGCACCAAGTGCACAATCCTATTGGATCATATAACCAACGCCCATGCTGTGGAGGCAAACTTCTGTTGTGTGTTGCTATGTGAACCAGATGGTGACGTCACATCTGGGAGGTAACAGCCTTTCCCACAGAGAGCACATATATCCGCTCCTTTATTTTAATCTCACGCATCACAAATCATCCCCTTATCTGTGTATACTACAACTGCCACTATGAGATAGACTCTCTCAGTGTGCCCAGCTAGCAGTATCAGACCGGACCCATATCCATACCGGGAGCAGACACTCACAGCTGTCAACTTACTCCCATTCCCATTGGCTCCCGGCACTAACACCCACCATCCTGATAGGATGGAAGGGAGTAATAAGAGCCACCCATCAGACTTGTCAACATAAACATAAGTACCAATCTGAATATATTGAAACCGCACCTCCGGGCTAGAAACTTTCAGTGTGCCTAGCTAACAGAGTCAGACCAGACCTCGAGCCATACCTGGATCAGGCACTCGCCACTACCAACTCACTCGGACTACTGTAGACTCCCAGCACTAACACCCACCATCATGATAGGATTAATGTATCACAACCATCTCAAGGCGATTAATAGGACCCCAGGTCAGATATACCTATGTGATAGACACAGGGCTTTCTCTAGAAGAAAACTACCTATGATCTAACACCCTTATTCATTAGCAGCGCACATATCAACTCCAATGTACTAGTGTCACACCCCAAGACTTCCACTGGGACAGACCTCCAAGTAAAAAAAAAAAAACCCTCAATGGTCATTAACCGGCCCCTTCAAACCAGGATCGAGCACTCACAAGGCCCACACCTCCATACATAATACCCACCGCTTGCTCAATATTAGTCACAAAGGCGGCACTGTTGCCTATCATAAAACCTATATTTCACCATGATATGGCTCGTGTGTATAATCCTACCTCTCAAAACCTAAAAACATGTTGACTGTGACCGATATACCAAAACAAATAGTATCTAGTACGTGACTGTGCAGCATATCAATGTACCACGCCTCCAATGCAAGCCACAATAAACATAAAATATAAAATATAGACCCAAGGGCCAGCACATCACACCACTCCACAAACCATAAGGGGAGGAACCGCTAGCAGGCTTCCCAACCACCAGACGCTCTGCTCCGAGTCATATACCCTGACACCACACATCATGTACCACAATATCGCCCACCATCTAGGCAGAAAAGTCTAAAGTGGGGGAAAGATTTCAGGATGGACAGCAAATTTAAATATTTTGCATGTAAGAGTTAATTATTCCATGCTGAATTAAATATACAAAATACCAGATTCATCGTCTATGTTAAAGGTAGCAAAAGGAGAAATATTTTAAATCTTGTGGAAGTTGAAAGCATAAGAGTTTGAAATTTAAATTTTAAAATTATTTAGATAGCATTTATATAAGTTAATATGCCCAGATTGTATAAATAATACATACAGTATATATGAATCTAGGGGATACATCACATGTTACACACTGTGTTGGATATAAAGTGAATTAAATAAATAACTATATTGGAGATATTTAAATGAATGAGAAATTATATTTAGAATGAATAACAGGTTCTATATTCTGAAATGGATATACCTATATAATTTGTACTATGAGGTGTATCATGGTTAGGTCTTTGTGTACTCAAAACTTGAGAAATGTGGTGTGCACTAAATGTGGAATATATTTATATTAAGTGGAATAAGAATCCAATAAATATATCTATATACTTAAAGGGACAGTCTACACCAGAAGTTTTATTGTTTTAAAAAATAGATAATCCCTTTATTACCCATTCCCCAGTTTTGCATAACTAACGTAGTTATATTAATATACTTTTAACCTCTGTGATTATTTTGTATTTAAGCCTCTGCAAACTGCCCCTTTATTTCAGTTCTTTTGTCAGACTTGCAGTTTAGCCAATCAGTGCCTGCTCCCAGATAACTTCACGTGCACGAGCACAGTGTTATCTATATGAAATATGTGAACTAACAACCTCTAGTGGTGAAAAAACTGTTAAAATGCATTCTGAAAATAGGTGGCCTTCAAGGTCTAAAAAAATAGCATATGAACCTCTTAGGTTAAGCTTTCAACTAAGAATACCAAGAGAACAAAGCAAAATTGGTGATAACAGTAAATTGGAAAATTGTTTAAAATTACATGCCCTATCTGAATCATGAAATTTTATTTTGGCCTAGACTGTCCCTTTAATTGCTACAGAATTCTACTCATATGAGATGTGTTTAATATAAAGATGACTAGAGATGTGCTCAAAAATGCAATGTAATATCAGAATGTGGAATGATATGATTCTATTAAAATCAAAAAATTAATTGTATAACTATTAATAGAAATATGAATCTTAAGTACATTTTTAAAAATATTATAAGTAGGAAATTGTATAGAGACCAACTCTGAATATATAGGTTTATTATATTATTATCAGATATAAAATTAAACACTGGTCTAGTATTGAATATAGATATATACAAGTGGCCCTCGATTTACAACGGTTCAATTTGCACCGTTTCAGAATAACAACCTTTTTTTCAGTCATGTGACTGCTATTGAAAAGCATTGAGAAGCAGTGCATTGATTAAAATAGCCAGTAGGTGGAGCTGTCCGCTTGTGTTGCAGCAAAGATATGCAAGCCAAGCAAGCTGAAATTAATCAGTTTAACCAGACCTGAGCTATTGAGCAGCTTGCAAAGGAACAAGATCTTCCTGTCTATAAATCAGTCCAGATTGGAATGCATAGAAAGAACTGTTTGCAGAAAAATGCAAGTAAAGTCTGTGTTGTGTGAATATTTTATTAGGTTTATAATGCTGTTTGGCATTTAAAGACTTCATTTCAAAGCTTTAAAAATAATGTATTGGGTGTTACTTATGCCAATTTTGAGAGGGGCCTGGAACCTAACTCCCTCATTTTCCATTGACTTACATTATAAACTGGGTTTCAATTTACAATGGTTTCAATTTACAACCATTCCTTCTGGAACCTAACCCCGGCATAAACTGAGGGATACCTGTATACTCTAATTAAGTAATCACATATAATATTAACCAAATGCTTTATTAAAGCTAGAGAATAATAAGTGTATTAAAGGTACACATTTATAAAAGTATATATAAAAGAAAATATATGTTTATATATGTCTCTGTAATTGAGAAGCAGAATATTTAAAAAAAATTATATGTCTCATTCCAATTCTTGTTACCCCCCAGTGGTCAAGTCAGGTAATGTGACCAGAGATACTTAATTGGTTAATTAAGTAAACAGATCTGCAGACATTACCAGTATCTAATGAGAGCTTAGGATGGAATCAAAGACTTTTATTGAATGATTTAGTAATGGGGATGAGTTTATCACTGATATAAGCTCTGCAAATGGAAGACAGTGGGTGGTTGCCCTTTATTTTTGCTGTCTTATTGCAATCCTGCTTTGCTGCCATTTTGCTTGCAGAGAGACGCATGTGTACGGACACAGTCTTTTGTAAGACAAACCCTGTTTAGAACCCACTTCCTGGATAAGAGATTATTGAGCTCACTTCTGTCCCAAATTTGTGCAAATATCTCCTTTATATGACTATAGAAAAGGACTCTGATTGGAAAAGCTGAACTCTCAAATTGGTTAAATGGTAAAGTATTGCGGTTTAATGTTTTTATAATTAAAAAGTTTATAGTAAAGATATTCTTTATTGCAGTAGTTTATTTAAAGCTGTGATTTAAAGTGTAATATATAGATATATGTTAACATTGCATAGACCAGGGTATTTTAGATAAGAATAATCATATTTAAAATTAAGTAATTTGACTATTGAGGAAAAGAGAGATTTTGTATTTTACATTTATAAACTGATTTGGAATCACTGTAAAATATTTTAGATATTGCATTTACTATTGTGGTTAAATTTAACTTATTTAATGCTATATTAATTGATATATGTTGAATTGATAATATAGTGTAAAATCTCTGGTTGTTTGAAGTACATAAGATTATTTTGGCCCAAAAAGTGAATTAATTTTTCCTGAAATTTCCATTACATTTGTGGGAGTTAAGCTAAAATTTCATTGTGAGATTTGGATATATGCAATGTCCAAACATTGTTAAATAATCTATATATTGAATTGGTTAATATTTCTGGCTAATTATACGTTGTTCTAGTAAGATTCAAGTGCAATATTGAATAAGTAATTCATTTTGAGCTAAGGTAGATTTATAGATTATATTGTGTCCCTAATACAGAGGCACCAGGCAATTTAATTGAATGTTAATTTATCTAAAGATTTTTATAGCGTGTTAAATTACTTTAAGATTGTAATAATCAATTGATATATTTACCTGGTCATAGGTGATATTCAGTTTACTACATAAATATAATCTCTGTGTTCATAAAAATTAACTGGTCAGAATTTAGGAAATATTTTAGAGTTATTGAATATTAATGTTGATAATTGACAATAATGGTATTCTTATTATTAATTATTAATATTCATAAACATAAACATACTTGCAGTTAACACTCAAGTGGGAGTGTTAATTAGCACTCCACTTGTAATCTGTAACCACTTGTAACCGCATAGTTGCCAAAATAAAATACTTCCTAAAACAGTCCGCAAGACCTCGATGAATGCGGAGAGCAATACGATCTCTGTATTCAGCAACGCCGCACCCTGCAGACTCACGGACAATCGGCCACCAGCAGGGAGGTGTCAATCAACCCGATCGTACTTGATTGGGTTGAATTGTGGCGATTCCTGTCCGTCTGCTCAGAGCAGGCGGACAGGGTTATGGAGCAGAGGTCTTTAGACCGCTGCTTCATAACTGCTGCTTCTGGCGAGTCTGAAGGCTCACTAGAAACACGGTCCCACAAGCTCCATACAGAGCTTGATAAATGGGTCTCTTGGTATCTATTGTAGTATAATGCACACGTCACACACATGTACTCACTGCTACTACTGATTCATCTCTATATTTCCTTTTATTCTCCCTCCCATAACATTCATTTCAGTCTTTACTGCACATTGGTAACATAAATCCACAGCTACCAGAGATTATTAGATGGAATCCGCCCTTTTCACTTTTCACCAGATGACCTTAAATGTACCATCATCTCCTGACATGACACCCATTGCCTCCAAACTATTTACATGATAACTCTATAGTCACCAATTGTTTTTGTTTCTTCTATAGACTTAGCACCTGCCTGATCACAACTGTAACCCACAGTCTACTCACTCCATAAACAAGAGGTCCCTTCTCCCTACTTACTAATCTAAACATTTCTGCATCATTTAATATTGTAGATCACACTTTCCCCTAGCAAGATCTTCACACTTTGGATATCTAGCTTCATGCATTACCTACTGCCTTTTTATTGTGTCTTCTTCTGCAGGATTTCTACTGTCCCAGGATTTACAGGAAGACAAGACTTGGGGACCTTGCTTTTCCTCTGTTACACATCTTCAATACATCTCTAATATGAGGACACCCAAATTTACCTTCTCCAAACATCACACCCTCTTTTCCTAAATGTAAATAAAATCACTACACTACCATTGATCTTACAAACATCAACCATCACTGCTCTATCATTAACCCTGAAGCATCCAACCTCAAATATATTTCTGCACCTGCAATGGTAATTCTATAGCAGTAATAACATATTTCTTAACACAAAAAGGCTGCAGATCAGATAAATATTTTAGAAGCCTTAAAGGGCCACTAAACCCAAAATCTTTCTTTCATGATTCAGATAGAGAATACAAATTTAAACATTACAATTTACTTCTATTATTTATTTTGCTTCATTTTTTAGATATCCTTAGTTTAAGAAAAAGCAATGCACATGGTGAGCCAATCACACAAGGCTTCTATGTGCAGCAACCAATCAGCAGCTACTGAGCATATCTAGATATGCTTTTCAGCAAAGAATATCAAGAGAATAAAACAAATTAGATAATATAAGTAAATTAGAAAGATGTTTAAAATTGCATTCTCTTTCTAAGTCATGAAAGAAAAAATGTGGGTTTCATGGCCCTTTAAAGGCTCCATATAAATGTATGGATATTAAACTCACCAATAATATTATAAACTGATAACAGATTTCCTACAAATGTCTGGTGGGACGGTGCCATATTTAGGTTAGACTGCAGGGCTCCCTCTATTTGCTGTTATCCACTCCAGAGGGATATTTTGACCCCAAAGCACTTATGTTTTCTCATTTTTACTGGGGCTACAACAACTTTGTGTGTAATTTCAGCCAAATACAGACAATTTCTGGATCTACAATAAGCTTTTAATCATGTCAGCCTCTTTACTTCTCATTTGTTGGAGAGAGTGAATGCATCTGAGTTATGCAATTAACTCTTTAGTCCCTGAATAATTATGCACAGTGCTAATCATACATTACTTGCTAATTCTACTCTTTGCCAGCTACTGAGCACCTCCCTTTTTTGACTGGCTGATGCACAACCTATGAGTCATTCTGTGGTAGGCAACATGGGTTGTAGAACAAAGCCTGTAGGTGAGGAGTTAAAGGGACACTGTACCCATATTTTTTCTTTCGTGATTCAGATTGAGCATTACATTTTAAGCATCTTTCTAATTTACTCCTTTTATCAATTTTTCTTCATTCTCTTGGTATCTTTATTTGAAATGCAAGAATGTAAGTTTAGATGCCGGCCCATTTTTGTTGAACAACCTGGGTTGTCCTTGCTGATTGGTGGATAAATTCATTCACCAATAAAAAAAGTTGCTGTCCAGAGTACTGAACCCAAAACAAGCTTAGATGCCTTCTTTTTCAAATAAAGATAGCAAGAGAACGAGGAAAAATTGATAATAGGAGTAAGTTAGAAAGTTGCTTAAAATGGCGGCTCTATCTGAATCATGAAAGAAACAATTTGGGTTTAGTGTCCCTTTAAGCATTTGGCAGGTAATGAACATTTCTTTAGTATGAATTCAGGTAATAATTGTATCACATGTGTCAAAACATTCACCAATCTCCAATAATTCCACCATTGATGCCAAGTAGGTAGGAGAATAGCATCCTGGTCTCCCGGGCCCCTCATATCTTCTATAACTACTGCCTTGTCCCCTCTCATGGATAATGAGTGAGGAAAGCAGCCTCATGACAAAGAGGTGAAGGACAGGATGGGGTGGGTTAGAAATGGTCATACAGATTTATTGATATAAATAAGGTTGTTGAATCTCAGAAGAAATAACACATTGGGTTGGCTTCATAGGGATGCTGGGGTTGTCACTAATTATAAAGTCTCACTGAAGCCTTTGTCTAAAGCTTGGAGTCTCATGTCAAACAGAAGAGTGACTGCTCAGCATTGGCCCCACCTATACAATTTAACAACAGTCGTCTAATCCATTAGAATAATTTCAAAATGATTTTCAGAGAAGTTTGAACTTTCCTTGTCCATAACACATGACCTGTAGAAACTGATTTCACCTGTTTTTATTGGCAGATTTCTGCTGCTCATGCAACTTTTATTAACCTTTTAATTGCTGGTGCTAGCTTAGCTAATGTTAATAAACATGACTGTTGGTTTATTAAAAGGTTAAACACATAAGCAAATTACTGTCTAGATATGCCAGCTAATGGTTGAGAAGAGATCAGGATTTTTCATAAAAGGTAAATTATGAGAATATGAAAAACTAGTATGATTTTTTAAAAGTTTACACATGTCATAAATTAATATTACTTGTTAAGTAAAAAAAAAAACAATAAACTGCATTCAAGCATATCATGTATGTCTGGCGAATCCTCATTGAAAAACTCTCTCAGCAGTATGACTAGATTGGGTAAAACAAAACACTGGCAATTCCCTGAGTAGGCAATAAGGCCTATTTATCAAATGTCTGTCCCAGAGTGCGGATCAGGTCCGACAGACATCGCTGAATGCGGAGAGCCTGAAGACTCGCCAGAAACACGGGCCCTCAAGCTCCATTCGGACACACAGAGCATATGTAAGTATGCTGCTGAGACAGTGATCGTTTAAATCAGAGATATTGTTTTCTATGCAAGTATTCTGCAAAATAATTCTTCTGCTCAAAACTAAAATGCACATTTCAGTTTTACCCAATGTGTCCTTTTAAAAGGACATGGAAGACAAAATGAAACTTTCATAATTCAGATAGCATGTTCAGTTTTAAAATACTTTACATCTACTTAGTTATCAGATTTAACTCTTTTTCTTGGACTGTTGAAGTTTAGCTACTTTGCAGAAGAGCATACTGAGGTATCTATCGCATGAGTGTGCACATGACTTGACCACTATAGGTATAACATTACCATAAGACCCTTAACCTGTCCGCCATATTGAAATCATCCAATACGATACAATTGCAATGATTTACAGCCCCTGCTAGTGGCTGATTTGCAGTCGGTGAGCAGGTGACATCATTGCATAAGCGTTTCATGATAAATCAACCCCTTTGTGTTTACCACCTCAATTGGAATTTAATTCCATGAATCCACCACCCTGCTACAAAAAATGCTTCCTCACATTTCTCCTGAATCTGCTACCCTCTAACTTTAGATTGTGACCCCTTGTTTTGGCATTTGTTTCTATTTTGTGAAAAATGATTTCAGCTTCTACTTTATAAAGTTCCTTCATAAAGTTCCTATCATGTCACCTCTTTCCCTTCTATCCTCTAAACTATACATATTTAGGTGATGTACCATTTAGTCACCCTCTTTTGGACAGCTTCTAGTTTATTTATATCTCTCCGAAGATATGGTCTCCAGAACTGTACACAATATTCCAGATTTCGTCTAACTAATGATCTGTAAAGTGGCATAAGAAGCTTGCTATTTCTGCTACTAATACCTCTCCCAATGCAACCAAGTATTTGACTGGTGTTACTGGCTGCACTGCTTTGTTGATTAAAAATTGCAATATACTTCCATTAGCAAACAGGCTCTTAGTAAAGGTTATTACTAGTCGGCTGTCCCCAAGGATCCGAAGAACTACTGCCCCATCTCTCTGCTCCCCTTTGCTGCCAAAGTAATTGAGAAGTCCATCAACGCACAACTCGTTGACCACATCAAGGCCAACCACACCCTGGACACGCCCTGGACCCCTCACAATCCGGTTTCAGGAGCAACCACAGCACTTAGAGCGCCCTCCTCGCTGCCACAGGCGTCATCTTTGCCCTACTCGACCGAGGAGAGACCGCCGCCCTCATCCTCCTAGACCTCTCAGCAGCATTTGACACTGTCTCCCACCTCACCCTCCGCACACGCCTACACAACGCCGGCATATGTGACAAAGCCCTGGAATGGATCACCTCCTTCCTCACCAGCAGAACCCAGAAAGTTAGACTCCCACCCTTCACCTCCAAGCCCACAGAGATCAGCTGCGGTGTACCCTGAGGTTCTTTGCTGAGCCCCATCCTATTCAACATCTACAAGGCCCCCCTCGCCGCTATCGCCCGACGACATGACCTCAACATCATCTCCTACGCCGGCGACACCCAACTAATCATCTCACTCACCAGTGACCCCACCAATGCCAAGAGAAATGTCCACAAAGTGCTGACAGCAGTCGCCACCTGGATGAGCTACAACTGCCTAAACCTAAACGCAGACAAGACCGAAGTCCTCCTCCTCGGTCCCACCACATCCACCTGGAATAACTCCTGGTGGCCCACAGCCCTCATACACCCTCCAACCCCCACTGACCATGCACAAAATCTAGGCATCATCTTAGACTCATAGCTCTCCATGGACTGACAAATCATTGCCGTCTCCTCTGCATGCTTCCACACACTCCACCTGCTGTGAAAAAAATCTTTAAATGGATACCAACCAAGACCAGGAAGACTGTCACCCACGCCCTCGTCAGCAGCCGACTGGACTTTGGCAATGCACTCTACACCGACTACACCATAAAGCACCAAAAGAGAGTCCAGCGCATCCAGAACGCCTCGGCCAGACTCATCCTCGAAATCCCTCGCCAATGCCATATCACCAAACACCTGCGGGACCTACATTGGCTCCCCATCAACAAAAGAATAACCTTCGAGCTTCTCACCCACGCATTCAAGGCCCTCCACAACATCGGCCCCGAATACTTGAACCACCGCATCACCTTCTACACCCCCGCCAGACAGCTTCTATCAGCCGACCAAGCCCTCGCAGTCATCCCCCGCATCAGGAAAACCACAGCGGGAGGCAGATCCTTGTCTCATCTGGCATCCAAGACTTGGAACACCCTCCTGCGGCACCTCAGACAAGCTACCGCCCTAACTAAGTTCAGAAAGGACCTCAAGACCTGGCTCTTTGACTGAACTGCAACCCTCAGCTCCTTGAGACCCTTACTGGTGAATAGCCACACTTTACAAGAACCCAATAGATAGATAGATAGATAGTTTTAAGAGGCATATGCACATATGCTATGAGGGCCTATGCAGCAACATTCCAACACTGCACCTTCTCAGAGCATCCGCAGTAGCTTGTATGACACAAACTGAATCTTCATAGACACAATACACACCACTACCAGCACGCTGAGCTTGAATATTGGTCCTCATAGCATATGTGCGTATGCCACTGTAAAACCGTATTAACTTTCACTAGAAGCATTTTTGCTAATGGAAGTATACTGCAAAAAAATGCATCTATTATTAGATTGAAATGCAGCTGTGTACAGTTAAATTTTGACCTTTTTATCCCTTTAAGAACTTGTAATGTGTTTTAATAAGTTCCATGTAATAGGAGAGCAGTGGAATGTTTCAATGTGTTTTTGAGACATATTTACATAATTAGCAAATCAAACCCCCAGCATATATTTAGCATTTAATGAGTTATTCTTAAGATATTACTAATCATCATTACCTTTAACACAAATAATCCCATCATCTTTCCGAGTACCCTTAAATACTTCATAGCAACATCCAGCCTCAAATCCTCATCCTCTCTATAACTGAAGGACACATCCAGGCAACTGTGACAATAAAACAATTCAAACAAGAATCATAAAAGAAGTTAAAAAAAAACAGCTTACAGGTGTAAAAGTGAAGCATCTGGCATATCCTTGGTTGGCAGTGAAAATGAGAGATGATTAACATTAATTAAAACTTTTAATTAACACCTTGAAACATTCCATAAAAAATCCCTTATGTAAAAGCTGAAGTGTGATGTGAGTGTTACCTGCTTCACAAGGTAAAAATAAAGCACAGGAGAGCGCTAACTGTCGTCTTTTTCATGGCCCCGGGTTTGTTTGCGGTGACATTTCCTCTCCAGAGCTACTAACACACCAGTTAGCTTTACTGTCACCGTCCTAAGCACAAAATTTCTCCTTTTTTTTCCTATAATTTCTGACATATTTTTTAATCTGCTAAAATGTCTATCATTTTATCTACAGATAACTCTTATCTAGTATCAGGAGATTGATGAAGTTTTAAGCAAATTGGTTAAAAATAATGTTTACTGGATTTCTTCATTCTACACAAGTGTCAAATGTTTTGTTAACAGATATTTTCCTTTATCAAATCTAACGTTTAAATATAAACTGTAACATTGGAATGTTGATTCTTATGATTGTTACAAAATACCAAAAAGAGATGATGGTCAAATTCTTAAGGACAGATTACAAGGGGAGCGGTATTTAATGCTCCCACTCACGCTTTAACTCCGCTACAATTAAAGTTTTTTGCGTGCGTCGGGTAGCGCTCATATTGCAAGTTGAAAGTAAAATGTTTTTGCACGAGAGCTAACCTGGTGAGCGCAAAAAGTCAAAGTTAGGATATAGCTTGTGCGTTAACGTATTCCCCCATAGAAGTCAATGGAGCAAAGAGTGAAAAAAAAAAACACCCTTCTCGCGCGCATCCCCGATCGCATATTCTTAAGTGCGCTAACCTGACATGAAAATGTTAATATTTCACATTCCAATGTTCTTCACACAGTAGAATATGTTCTATTTATTCATAATAACATATTTCTGTATATATCTGATGGCATTTTGGTACAATATATATATTTTCATATATATATATATATATATATATATAGGACTATTTATGTAAAAATACTTAGTATATATTCCCCTATGTGAAGAACATTGGATTGTTAAATACCTATGGTAGATACACAATTAAACACTTTATTAAATAAGAATGTTGCAAAAATATGTTTTTCATGTTTTCAGCTACTTGTGAGCTACTTGACTGCAAAGCACTTATATATATATATATATATATATATATATATATATATATATATATATATACAGTATATATGTCTATATATGTATACATATGTATTTATGTGTTTATATGTGTATATATGTCTGTAAATACATATATACACATAAAAATACATAAATACATATATACACATATAAATACATAGATACATATATACACATATAAATACATAAATCCATATGTGCACATATAAATACATAAATACATATATACACATATAAACACATAAATACATATATACACAAATAAATACATAAATACATATATACACATATAAATTCATAAATCCATATGTGCACATATAAATACATAAATCCATATGTGCACATATAAATACATAAATACATATATGCACATATAAATACATAAATACATATATACACATATAAATTCATAAATCCATATGTGCACATATAAATACATAAATACATATATACACATATAAATACATAAATACATATATACACATATAAATACATAAATACATATATACACATATAAACACATAAATACATATATACACATATAAATACATAAATACATATGTGCACATATAAATACATAAATACATATATACACATATAAACACATAAATACATATGTATACATATATAGACATATATACACATACATATACATATATAGACATGTATATGTATGCATCTCTATGTTAAAGCCCTTTGCAGTTCTTTTTTTTCTAACACCTGAGACCTCATGTTTGAGCCCTTATATATTTTTATGCAATTTTTTGTATTTAAATAATTGTTTAGATAGTGTTATTATGAGTGTAACTGTATTTCTACATTATTTTTAATGTGTTTTGTGAAACGTTTATTTTCAATAAATGCTACATCCGATGCTCCAAAAACCCACGACAAACCTCTTTCCACTCAAGTGTAACTGTTATTGCGCACTCGTAATCTGGCCCCTAATTAATAGCTGATAACCATATACCATGTCTATAATGTCCCTTTATCTATTTAATAAAGGTTCGGTGGGCACCTAAGAATTCGTTTTAGAAGATCATCACCGATCTGGGAACATACTCTCAAAAACTTACACTACCGCATTCTAGGTCTATCTACAGCTCTAACATTAACCCTTTTTTACTAAGCCCTTAGTTTGTTTCACAGGGTTCTTATATCTTTGCCACTTTTAACAAGACTTTAAAATAGTTATCAGATCTTTTCCCTGATACTTATGTTTAGGACTATTGCAGTTTGGGTCTCAGATTTGGTCTTGCGGTCATTACCAAACTAAAAGTACCTCTCATTAAACAGCCTACAGTAAGTACTATTACTGTGTTCTTTGTAACAGAACAGAGAAATCAAATTGGTTATTTCTGCTTTATGCTGAAACATTTCAGGTTAATGGGAAGAAAAGAAAAGAAAATATCACATCTTTTATTAGTGTATTACTAGATAGTTTTATGAACATTCTCTCTTTTTTCATTGATGAATAATAGCACATATTAAACTGAATTTCTCATTCAGAACAAATAAACTTGAAAAAAATGTAAATGTATTTCTTTAATACTTTTTATCTCAGTCACATACACAGAGAACAAATTGTGTCCAGACTTGCAATAGGTTCTATAAAAACTAACAACTTGCAGAAAAACTCGCTGCAACTCAAAAACTGCAGATTTGTGCCCTTCCCTCCTCATAGCTGTGAGCTGTTAACCTCCATATTATATTCTAACTTTTCATTTTTCTAAGCATAGAACGAGCTCCACTTTAAAAGATACCCACGTCACAAAACCAGAAAACGTTGAAACAGATAAAATAAATAAAAATAAAGATAATACAACCTCATCAGTTTTAAAGTAGAGAGACACAACAACGATTTAGACCACTGGGACAAACAAGTCTTTATAAATTCTACATGCTGGTGTTGGTGAAAAATCCAGAATTCAGAACTCTTTCAACCAGCCCCTCGAGAACTTTCATCCTATCCAATAAGCATTTACATAAACCGCTATTTTCTTAGGGCATTTTGCAGTGGGCAGATATAGTTTTTTTTCATATGTGTAGCCTTTCTTGTTTGATGTGAGATATATTATGATTTGGACACAATGGGGGGTAGTTATCAACGTGTCAACTTTCCTGCCTTCGCCGGCCCAATACGCCCGCCTAAGCTCGCCTCACATCGCCGCCGTGGACCTGAAAAAATTTGCCTAAGTTATCAAGTAAAGCTGTCAAAAAGCCACGGGGCGATGAGCAGCGGACTGTGAGAGTTATCACTCATCCGATCTCGCTGCTCTTCGGCTGTTTGACAGCTTTCTTGCTAGCCTGTCACTAAGCACTCACACTAAACTACACTGTTCTACCCCCTATACCGGCGCCCCCGGAGCCCCCCGCAACTAAATAAAGTTACTAACCTCTAAACCGCCGCTCCTAGACCCGGCCGCAAGTCTTATAAATGTATTAACCCCTAAACCGCCGCTCCCGGACACCGCTGCCACCTACATTATACCTAGTAACCCCTATCCTGCCCCCCCCTATACCGTCGCCCTCTATAATAAAGTTATTAACCCCTATCCTGCTGATCCCACACCTCGCCGCAAATAAATAAATAGTTTAACCCCTAAACCGCCGCTCCCTGACCCCGCCGCAACCTATATTAAATTTATTAACCCCTATCCTGCCCCCCCTACACCGTCGCCACCTATAATAAATTTATTAACCCCTATCCTGCCCCCCACTACACCGCCGCCACTGTAATAAAATTATTAACCCCTAAACCTAAGTCTAACACTAACCCTAACACCCACCTAACTTAAATATTAATTAAATAAATCTAAATAATATTTCTATTATTAACTAAGTTAATCCTATTTAAAACTAAATACTTACCTATAAAATAAACCCTAATATAGCTACAATATAATAATAATTATATTGTAGCTATCTTAGGATTTATTTTAATTTTACAGGTACCTTTCAATTTATTTTAACTAGGTACAATAGCTATTAAATAGTTATTAACTATTTAATAGCTTACCTAGCTAAAATAAAGAGAAATGTACCTGTAAACTAAAAATTAACCTAAGTTACAATTACACCTAACACTACACTATACTTTAATAAATTATTCCTATTTAAAACTAAATACTTACCTGTAAAATAAACCCTAAGATAGCTACAATGTAATTAATAATTATATTGTAGCTATCTTAGGATTTATATTTATTTTACAGGAAACTTTGTATTTATTTTAGCTAGTTAGAATAGTTATTAAATAGTTATTAACTATTTAATAACTACCTAGCTAAAAGAAATACAAAATTACCTGTAAAATAAATCCTAACCTAAGTTACAATTAAACCTAACACTACACTATCATTACATTAATTAAATAAATTAACTACAAATAACTACAATTAAATACAATTACATAAACTAACTAAAGTACAAAAAATAAAAAAAGCTTAAGTTACAAAAAATAAAAAAAATAAGTTACAAACATTTTAAAAAAAATTACAACAATTTTAAGCTACTTACACCTAATTTAAGCCCCCTAATAAAATAACAAACCCCCCCAAAATAAAAAAATGCCCTACCCTATTCTACATTAAAAAAGTTCAAAGCTCTTTTACCTTACCAGCCCTTAAAAGGGCCTTTTGTGGGGGCATGCCCCAAAGAATTCAGCTCTTTTGCCTGTAAAAGAAAAATACAACCCCCCCAACATTAAAACCCACCACCCACATACCCCTAATCTAACCCAAACCCCCTTAAAATAACTTAACACTAATCCCCTGAAGATCATCCTACCTTGAGTCGTCTTCACTCAACCGAGCAGCGATGGAACCGAAGAGGACATCCGGAGCGGCAGAAGTGATCATCCAAGGGGTGCTGAAGAAATCTTCCATCCGATGAAGTGATCCTCCAAGCGGCGCTGAAGAAATCTTCCATCCGGGCGAGGTCATCTTCCAAGAGGCGCTGAAGAAGTCTTCTATCCGGGCGAGGTCATCTTCCTAGCCGGGTCTTGAATCTTCATCCCGCCGACGCGGAACATCCTTCTTTCCCGATGGACTACTGACGAATGAAGGCTCCTTTAAGGGAAGTCATCCAAGATGGCATCCCTTCAATTCCGATTGGCTGATAGGATTCTATCAGCCAATCGGAATTAAGGTACGAAAAATCTGATTGGCTGATTGAATCAGCCAATCAGATTCAAGTTCAATCCGATTGGCTGATCCAGTCAGCCAATCCAATTGAGCTTGCATTCTATTGGCTGTTCCGATCAGCCAATAGAATGCAAGCTCAATCTGATTGGCTGACTGGATCAGCCAATCGGATTGATCTTGAATCTGATTGGCTGATTCAATCAGCCAATCAGATTTTTCCTACCTTAATTCCGATTGGCTGATAGAATCCTATCAGCCAATCGGAATTGAAGGGACACCATCTTGGATGATGTCCCTTAAAGGAGCCTTCATTCGTCGGGAAGTCCGTCCGTAAAGAAGGATGTTCCGCGTCGGCGGGATGAAGATTCAAGACCCGGCTTGGAAGATGACCTCGCCCAGATAGAAGACTTCTTCAGCGCCTCTTGGAAGATGACATCGCCCGGATGGAAGATTTCTTCAGCGCCGCTTGGAGGATCACTTCTGCCGCTCCGGAAGTCCTCTTCGGTTCCATCGCTGCTCGGTTGAGTGAAGACGACTCAAGGTAGGATGATCTTCAGGGGATTAGTGTTAGGTTATTTTAAGGGGGGTTTGGGTTAGATTAGGGGTATGTGGGTGGTGGGTTTTAATGTTGGGGGGGGTTGTATTTTTCTTTTACAGGCAAAAGAGCTGAATTCTTTGGGGCATGCCCCCACAAAAGGCCCTTTTAAGGGCTGGTAAGGTAAAAGAGCTTTGAACTTTTTTAATGTAGAATAGGGTAGGGCATTTTTTTATTTTTGGGGGGTTTGTTATTTTATTAGGGGGCTTAGATTAGGTGTAAGTAGCTTAAAATTGTTGTAATATTTTTTTAAATGTTTGTAACTTATTTTTTTTATTTTTTGTAACAGCTTTTTTATTTTTTGTACTTTAGTTAGTTTATGTAATTGTATTTAATTGTAGTTATTTGTAGTTAATTTATTTAATTAATGTAATGATAGTGTAGTGTTAGGTTTAATTGTAACTTAGGTTAGGGTTTATTTTTCAGGTAATTTTGTATTTCTTTTAGCTAGGTAGTTATTAAATAGTTAATAACTATTTAATAACTATTCTAACTAGCTAAAATAAATACAAAGTTACCTGTAAAATAAATATAAATCCTAAGATAGCTACAATGTAATTATTAATTATATTGTAGCTATCTTAGGGTTTATTTTACAGGTAAGTATTTAGTTTTAAATAGGAATATTTTATTAAAGTATAGTGTAGTGTTAGGTGTAATTGTAACTTAGGTTAGTTTTTAATTTACAGGTACATTTCTCTTTATTTTAGCTAGGTAAGCTATTAAATAGTTAATAACTATTTAATAGCTATTGTACCTAGTTAAAATAAATTGAAAGGTGCCTGTAAAATAAAAATAAATCCTAAGATAGCTACAATATAATTATTATTTATATTGTAGCTATATTAGGGTTTATTTTAAAGGTAAGTATTTAGTTTTAAATAGGATTAATTTAGTTCATAATAGAAATATTATTTAGATTTATTTAATTAATATTTAAGTTAGGGGGGTGTTAGGGTTAGTGTTAGACTTAGTTTTAGGGGTTAATAATTTTATTACAGTGGCGGCGGTGTAGTGGGGGGTAGGATAGGGGTTAATAAATGTGTTATAGGTGGCGACGGTGTAGGGGGGGCAGATTAGGGGTTAATAAATTTAATATAGGTTGCGGCGCGGTCATGGAGCGGCGGTTTAGGGGTTAAACTATTTATTTATTTGCGGCGAGGTGCGGGATCGGCAGGATAGGGGTTATTAACTTTATTATAGAGGGCGGCGGTATAGGGGGGGCAGGATAAGGGGTTACTAGGTATAATGTAGGTGGCGGTGGGCTCCGGGAGCGGCGGTTTAGGGGTTAATATGTATAGAGTAGCTTGCGGTGGGCTCCGTGAGCGGCGGTTTAGGGGTTAATCATTTTATTTAGTTGCGGCGGTGTAGGGGGGGACAGATTAGAGGTGTTTAGACTCGGGGTACATGTTAGGGTGTTAGGTGTAGACAGCTCCCATAGGAATGAATGGGATGTCTGGCAGCAGCGAACTTGTACTTTCGCTATGGTCAGACTCCCATTGATTCCTATGGGATCCGCCGCCTCCAGGGTGGCGGTTTGAAAACCAGGTACGCTGGGCCGTAAAAGTGCCGAGCGTACCTGCTAGTTTTTTGATAACTAGCAAAAGTAGTCAGATTGTGCCGCACTTGTGTGCAGAACATCTGAAGTGACGTAAGAATCGATCTGTGTCGGACTGAGTCCGGCGGATCGAAGTTTACGTCACAAAATTCTACTTTTGCCGGTCTCTAGCCTTTGATAACTAAGGCGAATCAGCCTCGCCACAAATACGCTGCGGAATTCCAGCGTATTTGAGGTTAAATTTAATTTAGATGTGAAAAACTAAATTAAAATGTAACTTTTATTGGTTCACAAGGTTAAAAATTCTCACACAAACACAACACACAATTAAAACTACGGATAGGGGGGATTCTCAGCGTGCCGTACAGATAATAAATGCTAACAGTATAGCATAATAAATGTCGTAGTCATATTCAATAATAATATATGGTAGGTGAAAACTGGCCAATATGCGATAGCTAGGATTCACTATTAATATCTCCAAAATTATTTATAGACTACTTAGTGACAGCTACTCCTAGGTTGGTAAAGTGGCATAAATTAATGGTGGATATTTAAATGAAATATGCTACCAAATGGCATAACTGATAAAGCACTATGTAATGTGTATAAATATTACTGTTGCTAAATACTGTAATTATGACCGCTATGTAAGTGATCTTGTATATTATGTATTTATGTATGAATATATGTATGTATGTATAGATCCATGTATATGTATGTATAAATGTATGTATATATGTATATATGTATGTATGTATGTATGTATAGATCCATGTATATGTATGTATAAATGTATGTATATATGTATATATGTATGTATGTATGTATGTACGGTATATATGTATGTATATATGCATGTATATATGTATGTATATATGTATGTATGTACGGTATATATGTATGTATATATTTATGTATTTATGTATGTATATATTTATGTATAAATCCATGTATATGTATGTATAAATGTATGTATATATGTATGTATACATGTATATATTTATGTATATGTATGTATATATTTATGTATTTATGTATGTATATATTTATGTATAGATCCATGTATATGTATGTATAAATGTATGTATATATGTATGTATACATGTATATATTTATGTAGGTATGTATATGTATGTATTTATTTATGTATTTATGTATGTATATATTTATGTATAGATCCATCTATATGTATGTATAAATGTATGTATATATGTATGTATACATGTATATATTTATGTATTTATTTATGTATATATGTATGTATAGATCCATGTATATCTATGTATAAATGTATGTATATATGTATGTATACATGTATATATTTATGTATTTATTTATGTATATATGTATGTATAGATCCATGTATATCTATGTATAAATGTATGTATATATGTATGTATACATGTATATATTTATGTATGTATGTATATACGCTGAAATCCTGATTGTATTGTGGAGACGAAAGGAACCAAACTACAGCGTCCTGCAAACAAGTAAGGCGGGGGATACACCACTAAGTGCCTTACACATTCAAGATACCATTGAGACAGAAGGAATTCACAGGACAGGTAATATTGTTCTAACAACAGAAGCAGAGATATACTTACAAGGATATCTGGGATCGTAAGACGATCATAAGTTAACCAACTGACCGCCATAGTAGCTGCTGAGTAAGTAGCGACACCACAGAACACTTTGCAATTACCTGTCTTGCTACATCTGATCCTAAGTCGATCTTAGGTTAACTGTGAACGCTATGATAATTGCGTTTGTGGAAATTGAGAGTAATAACAACGGAACTGTTCAAGTTACCTGTCTCTTTAAATAGACTTATACTGTTTGCAGGATGTTTCAGATTGTTGGAGACCTATTCACGGGACTTTGTTGTCTTAATAAGTAAACCAGGATTCAGTTTATATATACCCTGGAATAGAGGCCTCTATATAGGGTTCCGTAATACGATTCACAGGTTTATATGGGACTTTCAGTTAATTTATTTTTGTTGCCACAACAATTTAGAATATGTACACTGTATTTTGTTGCTATGATTTTGATTTCTGATAAATGTGCTTTATAACACGACATGCTACCGATTAATTCTATTTATCTCATTTATCCCAATGTGCTGAATTAAGAGTTACTTTTTTTTCTTTTTTATTTGATAAATATGTATGTATATATTTATGTATTTATTTATGTATGTATATATTTATGTATTTATGTATGTATATATTTCTGTACAGTATTTATGTATGTATATATTTATGTATAGATCCATGTATATGTATGTATATATTTATGTATTTATGTATGTATATATTTATGTATAGATCCATGTATATGTATGTATATATTTATGTATTTATGTATGTATATATTTATGTATTTATGTATGTATATATTTATGTATAGATCCATGTATATGTATGTATATATTTATGTATTTATGTATGTATATATTTATGTATTTATGTGTGTATATATTTATGTATTTATATATGTATATATTTATATATAGATCCATGTATATGTATGTATATATTTATGTATTTATGTATGTATATATTTCTGTACAGTATTTATGTATGTATATATTTATGTATAGATCCATGTATATGTATGTATATATTTATGTATTTATGTATGTATATATTTCTGTACAGTATTTATGTATGTATATATTTATGTATAGATCCATGTATATGTATGTATATATTTATGTATTTATGTATGTATATATTTATGTATAGATCCATGTATATGTATGTATATATTTATGTATTTATGTATGTATATATTTATGTATTGATGTATGTATATATTTATGTATTTATGTATGTATATATTTATGTATAGATCCATGTATATGTATGTATATATTTATGTATTTATGTATGTATATATTTATGTATTTATGTGTGTATATATTTATGTATTTATATATGTATATATTTATATATAGATCCATGTATATGTATGTATATATTTATGTATTTATGTATGTATATATTTATGTATTTATGTACGTATATATTTATGTAAAGATCCATGTATATGCATGTATAAATGTATGTATATATTTAGTTAGTTAGTATGATGATAAATAGTTAAAGCTCCTTAATTTGATTTTAAGTTTAGCTGTCATTGAGTCCTTATTGTTCACTGTTGTGTGTGTGGTTAAATGAGTTTGTCAGAGACTTAGCTATAAACATTTGAAAAAAGAACTAAACCTACAGAAATACATATAGTAAAGAAATTTAGCAGCATTCATCATCTACAAGCTGAAAACTCTGCTCTGTTCTCTGATTAATCTCCGCTTTGTATCCTTCGGTTATTTTTATCTACTCATCAGGTTAGGTATGGGCTGTAAGAATTAGTACAATGTGAATTTAATTGACTCGGCTCATTACAGAGGAGATATATTGGTCATTTTATTGTTTCACTTATTACAGGCGTTTGAATAAAGTTATAGAGTTTATTGCTGTGTAAGATTGTTTTATGCGCTGGTGCCTCATGCGGGCTATGTAATGTGAAGCAGATTAGCTTCATTTCTTCTCTAATGATCTAGGAAATGTAGCAGGTTTACAACAATTACGTTTGTATATTTAAGAACAATTTAATAATTTAATCAGTTACATTGATTACTTCTTATTAGTGGTAAAAAAAATATAATAATTTGTGATTATTTTACGTTTTTAATAGATCTTGTAGTAATTATTTATATTTTTATTTATCCGTATTTATAAATGTCATGTGACATGTAACACGTGAAATAGAGTGGAATAAGCAAATAAAACTGAACTTTCCTTACTGAAAGAAAAGTATAAATAAAACCAAAATTAAAATGGAAAGAAAAAAATTAGAATGGAAATAATTGTCTTACTGGTTTAAGGCTAGATTACCAGTGGAGCGCTAATTTATTGTGCGCCCATTTATGTGCATGTGTTAAATAACCAGTCATTACAAGTGGCTGGTTATTGCTACAGCGAGCTTGCGGTAGCAATTAGCGCTCATAAAATTAACCAGAGATCAGAGCTCTGGTTAATTTTTTTTAAATGCCCCCCCTTCCAAAAAAAACAACATACAGTGGTGTTTAGTTTATCAAAAAAATAAAAATTGTAGCATTTTTATTTTTTAATAAAATAACTGCAAGAAGCAGTTATGAGGGCTGAAAGTTGGCGCGAGTGGGGTATTCGGGAAAAAAAAATGGCACTGGATAGTGCCTTTACACTGTGGTCTATAGGGACTGTGTGTTCCCAGTAAATATACCTGTATATGCTGATATCCATATATATTTATATTTGCTGCCCATCACTGCGCAACTTACTCCCTTCGCTACGCTACTTCTCATGCCATGTCTCACAGCATGAGAACGAGGCTTCCATTGGAGTCTATGGAAACGTAATGCTTCTGTGTAATGCAAATACAAGCTCAGGTTCACATTGCACCTAAACTGTAATACAAGTGCTCAACTTGTAATCTAGCCCAAAATAAAAATAAAAGGTTGTCATTTTTTTCCTCACCCAAGAACGGAATTCTGCAGAATTTAGAACAATGACCCTAACATGCTAAATATGGAATGGTTGACATATGTCCCTAATTGGCCATTATAGAGGATATAAGATAAATATGCTAACTAGGCTTTTGAAGGAATAAGTAATTTGACTGCAAAACATTCCAAATATGAATAACACAATTTACCTTAAATATAAAAATATTTATTTTGCTAACATAACTTTTACATCATTTAAGTTGCATATATAAAAAATAATTTAATGCTCTTCTAAAAGAACTATAAATGGTAGAAGAAGAATTGCAACTGTCCAATATTTCATGAGAATAACTCAAATTAACATTGCTGTGGTCCAAATGTATTCGCCCCTCACTGTAGAATAATAAAGCATCCCCAAGGGAATCTGCAAAGCTATCTCACACATATCAGGAGTGTCAAACATATTGTATGTGGAACTCCAGCTAGCGACTAGATAATATGTCATTAATAACAGTCAGAAGAGGTTAATTTACGTTAGTGATTTTTAGTAACTTTACTAATGTATGTATTTAGTTTCATTATAGAATGTAATGTGTTTTGGTTCATTTTCTTTAAAATCTAATTTTACATTAAAAGTCCTATAGTTTCACAGCATATCTATTTAATATATCTTCTATAAAACATTATGGCAACTTACAAACGGCTAGATTTAGAGTTTTGTCGGTAACGACCCGCGTAGCTAATGCTGGCTTTTTTCTGGCCGCACCTTTAAAATAACTCTGGTATTGAGAGTCCACAGAATGGCTGCGTTAGGCTCCAAAAAAGGAGCGTAGAGCATATTTAACGCAACTGCAATACTCGATACCAGAGTTGCTTACGGAAGCGGCCAGCTTCAAAAACGTGCTCGTGCACGATTCCCCCATAGAAAACAATGGGGCTGTTTGAGCTGAAAAAAAAACCTAACACCTGCAAAAAAGCCGCGTTCAGCTCCTAACGCAGCCCCATTGTTTGCTATGGGGAAACACTTCCTACGTCTGCACCCAACACCCTAACATGTACCCCGAGTCTAAACACCCCTAACCTTACACTTATTAACCCCTAATCTGCCGCCCCCGCTATCGCTGACCCCTGCATATTATTATTAACCCCTAATCTGCCGCTCCGTAAACCGCCGCTACTTACATTATCCCTATGTACCCCTAATCTGCTGTCCCAAACACCGCCGACCCCTATATTATATTTATTAACCCCTAATCTGCCCCCCACAACGTCGCCTCCACCTGCCTACACTTATTAACCCCTAATCTGCCGAGCGGACCGCACCGCTATTATAATAAAGTTATTAACCCCTAATCCGCCTCACTAACCCTATAATAAATAGTATTAACCCCTAATCTGCCCTCCCTAACATCGCCGACACCTAACTTCAAACATTAACCCCTAATCTGCCGACTGGAGCTCACCGCTATTCTAATAAATGTATTAACCCCTAAAGCTAAGTCTAACCCTAACACTAACACCCCCCTAACTTAAATATAATTTAAATCTAACGAAATTAATTAACTCTTATTAAATAAATTATTCCTATTTAAAGCTAAATACTTACCTGTAAAATAAATCCTAATATAGCTACAATATAAATTATAATTATATTATAGCTATTTTAGGATTTATATTTATTTTACAGGTAACTTTGTATTTATTTTAACCAGGTACAATAGCTATTAAATAGTTAAGAACTATTTAATAGCTAAAATAGTTAAAATAATTACAAATTTACCTGTAAAATAAATCCTAACCTAAGTTACAATTAAACCTAACACTACACTATCAATAAATTAATTAAATACAATATCTATAAATAAATACAATGAAATAAACTAACTAAAGTACAAAAAATAAAAAAATATTTACAAACATCAGAAAAATATTGCAACAATTTTAAACTAATTACACCTACTCTAAGCCCCCTAATAAAATAACAAAGACCCCCAAAATAAAAAAAAATGCCCTACCCTATTCTAAATTACTAAAGTTCAAAGCTCTTTTACCTTACCAGCCCTGAACAGGGCCCTTTGCGGGGCATGCCCCAAAGAATTCAGCTCTTTTGCCTGAAAAAAAACCATACAATACCCCCCCCAACATTACAACCCACCACCCACATACCCCTAATCTAACCCAAACCCCCCTTAAATAAACCTAACACTAAGCCCCTGAAGATCTTCCTACCTTGTGTTCACCATGCCAGGTATCACCGATCGTTCCAGGCTCCGAAATCTTCATCCAAGCCCAAGTGGGGGCTAGACATCCATCATCCGAAGTCCAGAAGAGGCTCCAAAGTCTTGGATGACGTCCCTTAAAGGAACCGTCATTCGTCGGGAAGTTGTCGTTGGAAGAAGATGGGTCCGTGGTGGAGGTCTTCAAGATGGAGCCGGTCCTCATCAGATGAAGATAGAAGATGCCGCTTGGAAGAAGATGGTTGCCGGTCCGGATCTACTCTTCTTCCCGGATAGGATGAAGACTTTGGAGCCTCTTCTGGACTTCTTCAGCCGTCGGATGATGGAAGTCTAGCCCCCGCTTGGGCTTAGATGAAGATTTCGGAGCCTGGAACGATCGGTGATACCTGGCATGGTGAAGACAAGGTAGGAAGATCTTCAGGGGCTTAGTGTTAGGTTTATTTAAGGGGGGTTTGGGTTAGATTAGGGGTATTTGGGTTGTAATGTTGGGGGGGTATTGTATGTGTTTTTTTACAGGCAAAAGAGCTGAATTCTTTGGGGCATGCCCCGCAAAGGGCCCTGTTCAGGGATGGTAAGGTAAAAGAGCAATGAACTTTAGTAATTTAGAATAGGGTAGGGCATTTTTTTATTTTGGGGGTCTTTGTTATTTTATTAGGGGGCTTAGAGTAGGTGTAATTAGTTTAAAATTGTTGTAATATTTTTCTAATGTTTGTAAATATTTTTTTATTTTTTGTAACTTAGTTCTTTTTTATTTTTTGTACTTTAGTTAGTTTATTTCATTGTATTTATTTGTAGATATTGTATTTAATTAATTTATTGATAGTGTAGTGTTAGGTTTAATTGTAGGTAATTGTAGGTATTTTATTTAATTAATTTATTGATAGTGTAGTGTTAGGTTTAATTGTAACTTAGGTTAGGATTTATTTTACAGGTAATTTTGTAATTATTTTAACTATTTTAGCTATTAAATAGTTCTTAACTATTTAATAGCTATTGCACCTGGTTAAAATAAATACAAAGTTACCTGTAAAATAAATATTAATCCTAAAATAGCTATAATATAATTATCATTTATATTGTAGCTATATTAGGATTTATTTTACAGGTAAGTATTTAGCTTTAAATAGGAATAATTTATTTAATAAGAATTAATTTATTTCGTTAGATTTAAATTATATTTAACTTAGGGGGGTGTTAGTGTTAGGGTTAGACTTAGCTTTAGGGGTTAATCCATTTATTAGAATAGGGGCGAGATTCGGTCGACAGATTAGGGGTTAATAATTGAAGTTAGGTGTCGGCGATGTTAGGGAGGGCATATTAGGGGTTAATACTATTTATTATAGGGTTATTGAGGCGGGAGTGAGGTGGATTAGGGGTTAATAACTTTATTATAGTAGCGGTGAGATCCGCTCGGCAGATTAGGGGTTAATAAGTGTAGGCAGGTGGAGGCGACGTTGAGGGGGGCAGGTTAGGGGTTAATAAATATAATATAGGGGTCAGCGGTGTTAGGGGCAGCAGATTAGGGGTACATAAGTATAACGTAGGCAGATTAGGGGTTAAAAATATTTAATCGAGTGGCGGCGATGTGGGGGGACCTCGGTTTAGGGGTACATAGGTAGTTTATGGCTGTTAGTGTACTTTAGAGCACAGTAGTTAAGAGCTTTATGAACCGGCGTTAGCCCAGAAAGCTCTTAACTACTGACTTTTTTCTGTGGCTGGAGTTTTGTCGTTAGATTTCTAAAGCTCACTTCAGACACAACTCTAAATACCGGAGTTAGGAAAATCCCATTGAAAAGATAGGATACGCAATTGACGTAAGGAGATCTGCGGTATGGAAAAGTCGCGGCTGAAAAGTGAGCATTAGACCCTTTCCTGACTGACTCCAAATACCGGCGGTAGCCTAAAACCAGCATTAGGAGCCTCTAACGCTAGTTTTCACGGCTACCGCCAAACTCCAAATCTAGGCCAAAGGAAGTAAAAAACATCTTAACTAGCATATCATACATGTTTCACACTTAGGGCCTGATGATCTAAAACTCTCTGCTCAGTTGAGATGATATAAAATTATCCTTCAGCACTAGTAAAAATCTTAAAAGGCAGATTTTGCAATACTTCTTCTAAGGGATACCTGTATTTCTTTATGTGAAGGAGAGTCAAGCCCAGTGTAATATAACACTGCATGGCATGACAGTTCTGCTGCATTTACACATTGTGCTTTATATTCTATATTACTTTACACTTCAGATTAAGTTTTATTACATTTAAAGTTTCTATTTTGTTTTTTTTTTTTGTATACAGCAGTGTATTTAGAATTGTGATTTTACACATTCTGATTATGCCTTCACAGTTTCTGTGTAACTTCAACAAATTAGGATCATAGTTTTAATACTGATGTGTATTTTTTACAAATTACATTGCACTTTATTTAAAGTAATGCTGGAAAATTGACAGCTTCACAGGGCCTGAAATCATTGAATTCTATAAGAAAAAAAAGTGAATCTGGAAGTCCCAGGGAGATGAGAGATGACTTCCTTAGAAAGTAATGAATCTGGTATACAACATTTCACTTGGGAGGGAGAAAGTCTGGAGAATAACTTGGGGTTGATATAAAGGCTTAGTTTGCATCAATTACAAATTAAAATGAAATGTTTTCACTACAATTTAACTTGCTTTTGCCTATAGTTTAGCATATATTATATTTCTGTTATCTAAAATAAGTGTATTGTGAATTTTAAGTAAACTTCTCTTGCAAACAGCTGGCAATGATTAGCCTAGGGAGCTCCCTTGATCCTCCCACTTCCTGAAGCTGCGTTTTATTTTACAAAAGAGAAAATACAAAGTGCAATGTAAATTGTAAAAGATGTGCAGAAATATACAAAATATGATCGTAATTTGCTTATGCAATACAGAAACGTTTAATACATTATCAGAGTTTGTAAAATCACTGCTGGATCTAAATGTATTAAAATAGAAAATAGAAAGTGTAAAGCTTAAATGTAATAATACTAAAGGGACCCAATCTGAAGTGTAAAGCAATATAAAATACAAAGCTTAAAGTGTAAGTATAACAAAACTCTCATATCATACAGCACTATATTGCACTGGGCTTACCTCTCCTTCAGAAAGAGAAATGAGAGAGATCTTGCTGTGCTGGAGAGTTCTATGAGCCCTTTTTCTTTGAACACTCAGTGAGTTCAGCCCCTGTGTTAGAATAGGGTTTATGGGGGGGGGGTAGGTAGCAAAAGAGCTTTAGGGCACTGCCCTATCAAATGCAATTTTCAGGACAATTTTTAGAGTAGGTTTTTTTGTTTTAGAATAGGAATAACTGTGTTTTTTTATTTTTTGTAATTTTATTGTTTTTTTCTGTAATGTTAACTTGGGACAGTTTAGGAGTTAATGGTGTAGATGAGCACTTTGTGGGGCGATGTGGGGGTTGTGGCAGCTTAGGTGTTAATAGTGTAGCTGGTACTTTGTGATGTGGGTGTGTAACAGTTTAGGAGTTAATAGTTTAGTGGGGACTTTGCAATGTGGGAGTGTGGCAGTTTAGGTGTTAATAGTGTAGCTGATACTTTGTGATGTGGGTGTGGGTGTGTAACAGTTTAGGAGTTAATAGTTTAGTGGGGACTTTGCAGTGGCCTATGTGGCAGTTAATAGTGTAGTGGGGACTTTGCAATGTGGGAGTGTGGCAGTTTAGGTGTTAATAGTGTAGCTGGTACTTTGTGATGTGGGTGTGTAACAGTTTAGGAGTTAATAGTTTAGTGGGGACTTTGCAGTGGCCTATGTGGCAGTTAATAGTGTAGTGGGGTACTTTGCAGTGAGCGACTGAATGTGGTGGTTTAGGGATTATTAGAGTATTGAGATACGGGTTAGTGCGTGAGTATGAGTGTTAGTCTTTTTCCGTTTATCGTGCTCCATTGATGTCTTTGGGGAGTACGTTAACGCAATAGTGATATAACTAGCAAGGATACCTTGAAAAAGCCAGAGCCAGGAAAGGACGAAACACATGTCAGAAAATTTATCAATCCTGGGTCAAGTGAAGGGACATTTGGGTATTAAGACATATTCACCTAGATTACGAGTTTTGCGCTATACCGGGTGCGTAAAGAATGCAATAAAATTAGCAGTACCTCACTTTCCATAGCGCTGCCATTACGAGTTACTAAAAAACATCCTTGTGCCGTGCATTTGCTTTCCCCCATAGACATCAATGGGGAGAGAGTGTTAGAAAAAAACTAACACCTGTGATCGCGGAATAGCAAATCACCGTAACGCAAACACATTGATGTCTATGGGGAAAAGAAAATTATGTTTAAACCTAACACCCTAACATAAACCCCTAATCTAAATACCCCTAGTACGCGCCCCCCGACATCGCCAACACTAAATAAAGTTATTAACCCCTAATTCGCCTCTCCCCGACATTGCCAATGCTAAATAAAATGATTAACCCCTAAACCGCCGGCCCCCCACATCAGCAATGCCTAAATAAACCTATTAACCCCTAAACCACCACTCCCTGACACTAAATAAACATATTAACCCCTAAACCACCAGCCCCCCACATCGTAACTAATAAACTAAACCTATTAACCCCTAAACCACTGGTCCCCCACATTGCAAAACACTAAATTAAACTATTAACCCCTAAACCTAACACCCCCTAATTTTAAATTAAAAGTTACAATATAACTATCTTAAAAATAAATAAAAACTTACCTGTGAAATAAAAAATAATAATATTAATCTATAAATTAACCTAACATTACTATTCTAATAAAATTAAAAAAATACCAATTAAAAAACCTAAATTGCATGATTAAAAATACCTAACACTACGAAAAAACAAAAAACCTAAATTACAAATTAAAAAAAACTAATACTACAAAAACATTAAAAAAATCTAACATTACTAAAAATAATCACTAAAATTATGATAAATAAAAAAACTCTAAGATTACAAAAAATAATAAACAAAATTATAAAAAATAAATATTAAAAATTACAAAAAATAAACAATTACACCTAATCTAATAGCCCCCCAAAATAACCCCCCCAACCCTCAATAAACTACCAATGGCCCTTAAAAGGGCCTTTTGAAGGGCATTGCCCCAAGTTAGCTCTTTTACCTCAAATCAAATACAAAGACCCCCCAACAGTAAAAAACCCCACCCAACCAACCCCCAAAAATAAAAAACCTAAGTCTAAAAAAACCTAAGCTACCTATTGCCCCTAAAGGGCCATTTGTATTGGCATTGCTCTTAAAATAGCTCTTTTACAGTGCCCACCCCTAATCTAACACTAACGCTAACTCCATAAATTCTACTCACAGTTCCTGAAGTCCGGGCATCCGTCTTCATCCAGGCGGCGAGAAGTCTTCATCCGTCGCAGGGACATCTTCTTTCTTCATCCCAGTGTCGCTGAGATGTGGAGGAGTGGAGCTGTGGATGCACAGAGCTTCTTTGCTGGTGGCGCGGACATTAAGCGTGGAGGATCCTCTTCATATGGTCACCGCCGCACACTGAAGCTTGAATGTAAGGTACCCGTTTAAATATGGGGTACCTTGCATTCCTTTTGGCTGACATTTTCAAATCAGCCAATAGGATGAGAGCTACTGAAATAATGTTGGCTGATTTGAACAGCCAATAGGATTTCTGCAATGTTTCACAAAACTCATAACTAAAATGTTACAAAGTACACTAACACCCATAAACTACCTATAAACCCCTAAACCGCTGCCCTCTCACATCGCAAACACTATATTAAACCTGTTAACCCCTAATCTGCCACCTACCCACATTGCCAACACTAAAATAAACCTTTAAACCCCTAAATCGCTGCCCCCCTACATTACTAACACCTAAATAAACCTATTAACCCCTAAACCACTGCTCCCCTACATCAACAACACTAAATAAACCTATTAACCCCTAAACCGCCAGCCTCCCACATCATAACTAATAAACTAAACCTATTAACCCCTAGACCGCCGGCCCTCCACATTAAAAAAACTTACCTGTGAAATTAAAAAAACTAACATTAAACAATAACAGCTAGATTACGAGTTATGCATATGCGTTCATAACGCTGCTTTTTCCCTAACGCCTCTATTACAAGTCTTGTAGGTATAGCTGTACCACACACCTTTTTGGCCATCACGCCACAACAGTACCGCACTTTTAAAAAAGTCTTTTTTCAATGGGACTCCAATAGCGCCGGTATTAAGAGTTTGCCTGGGAGGCCAAAAAGTGAGCGGTACACTCTATAACCACAAGATTCGTACCACCATCTAAAGTCTGTAGTTATGAGTTTTATGTTACAAAGCTGTAGCATAAAACTCATAACTAAAGTGTTAAAAAGTGCACTAACACTCATAAACTATTAACCCCTAAACCAAGGCCCTCCCGCATCGCAAATACTAAAATAAAATTATTAACCCCTAATCTGCCGCTCCGGACATCGCTGCCACTATTAAAATGTATTAACCCCTCTTCCGCCGCTCCCAACGTCGTTCCCACTATAATAAACCTATTAACCCCTAAACCGCCGCCCTCCCGCATTGCAAACAATA
Source organism: Bombina bombina (assembly GCF_027579735.1). Classification (NCBI taxonomy): domain Eukaryota; kingdom Metazoa; phylum Chordata; class Amphibia; order Anura; family Bombinatoridae; genus Bombina; species Bombina bombina. The sequence goes on along the minus strand of NC_069504.1, from coordinate 1,136,370,240 downwards.
CTTAAATATTATTGACCCCTAATCTGCCATCCGCTACTATAATAAACCTATTAACCACTAAACAGCAAGCCCCCCACAAAGAAATATACTAAATTAAACTATTAACCCCATAACCTTTGGCCTCCCACATCACTACATAAATATATTAACCCTAAACCTAACCCTAATGTAACCCTAAACATAAGTCTAACCCTAACCCTAACACCCCCTAACTTAAATATAATTAAAATAAATCTAAATAAACCTTACAATTATTACCTAAATAACATATTTAAAACTAAATACATACTTACCTGTAAAAAAACCTAAGCGAGCTATGATATTACTAATAGTTATATTGTAGCTATTTATTTATTTTTATTTCACATGTAAGTTTGTATTTATTTTAACTAGGTACAATAGTTATTAAATAGTTATTAACTATTTACTAACTACCTAGCTAAAATAAATACAAATTTACCTGTAAAATAAAACCTAACCTGCCATACACTAAAACCTACCATTACAATCAAATCAAATAAATTAAATTAATCAAATACAATTATCTAAATTAAAAAAAAACAAACACTAAATTACACACAAAAAAACACGAAATGATCAACAACAAAAAATAATACTCCTAATCTAATAGCCCTATCAAAATAAAAAAGCCCCCCAAAATAATAAAAACCCTAGCCTACACTAAACTGCCAATAGCCCTTAAAATGGCCTTTTGCAGGGCATTGCCCCAAAGATATCAGCTTTTTTACCTGGCAATAAAAATTACAAACATCCCCCAACAGTAAAACCCACCACCCACCCAACCAAACCCCCCAAATAAAACTCTAAATAAACCTAAGCTAACCATTGCCCTGAAAAGGGCATTTGGATGGGCATTGCCCTTAAAAGGGCATTTAGCTCTCTTATGGTGCCCAAACCCTAAGCTAAAAATAAAACCCCCCCAATAAAACCTTAAAAAACTTAACACTAACCCCCGATGATCCACTTACAGTTTTCAAAGACCGGACATCCATCCTCATCCAGCAGGCAAAGTCCTCATCCAAGAGGGCAGAAGTCCTCATCGAAGCGGGCAGAAGTCCTCATCCAAGCGGGCAGAAGTCTTCATCCAGACGGCATCTTCTATCTTCATCCATCCAGCGGGGAGCTGGTCCATCTTCAAGACATCCGGTGCGGAGCATCCTCTTCTTCCGATCATCGCTGGAAAATGAAGTTCCCTTTAAGTGACATCATCCAAGATGGCGTCCCTTACATTCCAATTGGCTGATTGATTTTTTTGGATAGAAAATAGTGTATATGTGCACTAGAAGAAAGCTATAGGGTTAATTGTAATTTCAAATATTTGACGTATATTAAATGATCATGTGAAATTAAAATATTTGCAAAATGTTTGCAAAAATGTGTGCAAAGTGTGTTTGCAAATTTTATTTGCCGTTATAAAATAGAAAATAATAAAATAGAAAATATTTTAAATAATTATTTAAAAATGTGTTATTTGTGCTTGCGTGAAACAAAATCTTCAACAAAGGATAACTATTTTGTATTCACATGTAACAAAATCTTCAACAAAGAATAACTTTCGGCTAGATTACGAGTTTTGGGTATTAGTGAAAAAGCAGCGTTAAGGCTCTTTTTCACTACCGCTGGTATTACGAGTCTTGCAGGTTTAGGGGCACCACAACGTAATGCAACGTAAATACTGCAGCTTTCAAAAAGTCATTTTTCAATGGGACTTCCTTTGTGCCGGTATTTCGAGTCTGCCTGGTAGGCCAAAAAGTGAGCGGTACAGCCTAAAACTTCAAGATCCATAACATAAACTGAAAGTCAGTAGTTATGAATTTTACGCTACAAAGCTGTAACATAAAACTCATAACTAAAGTGCTAAAAAGTACACTAACACCCATAAACTACCTATTAACCCCTAAACCGAGGCCCTCCCGCATCGCAAACATTAAAAAAAAAATATTAACCCCTAATCTGCCGTTCCGGACATCGCTGCCACTATAATCAACATATTAACCCCTAAACCGCCATACTCCTGCATCGCAAAGTGGCGGCGACATTGGGGGCGGGAGATTAGGGGTTAATAACATTATATAGGTGTCGGCAATGTTGGGGGCAGCAGATTAGGGGTTAATAAGTATAATATAGGTGTCGGCGATGTCGGGGGTGGCAGATAAGGGGTTAATAAGTATATTGTAGGCGTCAGCGATGTCGGGGGCAGCGGATTAGGGGTGTTTAGACTCAGGGTTTATGTTAGGGTGTTAGGTGTAAACATAAATTTTCTTTCCTCATAGGAATGATCGAAATATTGCAAATACAATCAATCAGTCTCAAAGCGCTTGAAAAGTCTCCTTTTGAGAATTCGCCTTTTGCAAAATAGAACCACCTGTATCAGTTAAATTGTTGAAATAGTAACTGAATAACAATGGTTTTAATTAAAAAGCCCAGCACTTAGGATTTTATCCTTTTTCATAGAAAGTTTAAAAGTGGCCCTTTAGTATTGTGGTACTTTTAAATCTTTAAGCTTAATTCAAGTAGTAGGTGAGATGTTCTAAAATACCTTTATAAGAGTGTACGTGGAATTCACGTTAAAAGTTCATATAAGACTTTGGGGCATATTTATCAAGCTGCGAATGGAGCTTGATGCCCCATGTTTCTGGCGAGCCTGCAGGCTCGCCAGAAACTACAGTTATGAAGCAGCGGTGACAAAGACCGCTGCTACATAACCTGTCCGCCTGCTCTGAGCAGGCGGACACACAATGCCAGAAATCAAACCGATCGGGTTGATTGACGCCCATTGGCCGCGAGTCAGCAGGGGGCGGCATTGCACCAGCAACTCTTGTGAGCTGCTGGTGCAATGCTGAATATGGCGAGCGTATTGCTCGCCGTATTCAGCGAGGTCTGGCGGAGCTGATCCGCAGTGTCGGATCAGGTCCGCCAGACCTTGATAACTTGGGGCCTTTGTATACAGCTGATAGCGGTATGCTAGCACACTACGTCCGGACTCTTACACCCCTTGTTAAAGTGTCTACCCCTTGCTTGATGTTGCTCTTTAGTTATTTACTTCTTCCTGATAATATGAACAGAGCTTCAGCACGGGCGTCTGTGGAGTCTCGTAACGTCTGCTTAGCCCACTCACCGCTTCTCCAATGTGGTCTGTTTGGTTCGTGGGTATTATTTTTAGCTTAGGGATTGGGCACCGTAAAAGAGCTAAATGCCCTTTTAAGGGCAATGCCCATCCAAATGCCCTTTTCAGGGCAATGGCTAGCTTAGGTTTATTTAGATAGAGTTTTATTTGGGTGGGTGATGGGTTTTACTGTTGGGGTGTGTTTTTAATATTTATTGCCAGGTAAAAAAGATGATTTCTTTGGGACAATGCCCCGCAAAAGGCCCTTTTAAGGGCTATTGGCAGTTTAGTGTAGGCTAGGGGTTTTATTTTTATTTTTTGGGGGGGTTATTTTGATAGGGCTATTAGATTAGGAGTAATTATTTTTTTAGTTGATAATTTCGTTTTTTATTTTGTGTAAATTAGTGGGGTGTTTTTGTAATTTAGATAATTGTATTTGATTAATTTCATTTATTTGATTTGATTGTAATGGTAGGTTTTAGTGTCAGACAGGTTAGGTTTTATTTTACAGGTAAATTTGTATTTATTTTAACTAGGTAATTAGTACATAGTTAATAACTATTTACTAACTAGTCTACCTAGTTAAAATAAATACAAACTTACCTGTGAAATAAAAATATAACCTAAGCTAGCTACAATATAACTATTAGTAATATTGTAGTTAGCTTAGGGTTTTTTTTTACAGGTAAGTATGTATTTATTTTTAAATAGGAATTATTTAGGTAATAATAGTAAGATTTCTTTAGATTTCTTTTAATCATATTTAAGTTAGGGGGTGTTAGGGTTAGGGTTAGACTTATGCTTAGGGTTACGTTAGGGTTAGGTTTAGGGGTTAATATATTTATGTAGTGTTAGTGATGTGGGAGGCCAGAGGTTTAGGGGTTAATAACTTTAGTATAGTGGCGGCGACATTGGGGGCAGCAGATTAGGAGTTAATAAGTGTAGGTAGGTGGCAGCGATGTTAGGAGCGGCAGATTAGGGGTTAATAGTTTTATTTAGGTGGTGATATCGGGAGTCGCAGATTAGGGTTTAAAAACATTATGTAGGTGTCAGCGATGTCGGGGCGGCAGATTAGGGGTGTTTAGACGTGATTTTTATGTTAGGGTAACGTTTTCTTTCCCCATAGACATCAATGGGGCTGCGTTATAGAACTTTTTTTTCCGCAGGTGTTAGACTTCTTTTTTGCCGACTCTCCTCATTGATGTCTATGGGGAAATCGTGCATGAGCAAGTCAAAGCAGTGCTTGTATTTTGGTGTGGTATGGAGCTCAACACAACCATATCGCCAGCACAAGCCTGCTTTTTGTAAACTTGTAATAGCAGCGTTATAGGGAGGTGAATTATCGCCGCTTTTGTGGCGGTCAGTAATTTCCCTATAGCACTCAAAATTCATAATCTAGCTGAATATTAACCTAATATTACTATTCTAATAAAATTAAAAAAACTAATACTACGAAAAAATGTAAAAATTCTAACATTACAAAACATAAACACTTAAATTAGGAAAAAATAAAAAAAACTCTAAGATTACAAAAATAATAATACTACGAATGGATCGTGTCGGTATAGGCTGTAATGCAAGCATTTTAGCCAGACCGAATAACCTGTAATACGGCACTATGGAAAATCCCGCACTCAAACGTCATTTTTTGAGTGCGAAATGGAGGGTTGCGTTAAGGCTGAAATCCGTGCATTGCAGCCTATACAGCCGTGACTCGTAATATGAGTTACCGACAATTCCACACACAATGGCCAATTTTTTAGCAGTATAGCCGTACCGCACCGTAATGCTAAACTTGTAATTTAGCCATTTGTTTTGTCCTCAAAATATTTTTGGGGGATTATGACACAATATATGTACCATTTGTTACCTGATGTGCCTGTAAGGGAATTGGTGAATTCTTGGTGAATCTATTTAAAGATAAAAGGCTGGTTGTGTGCCTAACATAACATTGCCGCAATACGATAGAGTTTGTTAAAAGCTCAGAACCACGTGAGTAATGAAAATCTAAATTTTGCACTTGGTTCTCCCAATAGGATAACATTATTGTCTCCCTCTGTTTCTTCTTTCTGAGATGTTTTGTTGGAAAAATAAGAACTCAAAGAGAAACCTGGGACAGTATATCCATTTATTTTCACTAAATTCACAAAGTTCACTTTTTATTCTATTTTAATTTTCATCACATGTTTTAATGTTTTATATTGAATTGTGGTTTATCAATGTTTTATTTATTGCAATGATTTCATTAAATACAGAGGTCTGGGAACTTAAATTCAGGCAGAGGTCTGGCAACTTAAATACAGACAGAGGTCTGGGAACTTAAATACAGACAGAGGTCTGGGAACTTAAATACAGACAGAGGTCTGGCAACTTAAATACAGACAGAGGTCTGGCAACTTAAATACAGACAGAGGTCTGGCAACTTAAATACAGACAGAGGTCTGGCAACTTAAATACAGACAGAGGTCTGGGAACTTAAATACAGACAGAGGTCTGGGAACTTAAATACAGACAGAGGTCTGGCAACTTAAATACAGACAGAGGTCTGGCAACTAAAATACAGACAGAGGTCTGGCAACTTAAATACACAGAGATGTCTGGCAACTTAAATACAGACAGAGGTCTGGGAACTTAAATACATACAGAGGTCTGGCAACTTAAATACAGACAGAGGTCTGGGAACTTAAATACAGACAGAGGTCTGAGAACTTAAATACAGACAGAGGTCTGGCAACTTAAATACAGACAGAGGCCTGGCAACTTAAATACAGACAGAGGTCTGGGAACTTAAATACAGACAGAGGTCTGGGAACTTAAATACAGACAGAAGTCTGGCAACTTAAATACAGACAGAGGTCTGGGAACTTAAATACAGACAGAGGTCTGGCAACTTAAATACAGACAGAGGTCTAGCAACTTAAATACATACAGAGGTCTGGCAACTTAAATACAGACAGAGGTCTGGGAACTTAAATACAGACAGAGGTCTGGCAACTTAAATACAGACAGAGGTCTAGCAACTTAAATACATACAGAAGTCTGGCAACTTAAATACAGACAGAGGTCTGGGAACTTAAATACAGACAGAGGTCTGGGAACTTAAATAAAGACAGAGGTCTGGCAACTTAAATACAGACAGGGGTCTGGGAACTTTAATACAGACAGAGGTCTGGGAACTTAAATACAGACAGAGGTCTGGCAACTTAAATACAGAGGTCTGGCAACTTAAATACAGACAGAGGTCTGGCAACTTAAATACAGAGGTCTGGCAACTTAAATACAGACAGAGGTCTGGCAACTTAAATACATACAGAGGTCTGGCAACTTAAATACATACAGAGGTCTGGCAACTTAAATACAGACAGAGGTCTGGGAACTTAAATACAGACAGAGGTCTGGCAACTTAAATACAGACAGAGGTCTGGGAACTTAAATACATACAGAGGTCTGGCAACTTAAATACAGACAGAGGTCTGGGAACTTAAATACAGGCAGAGGTCTGGCAACTTAAATACAGACAGAGGTCTGGGAACTTAAATACAGGCAGAGGTCTGGCAACTTAATTACAGACAGAGGTCTGGGAACTTAAATACAGACAGAGGTCTGGCAACTTAAATAGAGACAGAGGTCTGGCAACTTAAATAGAGACAGAGGTCTGGCAACTTAAATACAGACAGAGGTGTGGCAACTTACATAGAGACAGAGGTCTGGCAACTTAAATACATACAGAGGTCTGGCAACTTAAATACAGACAGAAGTCTGGGAACTTAAATACAGAGGTCTGGCAACTTAAATACAGACAGAGGTCTGGGAACCTAAATACAGACAAAGGTCTGGCAACTTAAATACAGACAGAGGTCTGGGAACTTAAATACAGACAGAGGTCTGGGAACTTAAATACAGACAGAGGTCTGGGAACTTAAATACAGACAGAGGTCTGGCAACTTAAATACAGACAGAGGTCTGGCAACTTAAATACAGACAGAGGTCTAGCAACTTAAATACATACAGAGGTCTGGCAACTTAAATACAGACAGAGGTCTGGCAACTTAAATACAGACAGAGGTCTGGGAACTTAAATACAGACAGAGGTCTGGCAACTTAAATACAGACAGAGGTCTGGCAACTTAAATACAGGCAGAGGTCTGGGAACTTAAATACAGGCAGAGGTCTAGCAACTTAAATACAGACAGAGGTCTGGCAACTTAATTACAGACAGAGGTCTGGGGACTTAAATACAGACAGAGGTCTGGGAACTTAAATACAGACAGAGGTCTGGGAACTTAAATACAGACAGAGGTCTGGGAACTTAAATACAGACAGAGGTCTGGGAACTTAAATACAGACAGAGGTCTGGCAACTTAAATACAGACAGAGGTCTGGCAACTTAAATACAGGCAGAGGTCTGGGAACTTAAATACAGGCAGAGGTCTAGCAACTTAAATACAGACAGAGGTCTGGCAACTTAATTACAGACAGAGGTCTGGGGACTTAAATACAGACAGAGGTCTGTCAACTTAAATACAGACAGAGGTCTGGGAACTTAAATACAGGCAGAGGTCTAGCAAATTAAATACAGACAGAGGTCTGGCAACTTAAATACAGGCAGAGGTCTGGCAACTTAAATACAGACAGAGGTCTGGGAACTTAAATACATACAGAGGTCTGGCAACTTAAATACAGACAGAGGTGTGGGAACTTAAATACAGACTGAGGTCTGAGAACTTAAATACAGACAGAGGTCTGGCAACTTAAATACAGACAGAGGTCTGGCAACTTAAATACAGACAGAGGTCTGGCAACTTAAATACAGACAGAGGTCTGGGAACTTAAATACAGACAGAGGTCTGGGAACTTAAATACAGACAGAGGTCTGGGAACTTAAATACAGACAGAGGTCTGGGAACTTAAATACAGACAGAGGTCTGGCAACTTAAATACAGACAGAGGTCTAGCAACTTAAATACATACAGAGGTCTGGCAACTTAAATACAGACAGAGGTCTGGGAACTTAAATACAGACAGAGGTCTGGGAACTTAAATAAAGACAGAGGTCTGGCAACTTAAATACAGACAGAGGTCTGGGAACTTAAATACAGACAGAGGTCTGGGAACTTAAATACAGACAGAGGTCTGGCAACTTAAATACAGAGGTCTAGCAACTTAAATACAGACAGAGGTCTGGCAACTTAAATACATACAGAGGTCTGGCAACTTAAATACAGACAGAGGTCTGGGAACTTAAATACAGAGGTCTAGCAACTTAAATACAGACAGAGGTCTGGCAACTTAAATACATACAGAGGTCTGGCAACTTAAATACAGACAGAGGTCTGGCAACTTAAATACAGACAGAGGTCTGGGAACTTAAATACAGACAGAGGTCTGGGAACTTAAATACAGACAGAGGTCTGGCAACTTAAATACAGAGGTCTAGCAACTTAAATACAGACAGAGGTCTGGCAACTTAAATACATACAGAGGTCTGGCAACTTAAATACAGACAGAGGTCTGGGAACTTAAATACAGACAGAGGTCTGGCAACTTAAATACAGACAGAGGTCTGGGAACTTAAATACATACAGAGGTCTGGCAACTTAAATACAGACAGAGGTCTGGGAACTTAAATACAGACAGAGGTCTGAGAACTTAAATACAGGCAGAGGTCTGGCAACTTAAATACAGACAGAGGTCTGGGAACTTAAATACAGGCAGAGGTCTGGCAACTTAATTACAGACAGAGGTCTGGGAACTTAAATACAGACAGAGGTCTGGCAACTTAAATAGAGACAGAGGTCTGGCAACTTAAATAGAGACAGAGGTCTGGCAACTTAAATACAGACAGAGGTGTGGCAACTTACATAGAGACAGAGGTCTGGCAACTTAAATACAGACAGAGGTGTGGCAACTTAAATACAGACAGAGGTCTGGCAACTTAAATACAGAGGTCTGGCAACTTAAATACAGACAGAGGTCTGGGAACCTAAATACAGACAAAGGTCTGGCAACTTAAATACAGACAGAGGTCTGGGAACTTAAATACAGACAGAGGTCTGGGAACTTAAATACAGACAGAGGTCTGGGAACTTAAATACAGACAGAGGTCTGGAAACTTAAATACAGACAGAGGTCTGGCAACTTAAATACAGACAGAGGTCTAGCAACTTAAATACATACAGAGGTCTGGCAACTTAAATACAGACAGAGGTCTGGGAACTTAAATACAGACAGAGCTCTGGCAACTTAAATACAGACAGAGCTCTGGCAACTTAAATACAGACAGAGGTCTGGGAACTTAAATACAGACAGAGGTCTGGGAACTTAATTACAGACAGAAGTCTGGCAACTTAAATACAGACAGAGGTCTGGGAACTTAAATACAGACAGAGGTCTGGGAACTTAAATACAGACAGAGGTCTGGCAACTTAAATACAGACAGAGGTCTGGGAACTTAAATACAGACAGAAGTCTGGCAAATTAAATACAGACAGAGGTCTGGCAACTTAAATACAGAGGTCTGGGAACTTAAATACAGGCAGAGGTCTGGCAACTTAATTACAGGCAGAGGTCTGGGAACTTAAATACAGACAGAGATCTGGCAACTTAAATACAGACAGAGGTCTGGCAACTTAAATACAGAGGTCTGGCAACTTAAATACAGACAGAGGTTTGGGAACTTAAATACAGACAGAGGTCTGGCAACTTAATTACAGGCAGAGGTCTGGGAACTTAAATACAGACAGAGGTCTGCAACTTAAATACAGACAGAGGTCTGGCAACTTAAATACAGACAGAGATCTGGCAACTTAATTACAGGCAGAGGTCTGGGAACTTTAATACAGACAGAGGTCTGGGAACTTAAATACAGACAGAGTTCTGGGAACTTAAATACAAACAGAGGTCTGGCAACTTAAATACAGACAGAGGTGTGGCAACTTAAATACAGACAGAGGTCTGGCAACTTAAATACAGAGGTCTGGCAACTTAAATACAGACAGAGGTCTGGGAACCTAAATACAGACAAAGGTCTGGCAACTTAAATACAGACAGAGGTCTGGGAACTTAAATACAGACAGAGGTCTGGGAACTTAAATACAGACAGAGGTCTGGGAACTTAAATACAGACAGAGGTCTGGCAACTTAAATACAGACAGAGGTCTGGCAACTTAAATACAGACAGAGGTCTAGCAACTTAAATACATACAGAGGTCTGGCAACTTAAATACAGACAGAGGTCTGGGAACTTAAATACAGATAGAGGTCTGGGAACTTAAATACAGACAGAGGTCTGGCAACTTAAATACAGACAGAGGTCTGGCAACTTAAATACAGGCAGAGGTCTGGGAACTTAAATACAGGCAGAGGTCTAGCAACTTAAATACAGACAGAGGTCTGGCAACTTAATTACAGACAGAGGTCTGGGAACTTAAATACAGACAGAGGTCTGGGAACTTAAATACAGACAGAGGTCTGGGAACTTAAATACAGACAGAGGTCTGGCAACTTAAATACAGACAGAGGTCTGGCAACTTAAATACAGACAGAGGTCTAGCAACTTAAATACATACAGAGGTCTGGCAACTTAAATACAGACAGAGGTCTGGGAACTTAAATACAGACAGAGGTCTGGGAACTTAAATACAGACAGAGGTCTGGGAACTTAAAAACAGACAGAGGTCTGGGAACTTAAATACAGACAGAGGTCTGGCAACTTAAATACAGACAGAGGTCTGGGAACTTAAATACAGACAGAGGTCTGGGAACTTAAATACAGACAGAGGTCTAGCAACTTAAATACAGACAGAGGTCTGGGAACTTAAATACAGACAGAGGTCTGGGAACTTAAATACAGACAGAGGTCTGGCAACTTAAATACAGACAGAGGTCTGGGAACTTAAATACAGACAGAGGTCACGCAACTTAAATACAGACAGATGTCTGGCAACTTAAATACAGACAGAGGTCTGGCAACTTAAATACAGACAGAGGTCTGGGAACTTAAATACAATCAGAGCTCTGGCAACTTAAATACAGACAGAGCTCTGGCAACTTAAATACAGACAGAGGTCTGGGAACTTAAATACAGACAGAGGTCTGGGAACTTAAATACAGACAGAGGTCTGCAACTTAAATACAGACAGAGGTCTGGGAACTTAAATACAGACAGAGGTCTGCAACTTAAATACAGACAGAGGTCTGGGAACTTAAATACAGACAGAGGCCTGGGAACTTAAATACAGACAGAGGTCTGGGAACTTAATTACAGACAGAAGTCTGGCAACTTAAATACAGACAGAGGTCTGGGAACTTAAATACAGACAGAGGTCTGGGAACTTAAATACAGACAGAGGTCTGGCAACTTAAATACAGACAGAGGTCTGGGAACTTAAATACAGACAGAAGTCTGGCAAATTAAATACAGACAGAAGACTGGCAACTTAAACACAGACAGAGGTCTGGGAACTTAAATACAGGCAGAGGTCTGGCAACTTAATTCCAGGCAGAGGTCTGGGAACTTAAATACAGACAGAGATCTGGGAACTTAAATACAGACAGAGGTCTGGCAACTTAAATACAGAGGTCTGGCAACTTAAATACAGACAGAGGTTTGGGAACTTAAATACAGACAGAGGTCTGGCAACTTAATTACAGGCAGAGGTCTGGGAACTTAAATACAGACAGAGGTCTGCAACTTAAATACAGACAGAGGTCTGGCAACTTAAATACAGACAGAGATCTGGCAACTTAATTACAGGCAGAGGTCTGGGAACTTTAATACAGACAGAGGTCTGGGAACTTAAATACAGACAGAGTTCTGGTAACTTAAATACAAACAGAGGTCTGGCAACTTAAATACAGACAGAGGTCTGGCAACTTAAATACAGACAGAGGTCTGGGAACTTAATTACAGATAGAGGTCTGTGAACTTAAATACAGACAGAGGTCTGGGAACTTAATTACAGACAGAGGTCTGGGAACTTAAATACAGGCAGAGGTCTGGCAACTTAAATACAGGCAGAGGTCTGGCAACTTAAATACAGTCAGATGTCTGGCAACTTAAATACAGACAGAGGTCTGGGAACTTAATTACAGACAGAGGTCTGGGAACTTAAATACAGACAGAGGTCTGCAACTTAAATACAGACAGAGGTCTGGGAACTTAAATACAGACAGAGGTCTGCAACTTAAATACAGACAGAGGTCTGGGAACTTAAATACAGACAGAGGTCTGGGAACTTAAATACAGACAGAGGTCTGGGAACTTAATTACAGACAGAAGTCTGGCAACTTAAATACAGACAGAGGTCTGGGAACTTAAATACAGACAGAGGTCTGGGAACTTAAATACAGACAGAGGTCTGGCAACTTAAATACAGACAGAGGTCTGGGAACTTAAATACAGACAGAAGTCTGGCAAATTAAATACAGACAGAAGACTGGCAACTTAAACACAGACAGAGGTCTGGGAACTTAAATACAGGCAGAGGTCTGGCAACTTAATTCCAGGCAGAGGTCTGGGAACTTAAATACAGACAGAGATCTGGGAACTTAAATACAGACAGAGGTCTGGCAACTTAAATACAGAGGTCTGGAAACTTAAATACAGACAGAGGTTTGGGAACTTAAATACAGACAGAGGTCTGGCAACTTAATTACAGGCAGAGGTCTGGGAACTTAAATACAGACAGAGGTCTGCAACTTAAATACAGACAGAGGTCTGGCAACTTAAATACAGACAGAGATCTGGCAACTTAATTACAGGCAGAGGTCTGGGAACTTTAATACAGACAGAGGTCTGGGAACTTAAATACAGACAGAGTTCTGGGAACTTAAATACAAACAGAGGTCTGGCAACTTAAATACAGACAGAGGTCTGGCAACTTAAATACAGACAGAGGTCTGGGAACTTAATTACAGATAGAGGTCTGGGAACTTAAATACAGACAGAGGTCTGGGAACTTAATTACAGACAGAGGTCTGGGAACTTAAATACAGGCAGAGGTCTGGCAACTTAAATACAGGCAGAGGTCTGGCAACTTAAATACAGTCAGATGTCTGGCAACTTAAATACAGACAGAGGTCTGGGAACTTAATTACAGACAGAGGTCTGGGAACTTAAATACAGACAGAGGTCTGGGAACTTAAATACAGGCAGAGGTCTGGCAACTTAAATACATACAGAGGTCTGGGAACTTAAATACAGAGGTCTGGCAACTTAAATACAGACAGAGGTCTGGGAACTTAAATACATACAGAGGTCTGGCAACTTAAATACAGACAGAGGTCTGGGAACTTAAATACAGACAGAGGTCTGAGAACTTAAATACAGGCAGAGGTCTGGCAACTTAAATACAGACAGAGGTCTGGGAACCTAAATACAGACAAAGGTCTGGCAACTTAAATACAGACAGAGGTCTGGGAACTTAAATACAGACAGAGGTCTGGGAACTTAAATACAGACAGAGGTCTGGGAACCTAAATACAGACAAAGGTCTGGCAACTTAAATACAGACAGAGGTCTGGGAACTTAAATACAGACAGAGGTCTGGGAACTTAAATACAGACAGAGGTCTGGGAACTTAAATACAGACAGAGGTCTGGCAACTTAAATACAGACAGAGGTCTGGCAACTTAAATACAGACAGAGGTCTAGCAACTTAAATACATACAGAGGTCTGGCAACTTAAATACAGACAGAGGTCTGGGAACTTAAATACAGACAGAGGTCTGGGAACTTAAATACAGACAGAGGTCTGGGAACTTAAATACAGACAGAGGTCTGGCAACTTAAATACAGACAGAGGTCTGGCAACTTAAATACAGGCAGAGGTCTGGGAACTTAAATACAGGCAGAGGTCTAGCAACTTAAATACAGACAGAGGTCTGGCAACTTAATTACAGACAGAGGTCTGGGGACTTAAATACAGACAGAGGTCTGGGAACTTAAATACAGACAGAGGTCTGGAAACTTAAATACAGACAGAGGTCTGGCAACTTAAATACAGACAGAGGTCTAGCAACTTAAATACATACAGAGGTCTGGCAACTTAAATACAGACAGAGGTCTGGGAACTTAAATACAGACAGAGCTCTGGCAACTTAAATACAGACAGAGCTCTGGCAACTTAAATACAGACAGAGGTCTGGGAACTTAAATACAGACAGAGGTCTGGGAACTTAATTACAGACAGAAGTCTGGCAACTTAAATACAGACAGAGGTCTGGGAACTTAAATACAGACAGAGGTCTGGGAACTTAAATACAGACAGAGGTCTGGCAACTTAAATACAGACAGAGGTCTGGGAACTTAAATACAGACAGAAGTCTGGCAAATTAAATACAGACAGAAGACTGGCAACTTAAACACAGACAGAGGTCTGGGAACTTAAATACAGGCAGAGGTCTGGCAACTTAATTACAGGCAGAGGTCTGGGAACTTAAATACAGACAGAGATCTGGCAACTTAAATACAGACAGAGGTCTGGCAACTTAAATACAGAGGTCTGGCAACTTAAATACAGACAGAGGTTTGGGAACTTAAATACAGACAGAGGTCTGGCAACTTAATTACAGGCAGAGGTCTGGGAACTTAAATACAGACAGAGGTCTGCAACTTAAATACAGACAGAGGTCTGGCAACTTAAATACAGACAGAGATCTGGCAACTTAATTACAGGCAGAGGTCTGGGAACTTTAATACAGACAGAGGTCTGGGAACTTAAATACAGACAGAGTTCTGGGAACTTAAATACAAACAGAGGTCTGGCAACTTAAATACAGACAGAGGTGTGGCAACTTAAATACAGACAGAGGTCTGGCAACTTAAATACAGAGGTCTGGCAACTTAAATACAGACAGAGGTCTGGGAACCTAAATACAGACAAAGGTCTGGCAACTTAAATACAGACAGAGGTCTGGGAACTTAAATACAGACAGAGGTCTGGGAACTTAAATACAGACAGAGGTCTGGCAACTTAAATACAGACAGAGGTCTGGCAACTTAAATACAGACAGAGGTCTAGCAACTTAAATACATACAGAGGTCTGGCAACTTAAATACAGACAGAGGTCTGGGAACTTAAATACAGATAGAGGTCTGGGAACTTAAATACAGACAGAGGTCTGGCAACTTAAATACAGACAGAGGTCTGGCAACTTAAATACAGGCAGAGGTCTGGGAACTTAAATACAGGCAGAGGTCTAGCAACTTAAATACAGACAGAGGTCTGGCAACTTAATTACAGACAGAGGTCTGGGAACTTAAATACAGACAGAGGTCTGGGAACTTAAATACAGACAGAGGTCTGGCAACTTAAATACAGACAGAGGTCTGGCAACTTAAATACAGACAGAGGTCTAGCAACTTAAATACATACAGAGGTCTGGCAACTTAAATACAGACAGAGGTCTGGGAACTTAAATACAGACAGAGGTCTGGGAACTTAAATACAGACAGAGGTCTGGGAACTTAAAAACAGACAGAGGTCTGGGAACTTAAATACAGACAGAGGTCTGGCAACTTAAATACAGACAGAGGTCTGGGAACTTAAATACAGACAGAGGTCTGGGAACTTAAATACAGACAGAGGTCTAGCAACTTAAATACAGACAGAGGTCTGGGAACTTAAATACAGACAGAGGTCTGGGAACTTAAATACAGACAGAGGTCTGGCAACTTAAATACAGACAGAGGTCTGGGAACTTAAATACAGACAGAGGTCACGCAACTTAAATACAGACAGATGTCTGGCAACTTAAATACAGACAGAGGTCTGGCAACTTAAATACAGACAGAGGTCTGGGAACTTAAATACAATCAGAGCTCTGGCAACTTAAATACAGACAGAGGTCTGGGAACTTAAATACAGACAGAGGTCTGGGAACTTAAATACAGACAGAGGTCTGGGAACTTAAATACAGACAGAGGTCTGCAACTTAAATACAGACAGAGGTCTGGGAACTTAAATACAGACAGAGGTCTGCAACTTAAATACAGACAGAGGTCTGGGAACTTAAATACAGACAGAGGCCTGGGAACTTAAATACAGACAGAGGTCTGGGAACTTAATTACAGACAGAAGTCTGGCAACTTAAATACAGACAGAGGTCTGGGAACTTAAATACAGACAGAGGTCTGGGAACTTAAATACAGACAGAGGTCTGGCAACTTAAATACAGACAGAGGTCTGGGAACTTAAATACAGACAGAAGTCTGGCAAATTAAATACAGACAGAAGACTGGCAACTTAAACACAGACAGAGGTCTGGGAACTTAAATACAGGCAGAGGTCTGGCAACTTAATTCCAGGCAGAGGTCTGGGAACTTAAATACAGACAGAGATCTGGGAACTTAAATACAGACAGAGGTCTGGCAACTTAAATACAGAGGTCTGGCAACTTAAATACAGACAGAGGTTTGGGAACTTAAATACAGACAGAGGTCTGGCAACTTAATTACAGGCAGAGGTCTGGGAACTTAAATACAGACAGAGGTCTGCAACTTAAATACAGACAGAGGTCTGGCAACTTAAATACAGACAGAGATCTGGCAACTTAATTACAGGCAGAGGTCTGGGAACTTTAATACAGACAGAGGTCTGGGAACTTAAATACAGACAGAGTTCTGGGAACTTAAATACAAACAGAGGTCTGGCAACTTAAATACAGACAGAGGTCTGGCAACTTAAATACAGACAGAGGTCTGGGAACTTAATTACAGATAGAGGTCTGGGAACTTAAATACAGACAGAGGTCTGGGAACTTAATTACAGACAGAGGTCTGGGAACTTAAATACAGGCAGAGGTCTGGCAACTTAAATACAGGCAGAGGTCTGGCAACTTAAATACAGTCAGATGTCTGGCAACTTAAATACAGACAGAGGTCTGGGAACTTAATTACAGACAGAGGTCTGGGAACTTAAATACAGACAGAGGTCTGCAACTTAAATACAGACAGAGGTCTGGGAACTTAAATACAGACAGAGGTCTGCAACTTAAATACAGACAGAGGTCTGGGAACTTAAATACAGACAGAGGCCTGGGAACTTAAATACAGACAGAGGTCTGGGAACTTAATTACAGACAGAAGTCTGGCAACTTAAATACAGACAGAGGTCTGGGAACTTAAATACAGACAGAGGTCTGGGAACTTAAATACAGACAGAGGTCTGGCAACTTAAATACAGACAGAGGTCTGGGAACTTAAATACAGACAGAAGTCTGGCAAATTAAATACAGACAGAAGACTGGCAACTTAAACACAGACAGAGGTCTGGGAACTTAAATACAGGCAGAGGTCTGGCAACTTAATTCCAGGCAGAGGTCTGGGAACTTAAATACAGACAGAGATCTGGGAACTTAAATACAGACAGAGGTCTGGCAACTTAAATACAGAGGTCTGGAAACTTAAATACAGACAGAGGTTTGGGAACTTAAATACAGACAGAGGTCTGGCAACTTAATTACAGGCAGAGGTCTGGGAACTTAAATACAGACAGAGGTCTGCAACTTAAATACAGACAGAGGTCTGGCAACTTAAATACAGACAGAGATCTGGCAACTTAATTACAGGCAGAGGTCTGGGAACTTTAATACAGACAGAGGTCTGGGAACTTAAATACAGACAGAGTTCTGGGAACTTAAATACAAACAGAGGTCTGGCAACTTAAATACAGACAGAGGTCTGGCAACTTAAATACAGACAGAGGTCTGGGAACTTAATTACAGATAGAGGTCTGGGAACTTAAATACAGACAGAGGTCTGGGAACTTAATTACAGACAGAGGTCTGGGAACTTAAATACAGGCAGAGGTCTGGCAACTTAAATACAGGCAGAGGTCTGGCAACTTAAATACAGTCAGATGTCTGGCAACTTAAATACAGACAGAGGTCTGGGAACTTAATTACAGACAGAGGTCTGGGAACTTAAATACAGACAGAGGTCTGGGAACTTAAATACAGGCAGAGGTCTGGCAACTTAAATACATACAGAGGTCTGGGAACTTAAATACAGAGGTCTGGCAACTTAAATACAGACAGAGGTCTGGGAACTTAAATACATACAGAGGTCTGGCAACTTAAATACAGACAGAGGTCTGGGAACTTAAATACAGACAGAGGTCTGAGAACTTAAATACAGGCAGAGGTCTGGCAACTTAAATACAGACAGAGGTCTGGGAACCTAAATACAGACAAAGGTCTGGCAACTTAAATACAGACAGAGGTCTGGGAACTTAAATACAGACAGAGGTCTGGGAACTTAAATACAGACAGAGGTCTGGGAACCTAAATACAGACAAAGGTCTGGCAACTTAAATACAGACAGAGGTCTGGGAACTTAAATACAGACAGAGGTCTGGGAACTTAAATACAGACAGAGGTCTGGGAACTTAAATACAGACAGAGGTCTGGCAACTTAAATACAGACAGAGGTCTGGCAACTTAAATACAGACAGAGGTCTAGCAACTTAAATACATACAGAGGTCTGGCAACTTAAATACAGACAGAGGTCTGGGAACTTAAATACAGACAGAGGTCTGGGAACTTAAATACAGACAGAGGTCTGGGAACTTAAATACAGACAGAGGTCTGGCAACTTAAATACAGACAGAGGTCTGGCAACTTAAATACAGGCAGAGGTCTGGGAACTTAAATACAGACAGAGGTCTGGCAACTTAAATACAGACAGAGGTCTGGCAACTTAAATACAGACAGAGGTCTAGCAACTTAAATACATACAGAGGTCTGGCAACTTAAATACAGGCAGAGGTCTGAGAACTTAAATACAGGCAGAGGTCTGGCAACTTAAATACAGACAGAGGTCTGGCAACTTAAATACAGACAGAGGTCTAGCAACTTAAATACATACAGAGGTCTGGCAACTTAAATACAGACAGAGGTCTGGCAACTTAAATACAGACAGAGGTCTGGCAACTTAAATACAGACAGAGGTCTGGCAACTTAAATACAGACAGAGGTCTGGGAACTTAAATACAGACAGAGGTCTGGGAACTTAAATACAGACAGAGGTCTGGCAACTTAAATACAGACAGAGGTCTGGCAACTTAAATACAGAGGTCTGGCAACTTAAATACAGACAGAGGTCTGGGAACCTAAATACAGACAAAGGTCTGGCAACTTAAATACATACAGAGGTCTGGGAACTTAAATACAGAGGTCTGGCAACTTAAATACAGACAGAGGTCTGGGAACTTAAATACAGACAGAGGTCTGAGAACTTAAATACAGGCAGAGGTCTGGCAACTTAAATACAGACAGAGGTCTGGGAACCTAAATACAGACAAAGGTCTGGCAACTTAAATACAGACAGAGGTCTGGGAACTTAAATACAGACAGAGGTCTGGGAACTTAAATACAGACAGAGGTCTGGGAACTTAAATACAGACAGAGGTCTGGCAACTTAAATACAGACAGAGGTCTGGCAACTTAAATACAGACAGAGGTCTAGCAACTTAAATACATACAGAGGTCTGGCAACTTAAATACAGACAGAGGTCTGGGAACTTAAATACAGACAGAGGTCTGGGAACTTAAATACAGACAGAGGTCTGGGAACTTAAATACAGACAGAGGTCTGGCAACTTAAATACAGACAGAGGTCTGGCAACTTAAATACAGGCAGAGGTCTGGGAACTTAAATACAGGCAGAGGTCTAGCAACTTAAATACAGACAGAGGTCTGGCAACTTAATTACAGACAGAGGTCTGGGGACTTAAATACAGACAGAGGTCTGTCAACTTAAATACAGACAGAGGTCTGGAAACTTAAATGCAGGCAGAGGTCTAGCAAATTAAATACAGACAGAGGTCTGGCAACTTAAATACAGGCAGAGGTCTGGCAACTTAAATACAGACAGAGGTCTGGGAACTTAATTACAGACAGAGGTCTGGGAACTTAAATACAGGCAGAGGTCTGGCAACTTAAATAGAGACAGAGGTCTGGCAACTTAATTACAGACATAGGTCTGGGATCTTAAATACAGACAGAGGTCTGGCAACTTAAATACAGACAGAGGTATGGGAACTTAATTACAGACAGAGGTCTGGGAACTTAAATACAGACAGAGGTCTAGCAACTTAAATACAGACAGAGGTCTGGCAACTTAAATACAGACAGAGGTCTGGCAACTTAATTACAGACAGAGGTCTGACAACTTAATTACAGGCAGAGGTCTGGGAACTTAATTACAGGCAGAGGTCTGGGAACTTAATTACAGACAGAGGTCTGGGAACTTAATTACAGGCAGAGGTCTGGGAAGTTAATTACAGACAGAGGTCTGGGAACTTAATTACCGACAGAGGTCTGGGAACTTAATTACAGACAGAGGTCTGGCAACTTAAATACAGACAGAGGTCTGGCAACTTAAATACAGACAGAGGTCTGGCAGCTTAAATACAGGCAGAGGTCTGGCAACTTAAATACAGACAGAGGTCTGGCAACTTAAATACAGGCAGAGGTCTGGGAACTTAAATACAGACAGAGGTCTGGCAACTTAAATACAGACAGAGGTCTGGCAACTTAAATACAGGCAGAGGTCTGGGAACTTAAATACAGACAGAGGTCTGGCAACTTAAATAGAGACAGAGGTCTGGCAACTTAAATAGAGACAGAGGTCTGGCAACTTAAATAGAGACAGAGGTGTGGCAACTTACATAGAGACAGAGGTCTGGCAACTTAAATACAGACAGAGGTGTGGCAACTTAAATACAGACAGAGGTCTGGCAACTTAAATACAGAGGTCTGGCAACTTAAATACAGACAGAGGTCTGGCAACTTAAATAGAGACAGAGGTCTGGCAACCTAAATACAGACAGAGGTCTGGCAACTTAAATACAGACAGAGGTCTGGCAACTTAAATACAGACAGAGGTCTGGCAACTTAAATACAGACAGAGGTGTGGCAACTTAAATACAGACAGAGGTGTGGCAACTTAAATACAGACAGAGGTCTGCGAACTTAAATACAGACAGAGGTCTGGGAACTTAAATACAGACAGAGGTCTGGGAACTTAAATACAGACAGAAGTCTGGAAACTTAAATAGAGACAGAGGTCTGGGAACTTAAATACAGACAGAGGTATGGCAACTTAAATACAGATAGAGGTCTAGCAACTTAATTACAGGCAGAGGTATGGGAACTTAAATACAGACAGAGGTCTGGGAACTTAAATACAGACAGAGGTCTGGGAACTTAAATACAGGCACAGGTCTGGGAACTTAAATACAGGCACAGGTCTGGGAACTTAGTGGCAGAGGAGGTACAGCAACAGAATGCAAAAGAATGGTCCAGACACCGTTCAATAAACCATGCAGTAACTTCAGTAAATGATCAGCACACCCAAGAACCAATCCAACAATCAGGCAACAGTGGCCACAACCTTAGTTAATAAATAAATGTAACACCTTTTTGTGCCACTTAATATTATATTTCAGTGATTTAACTAATAGATTTCCTTTCCATATGTTTTGTCTTGTAGTAGTGTAGAGTACCTTAAAAGGGTTATTAAACACATAGGGGCATATTTATCAACGTGCGAGCGGACATGATACAATGTAGCTTACCATGTCTGCTGCACATCGATAAATGCATACGCTGTCAGCATTTATCATTGCACCAGCACTTCTTGTGAACTGCTGGTGCAATACCCCCCCTGCAGATTTGCGGCCAATTGGCCGCTAGCAGGGGTGTCAATCGACCCGATTGTATTTGATTGGGTTGATTTCTGTCCGTGGCCTCAGAGCAGGCGGACAAGTTATGGAGCAGCGGTCTTTACAGAGCTTGATAAATATGCCCCATAGGCCCAGATTACAAGTATAGCATTACTGAAAGAGCAAGATGCGCGTTAAGAATAGAGCACAATATGGTGTTACAAATGAATGGTAAAACATACCAAAGAATGTGTAGCGTGTCCAACATCTCTTTTGGTGGATCTTTACTTTAAATGGCTAGCATGACCCAAGAATGAATCCAACAGGCAAAAATAGCTGCAACTTGAGTTAAAGGGATATAATACCCATAAGCTAAATCACTACAGTGATGCATCATAACTGTAAAAAGCTGAAATTAAAATATCACCTGAAAATCTCTATGTAAAAAAGAAGACATTTTACCTCAAAAATTCTTCAGCTCTCCAGAGTAAGTGCTGTGTGAAATATAATCCTTCAGCTGCAAGTTAATAAACCAAAACAATAATAGCCAATCAGCATCAGCAGTGATGAGGTCATGCTTTGCTTTGCTGTCAGACTTTCCCCTAACCTCTCCTCCTTTAAACGATCCCTAAAGACCTTCTTGTTTAGAGAAGCCTATCAGCAAATCAGTAACAAATTAATTCCACTTGCCTAATAATTGCCCTCATCTAACTCCACACTAACATCATTCTCACCTTTGCAGTCCCCATCTCCTGTTTCTCACCCTCCTACCCATTTAGATTGTAAGTTCCCACAGGAACAGGGCCCTCAATTCCCCCTGTATTTGTTTGTTAAACTTTGTCTGGTGTCTTTTATATTGTATTGTACTGTACTTTTATTTTTGTACCCATGGACAGCGCTGCTGAATCTGTTGGCGCTTTATAAATAAAGAATAATAATAATAAATATTTTTCATAGTAAACTTAAAATAAAAATGTATATAGGGGACGCCCTTTGGTAAATCAGGTACAGAAATATGTGCTGAGTGTCTATAAGTCAAATGTGTCAATATATGAAACTGAGTGTCTTTACATAGATACTATTAGAGAGCTAGATATCATATATCTCACAATATATATCACAACAATAATATCTCATTAAACAAAAACAAGTACAACTGAGCACATTCAGCAAGTTCAACTCTAAAAATTAAAATTTGTAGCAGTATAAATATATCTCAGTAGAAATAGCAATATTAATAATAGCAATAATAGTAATGTCCCATAAATAATGAAGATGTCACCATAGCCCCTAGTTATCAATGTCTGTTGGACATGATCCACAGTGCGGATCAGGTCCGACAGAAGTCGCTGAATACGGCGAGCAATACGCTCGCCGTATTCAGCATTGCACCAGCAGCTCACAAAAGCTGCTGGTGCAACGCCGCCCCCTGCAGACTTGCGGTCAATGGGCCGCCAGCTGGGGGTGTCAATCAACCCGATCGTACTCTATCGGGTTGATTTACGGCGATGTCTGTCCGCCTCATCAGAGCAGGTGGACAGGTTATGGAGCAGCGGTCTTTGTGACCGCTGCTTCATAACTGCTGTTTCTGGCGAGTCTGCAAGCTCGCCAGAAACACGGAGTATCAAGCTCCATACGGACCCAGATACATATGCCCCCATATATGGTAATTGGTTCAGGTCAAGGCAGCTTTCTGTATAGGGATCAAGGCCACGATCCAGGATCACTGATCTGTAAACAACATAAAATGACAGAAGCGCCGCATGGCCCAATATTGTTTGATACAATAGTAAATTTTGTGTGTAGTATATACACTCACATTAGGTAAGGCACCTCTAGTGGTGCAGATGGAGCGAGCTGGGGTCTAGTTCAGTCACCCAGCAGACTGACCTCCGGCATGCTAGCATTTTACCCTTTTTAAATAATGTAAATCTTTTATACTAACCACTTGCTGCCATACATGCTCTTTATTTAACCCTCATATTTATTGGATTGCTGGGAGTTCCTGTTTGCCTAGGATCAGTCTACTGGGTGACTGTGTGATCCCAGTTTGCATCTAAAACACCAAGGGAGGTGTTTCACCAAATGTGAGTGTAATTTTACCACACTACACCTCTCCTGTTTAAGACAATACCAGGCCATATTGGCACTCTTGTTCTTTGTTTACATCACTTACAGATTACTGAAAAACTGCCGGAGGTCAGTCTGCTGGGTGACTGAACTAGATCCCAGCCTGCTCCGTCTGCACCACTACCTAATGTGAGTGTATCTACTACACACAAAATGTACTATTGTATCAAGCAATATTGGGCCATGTGGCGCCTCTGTCATTTTATGTTGGTCATAGTAAACTTCCTTAAACTGAATAGTAAAATTACATGACTGTGCCTACACGTGACAGATGTACACTCCCTTAAAAGTCCTGGGACAAGAATTCTGATACAATGGGGTGTAAATACTTAGGACATTTTAAGGTAAATATCTTTTTTTTTCAGATTTTTATTTTATTGAGGTTTTTAGCAAAGTTTGCATTACAAATAAAATTTGCAGTATAAGAACAATTAATTTACCATAGCGAAAAAGTATACAACACAGAGACAAATTGGTGAGAATATAGCCAAGTATAGAAATAAAAATACTACAATACAAACAGATGCAAATAGTAACCTGTAAACCAAGTAATGATAGGCAAAAGCACTCTAAACCTCCTTTTATATATTTATAGGAACCTCCTAAGCTATTAAAGGGCAACTCTTGGACTCACACACAATATCCAGTATGAACGGAAGTAGACTAGAATGAAATATAATTTTATGAACCTCCCCAGTGGTGTATGGGCTACTAATGAACTAATGTTATAGCTCTAAAATGGCTGGAGTTGGAAGACTATAATGATAAACGGTATTTTTTGGACCATGCCACAAAATTTATAATCTGTAGTTTATGATAAACTATTAAAAGACATTAGAATTTGTAGCAGACAAAGAGCTGCTCAGTGATAATCCCAGACAAAAAACTGGGAATTTTCCTTATATAGATACATATGACAGATTATTCTAGAAAATAGCAGACTATAGCCGCTCGTTTTAGATCCCAGTCAAACACTGGGTGTAGTAAATACTTCAATTTATTGGTTTATTCATATTTAGCTCTATAGAAATATATATGTTAGGATGTGAAGAGGGAGGGACATGTCTGGGCTATTATTTTATAATAATAAAAGCTTCCCTACATGGAGAGGGGGGAGGGGGGGCAGAGGATCGACAATCGGTTGGTGATGAGGAGTGACAATATGTGAAATATCATTATATGCATAATAGGGGAGCTATTTGTCAAAACTGTCACTGGAAAAGGGTTAGGTCACTAGGCAATAATATTAAAGTAATGTAAAAGATGGGCCTCTAGGGTTCTTGTAAAAGTATGGGAAGAGACATGTTAATCCCAATAGGGGGGTATCAGGAAGTAAGTTGCTTGAAGTAAGATTATGCTTACCCAGCATTAAGTGAAGTGTGCATGATTGTTCTTGATCCCCTTAGTGAATATTTTACCACATTTAAAGTGGTTTAACTATTAAGTGCCACTTATGGTGGAATTTTCTCACAAGTTCACCAAATTCGCTTGGCAGCATAGCGTATATCCAACAACAAAAATGGTTCAGAAGAAAAACATGAGGGATCTGTGTAATAATAGCTCAATAGTAGTATACAATTAATCTAGACATCTAACCTACAATAGTATAGATCTCTTTTACAATAGCTTAAGCTTAGATGAAATAGATACCATAAGTAAGATAGAGTGGCTGCATAATGTACAAAGATAAATGATAAGACAACGTGCATACTGTCTCAAGCGATCCCCTATCTCCCCCCCCCCGGCTGAGGGAGACAGAGGGGCTATAACACCCAAGAATGGACAGGAAAAGGCAATACCCCCGGCCAACTAGGCAAAGGAGGATGAGGTCTCCCTGTATTAAAAAGCCATCGGTAGCTAAGTGCCTATGTACACAAAGAAAAGGTGACAGATCCACAACAAACACAAGATGTTAATTCCCTGATTAACACGCTAGGGTCAATTGAAACATCTGGACTTGTAAGACAATATATATGCAAAAGTAGCTATAGTACAAAAAATGGGATTCCATTTGTGTTTCTGATTATGTCTCCCTTTGATATCTAGGATATTGGGTCCCTAGGTATTTAATACTTATGGTGAGTGTAAAATCCATACACTTGTATATGGGTAAGCAACTCAGTGGAATTATTCATACTGGCAAAGCATCCTGAGTCATAACCAGCTATTATGAATCTATTAAATTGGAAAGCTTCTAACATACTGAGATCAAACATTAAAGAACCAAGGAACATTGTCAAACATACTGAAAAAAAACATTAAGGGAACAACAGTGCTGAATAAAGAAATAGTTCCATATAAGATTTAGTCCTCACATCAATAGTGAGAAGTTATATCATTCATTTACCCTATGCCACAAGGGACTTAGATATAAATTCAAGTTCTGTATCCCACCTGAACCCCTTTGTGATGGTCTGAGGAGGTAAATAGCCTTGAGTCAAGACCAAGATATAGAAAGTGACCGGGAGATACCAGGCTGGCTTTATAATTGATCCGGGTCTGATGTCTCTTGTGTAAATGTCAACATCTTGTATTTCTGAGGGAGAGGTGTGACTGGTGCGAGGCTGAGCCAGCTGTGGATCGTCTGGCAACTTTAACTTGCATGCATGCTGACAGGCACAGTCGAGTCTCGCACACATACTTCCACCCGCTCATGATGCAGTTAGTCTCGATCACTCCCCTCTGCACTCTTGCCGCCGTAGCATCGGAACTCTCACAGTCTTCTTGGGATAATTCCTCCTGTCTCAAAATCCAGCCTGTTTCAGTATTACAGAGTGCTGAAGGCTCTGTAAGTGCTGCAGGAGAGGGCAAGTCGCCATCTTTAGGATTAAGGTTGTGGTCCTGGGCCCCATAACAGTCAGAGATATGTCGTGATAGCTGGGTGAAGTGATCCTCCAGTTTGTCACTCAGGCCTTTTATGAGCAATAGTAACATGGCCTCCATGTCTCACCCGCAGGATACCGCAGCAGTTGGTGAATGGGGGAGGTGGAAAAAGCTTCAATGTCTTTGTGCTTACTGTTTTACGTGTTTGCCGTAGATCCACACCATGTGGCTCTTGGTTGAAAGTGGTGTAGGGGGTGAGTGATTATAGAGGGAAATTACCATCCGCTACCACACCATATTCTCTCTTGATGTGGTCAATAGATGCTGTCACTGTTAGATGTAAGTTTTTGAGTATCATATCCAACTCTTTTGTCGCTTTTCTGATATTCTTGGCACAGAGCTCTATAACTTTGCGGCCATACTTGTCTGTGGCTGGCTCCGCCCGTCGGTAAATATCTTTTTTACATAGAGATGTCCAGGAGATATTTTCTAGTCAGCCTTTAGACGTCTGCACCATTCTTGCAAAACTGCTGCCAAATAGCGCTCCAGAAAGGGGCCAGCTCGTAAGCTTAGGTCCCTGCTTTTCAACAAAAGATCCTAGAGCACAAAGTAAATGTGGTAATAGACATAAATTAGAAAGTTGTTTAAAATTGCTGCTCTATCTGTATCATGAAAGAAAAATGTTAGGTTTCATGTCCCTTTTAACTGGACCAAGTATGAAATGATGTATTATTTATTAGACTTGTGCAGCAATCAATAAGTCACTGGGAAACGTAAACTCCAAAGTTGTAGTTTTTCTGAATATTCTGCACTATTCAGTATTTGTTTTATTTAAACCAAAACCAATACGGAATATTCTGTAACATTTATATTCGTTATCATTAATCTAATGTAAATGTTTCTTTACTGAGGGTGAAAAAAGTGTCTCCTGCTTATACTTACCTATAGCGCACTGGAGGAGCAGATCTATTCTGAACCTTTTATCACAGAGCCCAGGGCCACGCTAAGCCTCCACTTAGCCCATCCCTGGCTCTGTAGAAAAGGGTCTCGATTAGTGCAGCTCCCCATCTGTCACGGTACCAGGAACCAGACAGAGACGTAAAAAAAGCTAAATTAATCACACCTTTATTAAAAAATATGACAAATCCATAAGCAAAATGACAAGCCAGGATTCAAAGCCAGAGCATATAGTCAGACAAGCCGGGTCAGGAACCAAAGCAAGTAGTCAGATGAGCCGGATCAGGAACAAAAGCGAGTAGTCAGACGAGCCGGGTCAGGAACCAAAGCAAGTAGTCAGATGAGCCAGGTCAGGAACAAAAGCGAGTAGTCAGACGAGCCGGGTCAGGAACCAAAGCGAGTAGTCAGACAAGCAAGGTCAGGAACCAAATCGAGTAGTCAGACAAGCTGGGTCAGAAACCAAAGCGAGTAGTCAGACGAGCTGGGTCAGGAACCAAAGTGAGTAGTCAGACGAGCTGGGTCAGGAACCAAAGCGAGTAGTCAGACAAGCTGGGTCAGGAACCAAAGCTCACAAGGAGATTAGAGACAATGCAAGGGCAATGGCAAACAGGACTGAGGAAGTTAAAGGGAGTGATCACATCATCATTCTGGAATTGCAACCTGTCTCTCTCTGATGATGTTCTCCAGTTTGGCCTTAAGAGGGAGCCTGGGAGTAGTGAGCAGTGTTACACACTCTGCTACAGGCAAGGAGAAAACACAGGTAAGTCTAAAATGGCAACCAAGGTAAAAAGCAGCAAATAACTATTGAAGTCAGAGGGAAACCCTGACACCATCTCGCTATAGGTAGGTATTTTACCTTTTAAGGTAATTTAAAAAAAATAAAATAATGTATACTAATGAATTTCCTTAGTATATGTTTGATTCCTTTCAAATTAGTTTGTGTTTTTATTCAGATATTGTTTTTGTGAAAATGAAACCAATATCCGTGTTTTCATAACGAATATCCATTTGTAATGAAAATAATGCACGTCTATCATTTATATACCAGTACTTTTCTTGCAGTGTTATGTGGATCTGCTTCCTCTGCCGCTTACAATGGTGCTCGCTAACAAGAAGATGGCAAGGATTTGCTTTGAGAATTCATGCATGTTTGTAGTCTTTCTTGCTTTTTAAAAAGTCATTACAAGCCAATATGGCTGCAAGCACGTACATTTTCCTGCAACACGCATCAGCCGATGAGCCATATATATCAGCCTGGACCTCTTGATTTTAAATAGCGGCTGGAATTTTTTAAAGCAGATTTTGAAGTGAGTCAGCTATCTTGCTTTAACTTTGTGATGTATTCAAATCAAATTTTACCCTGAGATTATGTGCAAATACATTTTTGAAGTAATATTAGGTGTTTAAATACTGAATAAATAATTGTAAATTAGTGCTCCACTTGTAATCTATCCCACAGTGTAATGTCCCTTTAACAGTTGTGAAATATTGGCTCACCATCATTTTAGCATACTACTTGTTGCGTGCTAGGGATGTCATCAACTTTATTTTATTGACATTTGATTAATGCTTTTTGGCTTTGATAAGAAGATAATGGGAAACTAAAGGTAAATAAATACAGTCAAGTGTCCTACTAATGTACTCTATAAACCTATTTTTCTTGCAATCATTGTAAATGTATTTATGCCATATGAAACAAAGCCTTATATTAATCGTGCTTTTAAAAGGTGGAGAAATACAGAAATGTACAGACAGGTTTAAAAAGTGTTTATCAGAATCCTATAAACAATGCCAGACAGAGAGCAATGCATGCATGAAAAAAAGATACAAATTGTTCAAACATGATGAATATTAAAACAAAATAACAATACAAATTCTAAACCAAGTGTAAATAGAAACAATATGTATTCTGCAGTATGCATTCAATTAAAACTTTGCATATAAACTTCTATTTATGATTAACCCTTAACCACCAAAGAGGTCTGCAATAAAAGCATTTTTTTAATGTAGTTGAGGGGTTAATTTGATAAACTTTATTTAAAGGGACACTCAAGTCAAAATCAAACTTTCATGATAGAGCATGAAATTTTAAACAAATTTTTAAATTTACTTATATTAACAAAATGTGCACAGTCTTTTTATATTTACACTTTTTGAGTCACCAGTTTCTACTGAGCGTGTGCAAAAACTCATAGAATATACATAATGCATTTGTGATTGGCTGATGGCTGTCACATGATATAGGGGAAGTGGAAATAGACATAACTTTGAAATTTGACAGAAAAAAATCTACTACTCATTTGAAGTTCAGAAAAAGTTATATTGCATTGTCTTTTTATCCTGTGCTTAGTGTTTATGCAAATCTACTGTATTTACTAGTCCTTTAACCTTTACCCTTGGGCTGCTAGGACTAATGGGAAGGACTAGGCTGTCTCCCTGGAATCTATACCTTGCCTCAAGTGCTGTTCCACCTGCCTTTATTTAAGTAGCCAATCCAACATTCTCTACTCCATTTCTTTATCCGACACCACTGAGTTCAAAGTAAGGTGGCTACATCTAGTCTAGAGACTGATGAAGGTCAGGAATTTGTCTGGTCTTCTGTCATCTGATGTGGTCTTATATCTAGAGCCAAAGGTTTGCAAGAGACATATGTGCATAGGTTAAAGTGGTGCATAGGTTAGAGTAATGCATGTGTTAAAATGGTACATGTGTTAGAGTTGTGCACAGAGTTTGTACGAGACATGCATTTGCTCATTTTTCTGATGTGGACTCATATCTGGTGCACAGAGTTGTACGAGACTGTCAGATCCTGTCAATTCTCATCTCTACCATTGTACACCTTTAAGAGGCAGAGACCTGCTTCCACTCTCCCTATAAATCCATCAACCTAAATCCATTTCATTGCTATATCAGAAGACCGGCACATTATATCAGAAGCTTGCCGCATCCTGGCCTCCGGTCTTACCCTCCCTACTACCTGAGAGGTGTGGCCTCAACCTCTATAGCACACAGCTGTCACTACCTGACTCTTGCTGTGTGTGCAATTCAGTCTGCAGCTTTGGATCATCCTGACAAGTGAGAATTACGAACCTGAGCTGTTATTTAGTTTCAGTGTAACAAGAAAGCCATTAATTCTATTATACTAAACTACCGGTTATCTCACAAACTTACTACTGGTAAATTACACCTTGCTCCAGTCATAGTATGTCTTAGAGCAGTGTTTTTCAACCAGTGTGCCGTGGCACACTAGTGTGCCGTGAGAGATCCTCAGGTGTGCCACGGCAGACTGACAACAGTGTGACATATTTTTTAAACTTTGCTTGTTTTTTACTCCCAGTGCAGGGGTAGTTTGTAGGAGGCATGGCATAACATCACAATACATACAGTATGTGTGTGTGTGTGTGTATATATATATATATATATGCTGTATTAGGCTACAATGTGTGATTTTTTTTTTAAATTTTGGGATGGTGGTGTGCCACAGGATTTTTTAATGTAAAAAAGTGTGCCACGGCAAAAAAAAGGTTAAAAATCACTGTCTTAGAGATATATGCCGGTATACAGACTTCACTATTGAACTGTGAACTTTCCTATTAAGCTACATACTATGTAAGCAAACCAGAGTTCATTGGACTGTTACGAATGTTATAAGTGATTTGCTTATAATACAAATAATAGAATTCAGCTGTTGAGATCCTTCCTGTTTAAATTTATAGTTTTAAACTACGAGTTAAACTATATCTGCAACTTAGGGTGTAACATATTACCAAGCCTCAAAAAAAGAAAATGGATCCAGCTGATTTAGCCACGCATGTTAGTAACCTCACACAGAAGGTAGATTATCTGACACCTGGGTGTCAGGGTTTTGTTAGGACTTAGTACTGTTCCTTTAAGTCTTGATTACTCTACCCCTATTTAAGGCTCCTCCTCACTCTAATCTATGCTTGGTAATTTGTTGCACTTGTTCACCTCAAGAGCCTGTGAAGACACCTAGCCTATCCCTGCTGCTCTGCTCGGATCCTTGTTTCCCTTACTCACTAGGTTGTGAGTTCTCCTGTCAAAAGACCCTGTTCGTTCATCTACATATTTGGGGAAATACCTTCTCTACCCTCCTTGAAAGATTGAAGCTGTTTCTTTTTGCCGGTTCTTCTGCTGATCCGTTCAGCGTGTGACGTCAGACCCGGCATCCGGCCCTGCAGATTCAGCGTGTGCTCCTCTCTCATCGCAAGCTGTGTTTCCCTGTCGCAGCACCATAACTAACTCTGCTAAACTTACCTGGTATTTCTCCGGATCCTGGTCTGTATCTGTTACTGATTTACTATCAGAATTATACTTGCCTGTGTACTTGTACTACGGACTGCCATATACACATACTAAATACTACCTACAGGTGATATTCAGACTTCCTCGTAAGAGACATCCTTATAGCGCTTAAGGCAAATATTCTCAGTATTGATTTCTGTGTCACTCTCCAGCTCAATTCATCTGCTGCCAAACTGTTTAGTTGTGTATCACCTAATTGAGATATAATCCTCTCCTCATTGTTTGATCTGTATCATATTAAGCACTATTTTCATACGCTACCTAAGTTTACCGAGTATTCATATACATCACAAACCAGAGCATTGTGACATTCATCCTGCAACATATATATCTATATCATTGGGTGATTGCGGGTGTGAATGAATATTGTATATATTTTATTCTGTATGAGATGTGTGTATGAAATTCCTTATGCCAAAGGATTTAATACACTTCAACTGCAAACTACCTTTGCCTATTTGTGTACACTGCTTACATAACTTCTAAGTTGCGTGAAGGCTCCGTATCTCTCTGTATCCCTACAGAAGAGACCCTCAGTACGATGAGCATAACAGAATTCTAATAAGTTAAGTCTTACAGAATTCGAGGTATGGTGTGAGGCTGAGTGGTCCTGCTAGAATAAGGATACTAGTTCACCCATTTAAAGTTTATATCATTGCAGTGTTTCACATCCTGACATACTTCCTCACATATCTTGACATAATCTTGACACTGGGATAAGGGAAGTACATATTGAAAATACTATTACAACAACAGATTATATGTCCTTAAGACATTACGTGATGATCTGCTCTAACTTATTCACAAATCTCCTTTAGCAGGACACCCTGGTGCACAAAAGACTCTACACCTTCTCAAAAAGGTCATATTGGTGGCCTACCATTACAATAAACACCAACCGCTATGTACAATCCTGTCACACCTGTACTACATCTAAACCTGACAGGCAACATCCTTTTGGACTGCTATTACCATTAGATATTCTGAATAGGCCATGGAAGGATATAGCCATGGATTTTATAGTGGATTTACCTAAGTCCGAGAAAAATAATACTATATTGGTTGTTGTAGATCTTTTCAGCAAAATGGCACACTTCATTCCACACCACCGTTTACCAACAGCTTCTCAAACCGCCTGGTTATTTCTTGACAACATAGTTAAGTTACATGGACTCCCCACTACTATTACCACAGATAGAGGAACGCAATTTACTTCAATGTTTGGAGAGAACTTGCAAGTCACTAAATATACAGCAAAGACTCGGTACAGCCTACCACCCATAGACTTAGGGGCAGACAGAACTTCTGAATCAATGGCTAGAACAGTATATAAGATGTTACACAAACTCACAGCAGGACAATTGGACGTCTTATCTGTCATCCACGGAATTTGCTTACAATAACTCTGATCATTCTTCAATAAAAGTTTCCCACTATGGATATAATCCCACATTTCATTTCCCTCCTTTCCGTGAATCACCCTGCCCAACAGTCAATGACCAGTTCAACACTATGTGCCAGATCTTCAAACATCATTGAAGCTAAGAGCAAACAGAATAACATTTATGATACTTAAAGGCGACCCCCACCTAGCTATACTGTCTGTGATCTAGTCTGGTTATCTACCAAGAATATTAAGTTACATGCTCCTAGTCAAAAATTCAGTAGTCTCTTCATGGGACCTTTCAAGATAATCAGAATAGTCTACCTGAATGCTGTGACTCTCGCCTTACCGTTGTTCTACAAAATCCACCCTACCCTCCACGTATCTCTCCTGAAACCCCATAGATTCACTTGTAAGCCACCTTCTGGAAGAAATCCTCTGGCCACTACCATAAATGCTGATGTGGAATTTGAGGTCAACAGCATCATAGACTCCAGCTGGTATAAAGGTGTGTTCCAATATCTGGTACATTGGACTGGTTTCCACTCTGAAGATGGCTCTTGGGAGCATTCTACCAACATATCGGCTCCATGATTGGTCTCTCTTTTCCACCGTAGGCATCCAGATCGGCCTCATCCTTGATCCGCGGAGCAGCTCTTGGGGAAGGGGATTATGTCAGATCCTGTCAATTCTCACCTCTACCATTGTACACCTTTAAGAGGTGGAGACCTCCTTCCACGCTCCCTATAAATCCCCCCACCCTAATTCAATCTCATTGCTTGGTAATGTTTATATTCTCAGTGAATGCTGGAGTAATCCTCTGTGTTGTCAAGCCATCTCTTCAGTAACCTTGCTGTTCTCCAATATCGAGTGGCAACTAACAAACTCCTTCTTATTACCCTGTTGGACTACCTTTCATAGCTTATATCAGAAGACCGGCACATTATATCAGAAGCTTGCCCAATCCTGGCCTCCGGTCTTACTCTCCACTCATGGAACTACCTGATGGGCCTGGCCTTAACCTCTACAGTACACAGCCATCACTACCTGACTCTTACTGCATGTGCAATTCAGTCAACAGCTTTGGATCATCCTAACAAGTGAGAACCACGCACCTGAGCTGTTATCCAGTTTCAGTGTAACAAGAAAGCCATTAATAATATTCTACTAACCTACCGGTTATCATGGCTCCAGTGATAGTATGGCTTAAAGATATATGCCGGTATGCAGACTTCACTATTGAACTGTGAACTTTCCTATTAAGCTACATAATATGTAAGAAAACCAGAGTTCCTTGGACTGTTACGATTGTTATAAGAGATTTGCTTATAATACAAATTATAGAATTCAGCTGTTGAGATACTTCCTGTCCAAATTATAGCTTTAAACTACGAGTTAAACTATCTCTGCAACTTAGGATGTAACAGAGACATGCATTAGCTCATTGGTCTGATGTTGACTCAAATCTGGGGCACAGAGATTTTACGAGACATATTTGCTCATTGGTCTGATGTGGACTCATATCTGGTTCACAGAGTTTGTACAAGACATTAATTTGCTCATTGGTCTGATGTGGACTCATATCTGGTGCACAGAGTTTGTAGGAAACATTAATTTGCTCATTAGTCTGATGTGGACTCATATCTGGTGCACAGAGTTTGTACAAGACATACATTTGCTCCTTGGTCTGATGTGGACTCATATCTGGTGCACAGAGTTTGTACGAGACATTAATTTGCTCATTAGTCTGATGTGGACTCACATCTGGTACACAGAGTTTGTACAAGACATGCATTTGCTCATTGGTCTGATGTGGACTCATATTTGGTGCACAGAGTTTGCACGAGACATTAATTTGCTTATTGGTCTGATGTGGACTCATATCTGGTGCACAGAGTTTGTACAAGACATACATTTGCTCCTTGGTCTGATGTGGACTCATATCTGGTGCACAGAGTTTGTACAAGACATACATTTTCTCCTTGGTCTGATGTGGACTCATATCTGGTGCACAGAGTTTGTACGAGACATGCATTTGCATTTGCTAGGTTATCCAGAACCTTGAGATCTGGTGCATAAGAAAGTATGAGTAAAAATTTGGCTTATACTTCTGGTTTCTATATTATTAGCCACATTTATGCATTATGGTGGCGCCCTAATCCTTTTCTATTATTTCTATTTAATAGATGACTACCATGACGTTTTGAGGAGGAACAGCCTGCAGCGATACAAGGAATCTACAAAGGGACTAACCATTTATTCTGTTCGACTATTTGGGACTATCTAGTCTTTGTCTTCTCCCAGGATTTGTGTTTGACCTATTTTCTAATACTTGTGTAAAATTGTAATTGGTTGAACAGGTTTTGTTCGGATCTGTATGGTGACTTGCTTATTTAAATCTTCTGATAAAGCCCTTTGAAATTCCATTATGTTTTCTCATGCACAAAACCAATGTTACTGTCAGAGACTTAACTGAAGTATCCCTCGATGGACTCCTGTAGAGGAATGCTGAGGTCTGTCTTTTGCAGTGGTTGCTACTCTCACCTAATTACAGGAAATCCCACTTAAATGGCTACATTTACAGCTGTGGGAGTTTCAATATAAATCACTCTGGCTGAGTTATTGGGAGGTGCATCTAGTTCCTTTGTCTGCTGTGCGGCTAGTTAACACCTTTTTTTCTGTGCCTGTTGAGTCTCCTGTGCATGCTGTACCAGATTCCCTGAAACTTGCTGTACCAGCTGCGGCTACCTGACAATTAACCCCATGTAAGTGGAAGTCAGTAATCCAAATATTACAAGCCCTAGCCAATTAGCAGATTCTGGCACTAGAATTACTTTTTTAAAGATTGCATTTCCACATTTTTAAATATTTATAACATTAAACTATTAATTATTTTTTTCCCTTTAAAAAACTTTGCGAGCCTCAGTATAGTACCATATTCTCATTTAGTGGTTCCTAAATATCATCAGCAGTTTACAGTCTCAATGGGAAACGCTAAACTTCACACTAAACAAATGATCATTTTAACTTTACCAAACATTGTCCAAAACTTGTCTCACAAAAGAAGACTATAAAGCACAAAGATGGGGCAAAGTAGCTTGGAAAATGTTTTAAAGAAAATATTACAAACACACTTATGAAGGGTATACAAAGGGTATGAAGGGTATACTAAAGGTATAAAGGGTATACTATGTATTTGTAGTGTATATTAAGGGTATGAAGGGTATACTTTGGGTATAAAGGGTATACTTATTGTAGAAAGTGTATACTTTGGGTATGAAGGTTATTATACATGTATGAAGGGTATACTGAATGTATGGACGGTATACTATGGATATGAAGGGTATACTAAGGGTATGAAGAGTATACTTTGGGTATGAAGGGTATAATAAGGGTATGAAGGGTATACTTTAAATATGAAGGGTATAAGAGTATGAAGGGTGTACTATGGGTATGAAGGGTATACTAAGGGTATCAAGGGTACACAATGGATATAAAGGATATACTAGGGGTATGGAAGTTATACAAAAGGTATGAAGGGTATATTAAGGATATAACGGGTATACAATGGGTATGAAGGGTATACTAAGGGTGTAAATGGTAAACTATGGGTATGAAGTGTATGCTATTGGTATAAAGGGAAAGGTTAAACTAAGGATATGAATGGCATGCAAAAGGGTATAAATGGTATTTTAAGGGCATACTATGGGTATTAAGGGTATACTAAGAGTCTGAAGGTTGCAGACTTTATTTCCGTACACCTGAAACCTCATATCTTTGAGCCCTTATAACTTTTTGTGCATTTTTTTTTTTTAATAATTTTGGTTAACAGCGTCCTTTTGTTATGGGGAACAGGGGAATTAGTCTGTAATTAGTTAGCAGTGGTTCTTTTGTTCTGGGGGACAAGGGAATTAGTCTGTGATTGGTTAACATGGTCCTATTGTTCTGGGGGATGGGGGGATTAGTCTGTGATTGGTTAACAGGGTCCTATTGTTCTGGGGGACAGGGTAATTAATCTGTGATTGGTTAACAAGGTTCTTTTGTTATGGGGACAGGGGAATTAGTCTGTGATTGGTTAACAGGGTCCTATTGTTCTGGGGACAGGGGAATTAGTCTGTTATTGGTTAACAGGGTCCTTTTTTTCTGGGGGACAGGGGAATTAATCTGTGATTGGTTAACAGGGTCCTTTTGTTATGGGGCACAGGGTAATTAATCTGTGATTGGTTAACAGGGTCCTTTTGTTATGGGGGACAGGGTAATTAATCTGTGATTGGTTAACAGGGTCCTTTTGTTCTGGGGACAGGGGAATTAGTCTGTGATTGGTTAACAGGGTCCTTTTTTTTCTGGGGGACAGGGTAATTAATCTGTGATTGGTTAACAGGGTCCTTTTTTTCTGGGGGACAGGGGAATTAGTCTGTGATTGGTTAAGAGGATCCTATTGTTCTGGGAGACAGGGGAATTAGTCTGTGATTGGTTAAAAGGGTCCTTTTGTTATGAGGGACAGGAGAATTAGTCTGTGATTGGTTAACATGGTCCTATTGTTCTGGGGGGCAGGGGAATTAGTCTGTGATTGGTTAACGGGGTCCTTTTGTTATGGGGGACAGGGGAATTAGTCTGTGATTGGTTAACAGGGTCCTTTTGTGATGGGGGACAGGGTAATTAATCTGTGATTGGTTAACAGGGTTTTTTTGTTATGGGGGACAGGGGGATTAGTCTGTGATTGGTTAACAGGGTCCTTTTGTTCTGGGGGACAGTGGAATTAGTCTGTGATTGGTTAACAGGCTCCTTAAGGGATAAACCTCCTATTACGTCCTACGTTCTAAACTAATAAAATAAAACACAACACAACTGCTTTGGGAAAAGACCGGTCACGGTCGCGTTTATTAAATAAACCAAATTTAATTCTGCCTAAATTAGCCAATACTTAGGCAGCTAATTTCAACTTCTCAATGAACTTGTAACAAGTTCATTCCAGTTGGTGGCGGCATCTTCTTCTAACTAACTAACTAACCCCCACTGATTGCCGGTCAAGGCCCCTCCGATGTCTGCAGCGTGGCACAGGGTTGCGCACGCTCATTGACACAGCGAGAGAGATTTGTTACAAAGAGCTCTTCGGCCTGCAGCTCTTTAAAGGGAGAGGAACCCCTAAGCCGGCACTTAGTGGGTGACACCTCCCCCTGTGTTCGGGCCGTCACTCTGCTCTCTCTGTGCCCGCTCCCAGGGCCATGACCGACCGCCAGCTAGGGCACAACTTCACCAACCCAGTAAGGCATCCCCTCCAAACGAGTCGTCCAACACGCTTGAGAGAGGTGGTTGACTATCTTACAACCTCAGGCTTATGGGACTTGTTCAACTAAACCTACCCCCGCCTAGGACAGACTTACCTTAACCTACTTGCCGCCACATACCTTCATCCAGGGTCGGGCGGGCGGGGAAAATTCTCGTCGAAGTCTGGAGGCAGGAAGAGGCCGGATCCACTGGAACAGGACCCTATAAAGGCAAGAGGTACACCCGCCCACCCACTTGCAACATTGTAACATACACACAATCTAGAACCCTCCAGACTTCAAGTCAGCTATCCCTTAATTTTGCTACAGGCCCACTAGAGGGCCTTCCACTTCCATAAGGGATAAACCTCCTATTACGTCCTACATTCTAAACTAATAAAATAAAACACAACACAACTGCTTGGGGAAAAGACCGGTCACGGTCGCGTTTATTAAATAAACCAAATTTAATTCTGCCTAAATTAGCCAATACTTAGGCAGCTAATTTTAACTTCTCAATGAACTTGTAACAAGTTCATTCCAGTTGGTGGCAGCATCTTCTTCTAACTAACTAACCCCCACTGATTGCCGGTCAAGGCCCCTCCGATGTCTGCAGCGTGGCACAGGGTTGCACATGCTCATTGGCACAGCGAGAGAGATTTGTTACAAAGAGCTCTTCGGCCTGCAGCTCTTTAAAGGGAGAGGAACCCCTAAGCCGGCACATAGTGGGCGACACCTCCCCCTGTGTTCGGGCCGTCACTCTGCTCTCTCTGTGCCCGCTCCCAGGGCCTTGACCGACCGCCACAAGAGAACAATAACTCTCGCCGCCACCCTTAACCAACATAGC
Organism: Bombina bombina; assembly: GCF_027579735.1. NCBI lineage: Eukaryota > Metazoa > Chordata > Amphibia > Anura > Bombinatoridae > Bombina > Bombina bombina. The sequence continues at coordinate 1,136,330,713 of NC_069504.1, read as the reverse complement.
CCTTAAATAACATTAACAATAACAGAACAATTATACAAACTTTTTTTTTATATGTATAACCACGGTCAGATACCAACCATAGCTTGAACTTCAACAAACTTAACTATTGAAATTGACAACTTTCAATTTAAACAACCAATGAGATGGCTTTCCTAAGGTCAGCCAGAAAAATGTCCAACCCGGCGTCCGCCAGGTGAACCCCATCCGGTCGGTAAAGGGCCTTTTTGTCGGCCGTGATAGTGTCATGCCTGATGACAAAACCTCCCACGGCCATGACCGCTCTTCCCACTTCCGTGTTCCCTTTCTTGCGGACATTATACGCTGCCCTCTGCGTGACGATGTGACCGCAGCCATGCAATCACGTTTGACCATCCAGTCCTGGAGCCAAGTACACACCCATTTCATGTCCGCAATCATAATCCGTATCAAATCCAACACCCGGATGGATCCCAGGTCATTCCCCCCCAAATGCACAACAATCACTTGAGGCTTTCCCCACCTTCTATGCGCATCCAGTAACAATGAGGGGAGCTCACTCCAATTTAAACCCCTGTGGCCGAGCCAGCGGATGTTAGCCCTGGATGTCACCAATCCCAGCTGCTGCCCGCCCGGGGATTGATGCGCCCTGATAGCCGCCCAGTGGATAAAGGAATGCCTAATAATCCACACGCGCACTGGGGTCCTTACTTTACCTAAAACAACATGGATGGGGACAATGAAATGCTGCCATATGACTACAGTAGGCCTCCCCCCACCCCTCCCGGCCGGGAAGGTGACGGAGAGGCCCCAACCAACCCCGCCCCCAACCACTAGTCTTTCAGAGGGCGGATGTAGCCCCTATAGCGCTCTGACTTCCACCGCCCCAGTTTCTTAATGACCGCCTTAGATGACCCACTAGCCGCTGCACTAGTCGCCGCCCCGATCCGAAACGAATGCGGAGCAATCTTAGAAGGATCCAATCCCGCCGCTGCTGCCACCTTGGCTAGCACTCTGCGGAACTGGAAAGCCGAAAGTGAGCTACCGTCCTCGTGAACGAGAAACTGCTGCGCTCCCTCCGCGCAAACGAGGCAGTAGTCTGCCACGCTCCGAACCGGACAGCAGTCCTGCAATTCGTGCCTGGCTAAAGGTAACCAAGCCCCCTTTCCATCCTGATCCATCTTGGATCGCGGAATGAGCAGGAGTACACCCTCTTCTGAGGCCCTCACATGCTCCATTTTATTTCCGCCCGCCTCTCCCTTTGTAGAAGCGGAAACCACCTCTCCTATTCTGAGCACCCCCGCAAACGCCAGCGCGAAAGCAGCCCGAAACAAACACGCCTCGTAAGCAGAGCTACATACAGCCCCCAGCTTCCCTACCATCAGCCGCAACCTATCTGACGTGATTGGTTCCCTTTGATCCTTGAGAGGTGGGGCCAGCCGACCCCACCCCTTCAAGAGCTGCCTTACTAAGAAAGCATTAGTGTAATCTGCAAAACCCAAGGCTTTGTTGAAAAACGACAAAACCGCTAACCTGCTGAGAGAGCCGCTAACCTGCTGAGAGTTGACAACCTAGACACACCCTCTAGCTTCAGACACGCCAACCATTCTAAAACGTGTACCTGAGACGCCTGATGGACTAAGAACCCCTTCTGTTCACTGAAGCGCTCCCACGCCTTCCAGTGCGACATGTACGTCGCCCACGTCTTAGGTGCGAGTGAAGCCCTGATTAGGGGGAGAATGGTCTCCCAACCTCCGCCAGCTGCCAAAGAAAAGGAGGGCATGTTAGACCCTCCGCTGCTGCCCTCAGGGCCACCCTCCTGAACTGATCCCATTGAAATCTAGATAGTGTATCTGCTATAACATTGCTAACCCCTGGCACGTGTCGAGCTGTGAAGTGAACATTAAGCTGCAAACACCGCAAGACCAAGTGTCGTAGGTAGGTTACCACCACTGGCAAAGCTGCAGACAACCTGTTTATGGCGTACACAATGCTCATGTTGTCTGACCAGAATATTACCGACCGATTGGCCAGCCTCTCCCCCCACAGCTCGACTGCAACGACTATAGGGAAAAGTTCCAGCAGTGCCAGATTACGCGTAAGACCTGAGGCAAACCAATCCTCCGGCCAAGCTTCCGCGCTCCAATCCCCGTCCAAATAGGCCCCATAGCCAAGCCCCCCCGCTGCATCCGTGAACAGATGCAGGGATTGGTTGGAGATGGGCCCAGCCCTCCAAAGGCAGACCCCGTTAAAATGAACCAGGAACTTCTCCCAAACTCTTAGGTCGTCCCTCATCTGGTCCGTCACCCGGCGCCTATGACTGTACCCCCGAGGCCCTTTCAATTGGGCCTCCAGCCTGCGATTGAAGACCCTCCCCATGGGGATAGCCCTGCCCGCAAAGTTAAGGAGGCCCAGCAGTGATTGCAGCTCCTTGATGGAAATGTAATCCGCGCGGCCCGCAGATTAAACCGCCTCCAGTAGGCGGTCGACTTTATCTTTCGGGAGCCTGCATAGGGATTCTACGGTGTCAATCTCTATGCCCAGGAATGTCAGGCAAGTGCATGGGCCTTGGGTTTTTTCGCCCGCAAGAGGGACCCCAAAATCGTCCGTCACATCTTGCATTACCCTCATCAACCTGGCACACTCGTCGCTACCGGCCCCCCTACCAGCAAGAAATCATCTAGATAGTGGGCCACAGCCCCACCCCCAGATGCCTCCTGTACTACCCAGTGCAGGGAGGAGCTGAAACACTCGGTTGTAGTGCACCGAGCTGAGGTCTGGGTCTATTACGTCGTTCACTGATGCTCCTTTGGGAAACGAAAGGTGATGAATAAGCCTGAACTTACTCTGCTCTCTCTTGGGCACTACGCCCAAAGGAGAGACCACCAGATCTGGTAGAGGCCATTCTCTGAACGGCCCCACTACCCTCCCTAGTCTCAACTCCTTCACCAGCTTTTCCTTCACTACGTGAGGGAAGTCATAGGCCGACTTTAAATTGCGGTGCACGGATGACCAGGTTAACGGGGTAGTAACTGGTATCCTGAACCCCTCCCTCAGCCCTGACGATAGGATCTCCACCGCCTCCCCGTCAGGGTATAGCGCCAACCATGGCGCCATCCTCTCAATTCTAAGTGGAGTTGGGGCCCTTGACTCCAGCCCCCCCTCTACTATTCTGGGAGGGTGCACTTGAGTCCCTCTTTTTCGCACACTCTGACACAGGGTGTGGTCCGCTGCAAAATTTGCAGATGTGCCGAAAGGAGCAATTCGCTCCCCTGTCACACTGCTTGTCCTGGAATTTCCAGAACTCCCTGCCCCGTCTCTTCTGGCGGGGTAAGGACCGCTGGGTTCCAGGCCTAGCCAACGCCGGTGGCGAATTAGACCTCTCGCACCCCAATTTGGACCACAGGTGCATATCCTGCGTCCCAAAGTGCAATATGGGATTGCCGACCATTTTCTTGCAGAATGCTACATCGTAATCCCGCCATGTGCCTTCTTTAAATCTATTGTAAATATGCCAATAGTGTCCTGTTATTTAAAGAGGTTATGCCCCTGAGTCGGCCACCTATCCACGTAGCAAGACGCCAATACCCTATAACCTGCTTGCCACTCCTCGTACGTCTCCTGACGCCGCACCCTTTTGGGGCCAGAGCCCTCGGCCGCCCTCTCCTTAGCCCTGCAAGCTTCTGGAGAGAGCTCGTAGATATTCACGTATCTACCCTCCTGTATCTTTTTGATCACTTTCGCTTTCAGGTGCCCATACAGCGAGTGGACCAGACACGGGTATGAATCCCGTGCACCGCCACTTTCCAAGGAGCTACCTGGCCTGCCGATACTACTTCCGCATCTGAAACCTGGGTTACAGAATTGCCCTCAACTATGCCCTGCGTGCCCGCTTTTGCCTGAACCTGAGCTGCCACCAACTTCTTTATCATCCTAAACATCTGTTGCTGCCCCTTACCCACTAAACCCAGCCCTGCCTCACTATCAGAACCTGAGTCACTAGAGGAAGAACCCATGTTCATGTGTGTGATGTCAGTGATGGTGCATCCTCCGGACTGCGGTAGTGTCTGCGATGCACCCTCCGATGATGGTAGTTGCACTGTAGCAAATGGTGTTGAAGGTCCTGCAACTGCTCCAGATGTTGAAGACCCCCCAACGGCTCCAGAAGCTGCATTCTGGCTGCTTGTACCAGCCTGCATCCTGCGTTCTTCAACTGTAGAAACCTGTGAAGAAAAAACAGACTGGTGAGTACTCTGAGCGGCAATGAGGGCCCCAGATGGGGAACTGCCCTCCCCTTCACCAACCCTTGCCCTCTCATGCACCCCCAATGCAGCCGCCACAGCTCTCCTAATCAGGTCCTCCTGAGCACCCAATGCCTGACTAACGCACTCTCTCACTTCTCGCTGCACAGTCACAGCAATCTGGGAGCCATCCATGCTCACAATCACACCCCTCGCCTGGCTATGCTGCGAATTGCCTAGCAGCAATAGAGGGCCTACTGGACACCCTAGTTTGGGGGGTTGGGGGTACCACATTTTCAGGATCTGATGTTCCTTTTTCTCCTCCAGGTCTCTTTCTTCTTGAAGGTTCCACCACAGCATCCCTGTACCTCCTGGGAGGCAAAGAAGTCCACCTGGTATGCTTCATGACAACTGAGGCCTACAATGGAAGAAGACCAGCACTGCAGAAAATTCTCGTCGAAGTCTGGAGGCAGGAAGAGGCCGGATCCACTGGAACAGGATCCTATAAAGGCAAGAGGTACACCCGCCCACCCACTTGCAACATTGTAACATACACACACTCTAGAACCCTCCAGACTTCAAGTCAGCTATCCCTTAATTTTGCTACAGGCCCACTAGAGGGCCTTCCACTTCCATTTGTTCTGGGAGACAGGGGAATTAGTCTGTGATTGGTTAACAGGGTCCTTTTGTTCTGGGGGACAGGAGAATTAGTCTGTGATTGGTTAACATGGTCCTATTGTTCTGGGGGACAGGGGAATTAGTCTGTGATTGGTTAACAGGTTCCTTTTGTTATGGGGGACAGGGTAATAAATCGGTGATTGGTTAACAGGGTCCTTTTGTTATGGGGGACAGGGTAATTAATCTGTGATTGGTTAACAGGGTCCTTTTGTTCTGGGGACAGGGGAATTAGTCTGTGATTCGTTAGCAGGGGTCCTTTTGTTCTGGGGGACAGGGGAATTAGTCTATGATTGGTTAACAGGGTCCTTTTGTTATGGGGGACAGGGTAATTAATCTGTGATTGGTTAACAGGGTCCTTTTGTTATGGGGAAAGGGGAATTAGTCTGTGATTGGTTAACATGGTCCTTTTGTTATGGGGGACAGGGTAATTTATCTGGGATTGGTTAACAGGGTCCTTTTGTTATGGGGGACAGGAGAATTAGTCTGTGATTGGTTAACATGGTCCTATTGTTCTGGGGGACAGGGGAATTAGTCTGTGATTGGTTAACAGGTTCCTTTTGTTATGGGGGACAGGGTAATAAATCTGTGATTGGTTAACAGGTTCCTTTTGTTATGGGGGACAGGGTAATAAATCTGTGATTGGTTAACAGGGTCCTTTTGTTATGGGGGACAGGGTAATTAATCTGTGATTGGTTAACAGGGTCCTTTTGTTCTGGGGACAGGGGAATTAGTCTGTGATTGGTTAACAGGGTAATTTTGTTCTGGGGGACAGGGGAATTAGTCTGTGATTGGTTAACAGGGTCCTTTTGTTATGGGGGACAGGGTAATTAATCTGTGATTGGTTAACAGGGTCCTTTTGTTATGGGGACAGTGGAATTAGTCTGTGATTGGTTAACAGGGTCCTTTTGTTATGGGGGACAGGGTAATTTATCTGGAATTGGTTAACAGGGTCCTTTTGTTCTGGGGGACAGGAGAATTAGTCTGTGATTGGTTAACATTGTCCTATTGTTCTGGGGGACAGTGGAATTAGTCTGTGATTGGTTAACAGGTTCCTTTTGTTATGGGGGACAGGGTAATAAATCTGTGATTGGTTAACAGTGTCCTTTTGTTATGGGGGACAGGGTAATTAATCTGTGATTGGTTAACAGGGTCCTTTTGTTCTGGGGACAGGGGAATTAGTCTGTGATTGGTTAACAGGGTAATTTTGTTCTGGGGGACAGGGGAATTAGTCTGTGATTGGTTAACAGGGTCCTTTTGTTATGGGGGACAGGGTAATTAATCTGTGATTGGTTAACAGGGTCCTTTTGTTATGGGGACAGGGGAATTAGTCTGTGATTGGTTAACAGGGTCCTTTTGTTATGGGGGACAGGGTAATTTATCTGGGATTGGTTAACAGGGTCCTTTTGTTATGGGGGACAGAGTAATTAATCTGTGATAGGTTAACAGGGTCCTTTTGTTCTGGGGACAGGGGAATTAGTCTGTGATTCGTTAGCAGGGGTCCTTTTTTCTGGGGGACAGGGGAATTAGTCTATGATTGGTTAGCAGAGGTCCTTTTTTTCTTGGGGACAGGGGAATTAGTCTGTGATTGGTTAGCAGTGGTCCTTTTGTTTTGTTTTGTTATGGGGGACAGAGGAATTAGTCTGTGATTGGGTAAAAGGGATCTTTTGGTTCTGGAAGACAGGGGAATTAGTCTGTGATTGATTAGCAGGTGTCTTTTTTTCTAAGGGACAGAGGAATTAGTCTTTGATTGGTTAACAAGGGTCATATTGTTCTGGGGGACAGGGGAATTAGTCTGTGATTGGGTAACGGGGGGTCCTTTTGCTCTGGGGGAAAGGGGAATTAGTCTTTGATTGGGTAATATGGGTCCCTTTGTTCTAGGGGGTAGGGAAATTAGTCTGTGATTGGTTAACGGGGGTCCTTTTGTACTGGGGGACAGGGAAATCATTCAAATGAAAAAAACAGAAAAGAATATGTTCATTTGACTAAATAGAATTGCATTATTCATTGCAAATTTTTCTTCAGATATGAAGGTTTTTTTTTGTGCATCTTACACTTTGGGCTATATTACAAGTGGAGCTCTAATGAGCAAATTAGCGGGCGCACAATAGTTAACCAGCCATTACAAGTGTCTGTTTATTGCTACTAGGAGCTTGCGGTAGCAATTAGCACTCAGAAAATGAAGCAGAAATCAGATCTCTGGTTAATTTTATAAATATGCCCCTAGTGCCCCCAAAATATTGTCTAGTGTATTTAACAAAAAACAAAAAAAAAAGATAGCAGTATCTTTATTTTTTAATAAAAAACTAACTGTGCTAGGTAGTATTATGGGGTTAAAGTTGTTGGGAGGGGAGTGTTAGAAAGAAAACGGCACTGAAAAGTGCCTTCACATTGTGGTCTATGGGAACGGTGTGTTCCCAGTAATTATATACTGTATGTATATGCTGATATACATATATATGTATGTGTTAGTATGTGTACATACACATATTAACACATAAATATATATGTATATCAGCATATACATATATATTTACTAACAGCTACCCATCACTGTGCTACTTTCCCCCTTCGCTGCGCGAGGTTCTGATGCCATCTCTAACGGCATCAGAATGAGGCTCCCATAGGAGCCTTTAGAAGTGCGTTCTCCTGCTTCCCAATAATGCAATTGCAAGGTCCCATTCACATTGCTGTTAACTTTCAATACCAGAAAATATTAGTGTGCGCTGGTATCACACAATGGAAAGCAAAAATAGCTTTCTTGAAATCGATTTTTAACGCACCACTTGTAATCTGGCCTTTTGTGTTTAATGCCCCTTTAAATGTAACATATTGTTAGCTTTTTGACATATACTTAATAATTGCAAACTAAAAGTAAATAAATCAATCAAAGAACCAAGTTAATTGTCCTTTTAATGTGTTGTAAATCTGTTTGCCTTTCAGTCATTGTAAGCGTATTTACACCGTATGAAACAAAGCCTTGTATTAAGTACGCTTTTAACAGAAAGATAAACACGGCTACGTACAGGGAGGTCAAATTGTTTTTAATTTCCATTCATTTTCCAAACCAAGAGCTGTGAACTGAAGCTGCCTGTGCCGAACAAGTGTTTTTATTAGAACCTCGTAAACAATACCAGGGCGAGTGCTGAACAACAGGGCTGTGAGAAAAGATACAAATGGTTAAAAAATGATGAATATTTAAACTAATCAATAGTAAAGAGTATGAGGTAAATAAAAACAAAAGGATTTATAGACAATGCCTATTCTGCAAAAAGCGTCCAAATAAAACTTTAACCCTTAACAGCCGGCATTCTGATGCAGTTGAAGGGTTAAATCTGAATTATAGGATCATTAAAAACAGTAGAATTGTATAATAAAAAGTTTATAATAATAAATGCAATAGCTCTAACTAATGTGCAATAGATTTTTTATCACATTGCAAAATTTTCTTTAATTTGACAGACCCTATATCATATAACAGCCATCACCCAATCATATACTATTATGCATATTCACTCTGAACTTGTGCACATGCTAAGTAAGACCTGGTGCCTCAGAAGGTTTGCATATAACTGTATCATGTGACAGTCACTATCAACCAATCATATACTAGTTTACATGTACACTTGGAACTCTTGCACATGCTCAGCAGGTGCTGATGCCTCAGAAAGTGTGCATATAACTGTATCATGTGAAAGCCATCAGCTAATCACAGACTTATATACGTATACAATGTGATCTCTTGCACATGCTCAGTAGTAACTGGTGCCTCAGACAGTGTGAATATAACTGTATCATGTGACAGCCATCAGCAAATCATAGACTCATATACGTATACACTGTGATCTCATGCACATAGTCAGTAGTAACTGGTGCCTCAGCAAGTGTGCATATAACTGTATCATGTGACAGCCGCTATCACCCAATCATAGACTAGTTTACATACACAATGGGAACTCTTGCACTTGCTCAGTAAGAACTGGTGCCTCAGAAAGTGTGCATATAACTGTATCATGTGACAGCCGCTATCACCCAATCATAGAGTAGTTTACATGTACACTGGGAACTCTTGCACATGCTCAGTAAGAGCTGGTGCCTCAGAAAGTTTGCATATAACTGTATCATGTGACAGCCGCTATCACCCAATCATAGACTAGTTTACATGTACACTGGGAACTCTTGCACATGCTCAGTAGGAACTGGTGCCTCAGAAAGTTAGTGTAGGGACCTAAATGGGCCTAAAACTTTTGAGGGGTTAAGGCATTATGGAAAGGAACAGGAGAAGAGGTGGTGCATAGTTAGCAACAGTGTTGCAGATTTGTGGGAGGCTTCCTACCTTTAAAAAGCCATGCTTGTGTGTTTCCCAGCCTCTTCTTAAAGTGATCCTGAGCTGAACGGGTTTTATTCAGAATGCAGAGATCCAAAAGAAAGGTGGCACCTCCAAAAAGATTCAAAGAGTCACTGAAGTTCTTACCTACTAGGAAGGAAGAAGACATAATAAGTTTCATGGAGGAGGAGGATATTATACCTCCAACTCAAATGTCTATGGGGGAAGGGAGTGCAGATAGGGCCCAGTCTCATATCTATGTTGTTAATGACACACAAAATCAAGTGGCCCCCTCAGTTAATGTACCATTAACCCCTTTAATGCAGTTGGCCTCAGTGATAGATCATTTCCCACAAGAATCTATTTTGGCAATGTCTGCATTATTTACACAGATTGCAGCTATTAACAAGCACAATCAGCCCCATCTGATGACCACTTACAAACTAGGCCGTTAACTAACATACCGCCCACTGCCCCAACACCATCCCATATTGTAGCGACGCAAGCGCTGCATATACAAACCCCACAGCTATTTGCGGTAAATGTCCATGAGGGTGATGGTCAAGCCTCTTCCCTGTTGGTATGTGCTGCCGACGCTAGGCCCAATATCCCTCTGCCATCTATTGTAGAACCGGCGCTGGCCACGCCTTTTCCGCCGGGACTTCTGGTCATGCGCACTAGCATTTCAGTTGCGCAGACGGAGAGTCCAGAGGCTGTTGACTATGCTCCGCTCCAAGGTGAGTAGCCAGAAGGGGTAGGAGCTATAGCAACACCTCGCAGCAGACAACCCGGCAGACAAGTAATGCGCAGGGCTAATTATACGCCGCATCGAAAGTATAGCTTAGGCAGGGGCGCAAAACGAGGACTTAGGGCTTACCAACCATTGAGGGTGTTGTGAGGGGGCGCAAGTGTGCCTAGTGAGGGTAACGCAGACAATATTTTGGGTGGTAATACGGCGATGAACGCAAATGATAATACATTGGTGGGCAATGTGGCGATGAACGCAAATGTTAATGCAAATGCAATATTAAATATGACAGTAATGCCATCATTATTGGCTAATTATAATAAGGAGTCAAAAGCAGCTATAGATAAGTCAAAAATGATATTAAATGACATGGCATGTGTGAAAAATACTGAAAGCTTGGTGTCTAGGCAGAGCGTGCGTGATGTACAGGATGCATGTGGTGGGCAAGGTGTCATGCCATATCAGATTGTGGGATTAACAGTGGGTGATAACACTAATGCAAGCATGGGAAGTTTGGGTTCTGTCCACAGGCTTGCTATAGTTCCTACCTCTGGTGCTCGCGATATTTTATCTTCATTGCAGGAGGCTATCAAAGTTGGCGAGCATCTGAAGGAGATGGCGGGTAATGGTCAGAAGGATAAACAACCCCTTTTGCAAGCTGTGCAACACCTACCTACAGCCGGTAATATGGGTGGAGAGTTAACTGTTACAATTCAAAATAGGACAGAGATGCCGGGTACGTCATCTGCACCTTTACAATCGGGTGAGTCTGCATTTTGTCATGTGAGGGAGAATGTATCTGACACTTCTTCAGCTGATTCCAATACAGATAGTGACACATCAGTAGGCAACATAGGGCAGGATCAGAAGAAAATGTTTAGAATGGTAAAAAAGGTTGTACACAATTCAAACGCATTGAAAAGGGCAAACAAACCCTCTGACAGTAGTGCTAACCCCCTTCTGGTACGTTTCAGCCAGAAAATATACAAAATGGAGTAGGTATCTCCCCTCCAGTAGCTTCTAATAGAAAATTAGCGTTGCATGGAGATTCCTATCCATGTCCTATACATTCGATACACGAACACCTTAAACCAAAAACCGTACAAAAGATTCATCAAGGGAAGTACGTTAATGTCTTTGATCTCTCGGTTGAAGCCTACAGGCAGAAAGAGAGGAGAGCTGAGGGTTCAGGCTCTAAAAGGGTTAAAAGACCAGAGTCATTTGAGGAATGGCTTCAATGCTTTAGAATATTTTCTAATTGCTATTTAGCTAAATATCCCACACAGGCCAAGGAGATTATAAAGTACACAGACACCATACACTGAATATATAGGAAATATAATGAAGGGGCCTGGCGGGACTATGATTCCGAATTCAGGAGAAAAATGGCGGGGAACCAAGTATTAACTTTTGATACCACAGATATGCAATTATGGGCTAGAATGGGCCCTGAACGCCCTTATTCTCCCCCTCCCATGAATAGGTCTAATTCCTTTCGGATCCAAAAAAATAGGAGGAAGGGTAGGAAGTGTTGGTTATACCAAGATAGGCATTGTGAAAAGGGCACTGCCTGCCTCTTTAGGCATGTCTGCAATCACTGTGGTGGGCCACACCCAGGAGTTGATTGTAACAGAAAAAGAGAGGCCATCTCTGACAGACCTGCTCAAACCACTCAAATAAAGGGCCCCAACGCCAATCCTGGGGCACGCCCTTGAACCATGGCTGCAGGTAGCCCCAGATCAGCAAGCAACACAATTATTAAGGATAGGTTTTGCTGAGGGTTTTCGCATACCATTTGAGGAAGGGAATTGGGTCCTTCACAGTATCACAATATGAAATCAGCTTATCTGTACCCAAGTAAAGTACAATCAAAAATTAATTAAATAGACTTAGGGAGAATAGTGGGTCCTTTTGTTTCCCCTCCAATTCCCAATTTAATTATTTCACCTATAGGAGTAGTCCCAAAGAAGGATCAAGGCAAATACAGCATGTTTCACTATTTATCTTATCCAAAGGGTCGATCAGTAAATGATGCAATTGATCCTCAACTTAGCTCGGTTAAATACCAGTCTTTTGATGGGGCTCTTTAGCTAATTCGGGTGGCGGGCAGGGGTTCTTTGTTAGGGAAACTAGACATTGAGTCAGCATTCAGACTGCTTCCATTACACCCAGACTCATTTTATTTGATGGGTTTCAAGTTTGAAGGAGGGTTCAATGTAGATCGATGCCTGCCTATGGGTTGTGCAATATCTTGCCCGTACTTTGAATGTTTTAGTACATGCTTACATTGGGTGGTCGCTCATAGTGTAGGTTTTCATAGCATAGTGCATTACCTCGATGAATTCTTGGTCATAGGTGAGGGACAATCAGATAAATGTTGGCGGATGATGTTGAGTATGAATATGTCTTGAGTATGAATATGTCTTCCTTAGGTGTTCCTCTGGCAAGTGAGAAGACTCAAGGGCCATGCACCTGTTTATCATTTTTAGGTATTGAGATTGATACAGTGAACATGCAGTGTAGGCTTCCGTTAGACAAAGTTCAGGCGATGGCATTAGCATTTGAACAAGCCATTCAGTCTTCAATCATAACACTAAAGGGATTGCAATCTTTTCTTGGGCTTCTAAATTTTGCATGCAGAGTGATACCTATGGGTAGGGTCTTTAATAGGAGTATTGAAGCCAAACTCAGTGGTAGAAAAAGACCATGTGATAAGATTGCTATCTCTAAATGTTTGATTACTGACCTGAAAGTATGGTATATCTTCCTTCAGGGTTTTAACGGGATCTGTTACTGGTGCTCAGATCCTATTCACAACCAAATCTTGCATTTATTCACAGATGCTGCAGGATATTGTAGTTATGGGGCATACTTTCAAGGGGAATGGTGTGTGGGATCTTGGCCGCAAACCTGGAGAGATAGATCATTAATCAGGAACATGACTTTGTTAGAACTTTTTCCTATAATCCTTGCTGTTGAGTTATGGGGCTCTAAATTTAAAAATAAATGTGTTGTCTTTTGGACAGACAATCTAAGTGTGGTACAAGCAATCAACGGCTTATCAGCCTCATCACCTTGGGTGGTAACTTTGCTGAGGCACTTGGTATTGTGCTGTCTACAACTCAACATTCACTTCCAGGCCAGGCATATCCCAGGTGTAAATAATACATTAGCGGACGCTTTGTCAAGATGTGACTGGGAGACATTTAGGAAACTGGCGCCTAATGTGGCTCCGCAAGGCTTGTTATGTCCTGATTTTCTTTGGCAGCATCTCCAGCCTGGATCGCCCTCCTCCCCATAGTTCGTTCTTCATTGGCACCAGCTACATGGCAGTCATATTGTAAGTATTGGCAAGATTGGGATCAGTTTTGCCAGACTCATGGAACTGAGGCCATTCAAGGGTTGAAGGATCAGTTAGGAGCATGGTTGGTGAGTTTACATAATGATAACTGCACCAAGAGCACTGTACAAATTCGTCTTTCAGCACTATCTTTCTTTTTTAAACTCATGACGTTGCCTGACCCCACTTCCTCCTTTATCATCAGGCAGATAATCAAAGGATGGGGCAGAAGTCAACCATGTAAAAAAGATATTAGGGAACCAATAACAGGAGACCGGCTTGAGCAGCTAGTCTCTGTGTTACCTAATACTTCACATTATGAGGTTGCATTGTTCAAATTGAAGAACTGGTATCTAATTAAAAACTAATATTCAACAAGGGATTCTTAAGGAACATGTTAAGCTAACAGATAGTGCAGTGTTGTAGTTTATACCTCGGTCTAAGATGGATCAGGAAGCAAAAGGAATTTGGTTAATGTTGGCAGCAAATACAGGGAAGTTAGCATGCCCAGTTCATAATTTGAGCCAGTTTGTAACCGTGCGTCCAGCAACGCTGGGAACGTTGTTAATACACCAGGATGGTACTGCATTGTCAAAATTCCAATTTGTAAACTGTTGTCATGTGCAGCGAACCAGGCAGGCTTAGATGTCAGCAGGAAATGCCCCACATTCATTTTGAATAGGGTCTGCTACGTCGGCAGCAATGCAGGGCTCTACAGGAGACGTCATCAGGCACCTGGGTCGCTGGTGTTCCAACAAATATAAAATTTATGTGCGTCCTTTAGTTACATAAACTGTGGACAACCTTTTTTTCCAGTTGTTAAATTGTTTTTCGTTGCAGGTTCTGTTCGTGGTCCCACCAGGATTTGGATTGTGGGACACTCTTTTGTACCTCTATCCGCACTATATTCCAGCCAGGGGGGCAGAATCTAGGTTTTAATCCTGTGCACAAGTCTATCAGGTGGCTGGGAAGTAGGGTAATGGTTTGACCACAATTACCGGGGGTCCTGTCAGATGCCAGAAACAGATGGGGGTAACCACATGTTATTATCCTACATCTAGGAGGGAATGATATGGGAGCCTTGCCAGTCCTAGAATTAGTTAACATCATGAAAGCAGACATAATTAAGTGGATCCAATCGGATTTTAATGGTGTTCGATTGGGTTGGTCCAATATAATCTCCAGAGGCCACTGACGCCATGACATCTGTCAGTGCTGCTTATAGGGTGCATAAGAGCATCAATCAGGACATAGGAAAGGCCGTCATGGGAGGGGGTGGATTCATGGTTAAACACAAACCCAGCAGAGCTGATAAGGAGCATTTATATATACCGCATAGGGTGAATCTATCGGATACTAGTATAGACTTATATTTATAAGATATTAGAACAGTGATTCACACCCTGCTATGAGACATAGGCTGGGTTTAGTCATGGCCAGGCTGACGGGAGGGGCGGTCCCCCCTTGTGTTCCTTCCCTCCTTGTAGGTAGGCCAGAAGAACTCAGAAACCCCGTAAGTATAATTTCCTACCAAGCAAAGGGCCCTCTGCAGTAATCCGAAAGCCGCTTTCCTCTTGTTGTCCTGGGTTTCTATAGATTTGTAAATATGCCGCCATTTTTGGGCTTGTCAGCTCGAGTTATAGAATTATATTCAATAAAGTCGGCCATGACGGACTGTTTTTTTATACCCACAAAACGTGTGTCAGTTTCATTTATTCATTATTAGTTAAGTTTGTTAAGTCTTAGACTGGGGAGTGACCGAATAGGCCTTTAACCCTTAAGTTAGTGTAGGGACCTAAATGGGCTTGTAACGTTCTGAGGGTTTAGGCATTATGGAAAGGGACAGAAGAAGAGGTGGTGCATAGTCAGCAACAGTGTTACAGATTTGTGGGAGACTTCCTACCTTTAAAAAGCCATGCTTGTGTGTTTCCCAGCCTCTTCTTCCTGTGATCCTGAGCTGAATGGTTTTTCCCTCCCTCCCCTTTTTTGGCGGCACAGAAAGTAAAATATATATATATATATATATATATATATATATCATAAAAATAAAGAAAGTAAAACAAAGACTAATGCAATTAGGTCAGTAATGGCTTGGACGGTTTTATTCAAATCCATTTGTGTAAGACCATTACCTTAATATAGGTACCTCCATTGGTTGACTAGCCGGTCTTTGCGTCTTGTGGTCACTAAGCCTTATGTTGGAGAAGTACACCACCCTAAGGCGAGAGGCAGGGGCTGGTTGTGAAAAAGTAAATGGAGAACAGGGGGAGTCATGGCCAGGCTGATGGGAGGGGCGGTCCCCCACAGTTTCACCTGTGTGCCCTTCCCCTCGTGTAGGTAATTATGCTATGTATACGGAAAGGAATTAAGAGGACACTCTGAAGCTTAAGATATCTGATAAAATGTAATTTAATAAACTTAGTATTACAAAAACATATGTTATGGCATAAAAAACACACCTATATAAAATGGGACGTCTCCCTCAAATAAAAATACAATCACTGCAATATTATTCAAACATCATAGGAACGGCCCTATAAAAATTCACTCCAAACCATTTGTGTGTCTATGTGAATCAACAGCCACAGCTCTGCCGTTAGTTCACTACTTATCTAGTACCACCATAAGGTTAAAGCAATAGTATAAGTCAGTTTTCAAACAGCAAATATTGGGCCTTTTTCCTCAGTAATCACAGATATTTATCCGGACCTTGCACAAGGTTTTAGTTGTTAAGGGATAAGGTCAAGCCTGCAGGTAGTAAGGCATGAGAAAGACAGTAAGGAAAAAACTTAATTTTCAGTGGCTGGGGGAAAGATGCAGAGAGTGGTAGAGGAGTGACGTGGGTCTTGAGAACTAAAGACAGACAAAGGGGATGGTGCTGGTGAGTAGAGGAGAGAGTTGAAAGTAGAGGAGTCATTTAAGGTTGGAAGAAAGAGTAGATATATGAGAAGAGATGTAGTTTTGCTGTAGTTTTGCTTGGCTTAGTGACGGGCAGATGTGTATGAACTGAGAATAAAACTAGATTTGATGAAATCAGGTTCAGAGTGAGATTTCCTCCAGACATGTTCAGCAGTGTGGAAGTATTTTTGCAAGTAGCACATTTGCTGAGAGTGCCAGGGCTGTAACTGATGTCATGGGGGTTTGTGCAGTTGGGGAGGAGGAAGAGTGTCTAGTGCAGAGAAGAGAGCATTGTTATCGTAGGCTCAGCTGTAGCTAGATTAAGGCTATAGTAGAAGTGTGAGGGAGGAGATTTTTAATAAGTTTGGAAAATTGGAGAGGATTCACAGCTTACAGATTCCTACAGGTGCGGGAGAGAGATGAAGAAATGGGTTTAGCAGGTACATTTAGATTATAGGTAAAAAGGTGGTGGTCTGAAAAGGGAAAGAGGTGACAGGTGATGTCAGCTATAAAGCAGAGGTAAAAAAATACTGGGTCAATATAGTGTACATTGTTGAGTAGGGAATAGGGTGGATTGTGAGAGACAGAAGGAGGATGTGAGTGAAAGATGTTTAGAGGCAGCAGGGGCAGATGGGTTATTAATGAGGATGTTGAAGTTCCTCAGGAGCAGGTATATTTGGAGACAGAAGTGAGGAAGCCAGGCAGCAAAGTTGGAAAGGAATTGGGAGGTTGGTCCAGGAGGGCAGTAGATGACTTTCACTCAGAGAGAAGGGGAAGAACAGGTGAATGCAGTCAACTTCAAAAGGAGAGAAGGAGAGAGATGGGAGGTGAAATAGGTACTTATAGGTGCAGGAGGAAGAGAAAAAGATCCCAACATTGTGAACATGTCTATCACCTGGAAAAAGGACAAGGCTAAAGTGGAGACCACAATGTGTGAAAGCAGCAATGGAAGCAGTGCCAGAAGAAGATAGCCAGGTTTCAGGAATTGCTAAAAGGTTGAAAGCATTAAATACAAACAGGTCATGCATGGTTGAAAGTTTGTTGCAGACAGAGCGAGTGCACACGAATATAAAGAGAATAAGTGATGTGGGTTAATGGAGATGCAAATGTTAGGATTGCGTGACCTAGAGTTTTTACTGTAGGAGATTGAGTGAGAGTGTGGAAGTTTGGTAATTGTTACGGGGCCAGGTTTGGGAGAGATGTCACCAGCAGCAAGAAGTAGTAGGAGTGTGAGTGAGAGAAGGTAAGAGTGAGACTGAGTGGTTATGACTGGAGACAACAGAATTAAATGGGGAAAGTGACATAGTAGTTCATGGGAGGACACCATAGGGGATGAAAGAAGGGAGGGGGAGTTATGGATGGTGAGTGGGTTATTCTTATTATTGTTATAGGGAT
The DNA here is from genome assembly GCF_027579735.1 of Bombina bombina. Classification (NCBI taxonomy): domain Eukaryota; kingdom Metazoa; phylum Chordata; class Amphibia; order Anura; family Bombinatoridae; genus Bombina; species Bombina bombina. Next base: position 1,136,313,113 of record NC_069504.1, on the reverse strand, counting down.
AAGCAGTGAGTTTTAGGAGAAGAGCAGATAGAAAGAACAGAAAATACACGGAGAGCCTTGTGCAGGTGTATAATTCATGAAGATTATCTTTTAATGAGTTGTTAGATGGAAATTGCAGTTTCTCCCTCCAGTTGTTAACTCTGCTTGTCACTTGTAACCAGGGCCACTTATAAAACAGGGCCCAAGAGAACCAAAGCCGAGAGAGTCAGAGTTATTATGCTTTTGTTATAGATTTGCAAAAGCATTAGATTTCAAAGAATAATTTTATCAGACAGTAATCCAGAAATACTAAATACCTAGCCCTGCTCTTAAACAAACAATACAGAAAGAATAATGCAATTTTTTTTTTTTTTTTTTAGTGGTATACTCTCTCGGATCTCTAGGGTTTCATGTCCCTTTAACCCCATAAAGATGCACTCCTGGTCTGGAGCTGAGCACTACCAGTGAGCCAATAAGAGGAGCGAATATTTAGCTTATTCCTGGTCTGGAGCTGAGCACTATGAATGAGCCAATCAGAGGAGGGAATATCTAGCTGCCAATCTCATGCTTGGCAGTTTATTGCTGGTCTGGAGCAAATTTTAACTTGGTGTTTAACTAATTTTCAGACCCCCTAATATTTTCTCCAGGCTTTCCAGAAAGGTAAAGTGTACCTGTAGATATGTCTATTTGTTTTGGGTGGAGCCATAGTAGGAGGGTGTGAATTTGGAGACTGGGGGCCTATCTATCAAGCTACGAATGGAGCCTGCAGGCTCGCCAGAAACAGCAGTTATGAAGCAGCGGTCACAAAGACCGCTGCGCCATAACCCTGTCCGCTTGCTCTGAGCAGGCGGACAGACTTCTTCACAATTCAACCCGATCGAGTACGATCGGATTGATTGACACCCCCTGCTAGTGGCCCATTGGTCGCGAGTCTGCAAGGGGCGGTGTTGCACCAGCAGGAATTCAAATACTTATGAACAAATATATGAATTAAACATAGGAGACTGAAATATCTGCCACTAAAATAGTTTAATTAAAGGGATAGTAAAGTCCAAATGAAACTTTCATGATTCAGATAGGACATGTATCATGTAATTTTAAAAAACTTTCTATTTTACTTTTATCATCAAATTTACTTTGTTCTCTTGGTATTCTTAGTTGAAAGCTAAACCTAGGTTGACTCATATGCTAATTTCAAAGTCGGCCGCCTCTTAGCACAATGCATTTCACAGTTTTCTACAGCAAGAGGGGGTTAGTTCATGTGTTTAATATAAATAACAATCGGCTAGATTACGAGTTGTGCGTTAAGGTAAAAAAGCAGCATTAAGAGGTCCTAACGCTGTTTTTTTACGCCCGCTGCTATTACGAGTCTTGCAGGTATAGGGGCACCGCACACTTCTTTGGCCTTACCGCAAAACGACTTACGTAAACTTCGTAAAGTCTTTTTTCTATGGGACTTCCATAGCGCTGATATTACGAGTCTGTCCTGGGAGGCCAAAAAGTGAGCGGTACACCCTACCCCGTCAAGAGTCCTAACGCATTTAAAGTCAGTAGTTAAGAGTTTTATGGTACAACGCTGTAGCATAAAACTCATAACTAAAGTGTTAAAAAGTACACTAACACCCATAAACCGAGGCCCTCCCGCATCGCAAACACTATAATAAAATTTTTAACCCCTAATCTGCTGCTCCGGATTATGCCGCCACTAGAATAAACATATTAACCCCTAAACTGCCGCACTCCCGCCTCGCAAACACTAGTTAAATATTATTAACCCCTAATCTGCCATCCCTAACATAGCCGCCACCTGCCTACATTTATTAACCCCTAATCTGCCGCCCCAACGTCGCCGCCACTATACTAAATGTATTAACCCCTAAACCTAAGTCTAACCCTAACCCTATCACCCCCTAACTTAAATATAATTACAATAAATCTAAATAAAAATTAATATTATTACCTAAATAATTCCTATTTAAAATGAAATACTTACCTATAAAATAAACTCTAAGCTAGCTACAATATAACTAATAGTAACATTGTATCTAGCTTAGGGTTTATTTTTATTTTACAGGCAAGATTGTATTTATTTTAACTAGGTAGAATAGTTATTAAATATTTATTAACTATTTAATAACTACCTAGCTAAAATAAATACAAAAGTACCTGTAAAATATAACCTAACCTAAGTTACAATAACACCTAACCTAACCCTACAATTAAATAAATTAACTAAATTAAAAACAATTCAATTAATTAAATTAAATTAGCTAAAGTACAAAAACAAACAAACACTAAATTACAGAAAATAATAAACAAATTACAAGATATTTAAACTAATTACACCTAATCTAATAGCCCTCTCAAAATAAAAAAGCCCCCCCCCCCCAAAAAAAAAAAAAAACCCTAGCCTAAACTAAACTATCAATAGCCCTTATAAGGGCCTTTTGTGGGGCATTGTCCCAAAGTAATCAGCTCTTTTACCTGTAAAAGAAAATACAAACCACACCCCCAACAGTAAAAACCACCACCCACACAACCAACCCCCCAAATAAAATACTATCTAAAAAAACCTAAGCTCCCCATTGCCCTGAAAAGGGCATTTGGATGGGCATTGCCCTTAAAAGGGCAGTTATCTCTTTTGTGGCCCAAACCATAATCTAAAAAATAAAACCCACCCAATACACATTTAAAAAAACACTAACCCCCTGAAGATCGACTTACTGTTGTGAAGACCGGACATCCAACCACAAGGAAGCAGCAGAAGTCATCATTCAACCGGGCCGAAGGCCTCAACGAAGCCAGGAGAAGTCTTCATCCAAGCCGGGCGAAGTGGTCCTCCAGACGGGCAGAAGTCTTCATCCAGACGGCATCTTATATCTTCATCCATCCCACGCGGAGCGGGTCTATCTTCAAGACATCCGACGTGGAGCATCCTGTTCAAACGAAGTCTTCTTACTGAATGACGGTTCCTTTAAGTGACGTCATCCAAAATGGCGTCCCTTAGATTCTGATTGGCTGATAGAATTCTATCAGCCAATCGGAATTAAGGTAGAAAAAATCCTATTGGCTGATCCAATCAGCCAATAGGATTGAGCTTGCATTCTATTGGCTGATTGGAACAGCCAATAGAATGCAAGCTCAATCCTATTGGCTGATTGCCAATTTTTCTTCATTCTCTGGCTATCTTTATTTAAAAAGCAGGAATGTGATGCATAAGAGCCGGCCCATCTTTGGTTGAGTACCTGGGTTATGCTTGCTTATTGGTGGGTACATTTAAGCCTCCAATAAGCAAGCGCTGGTGTTGAGCCTAAAATGGAATGGCTGCTAAGATTTACATTCCTGCTTTTAAAATAAAGATAGCAAGAGAACGAGGAACATTTGATAATAGGAGTAAATTAGAAAGTTGCTTAAAATTGCTGCTCTATCCGAATCATGAAAGAAAAAAATTGTGTTCAGTGTCCCTTTAATAAGTTTGTGTGTGTACATATGTATTTATATATTTGTATATATGTATTTATATATTTGTATATATGTATTTATATATTTGTATATATGTATTTATATATTTGTATATATGTATTTATATATTTGTATATATGTATTTATATATTTGTATATATTTATTTATATATGTGTATATATGTATTTATAGATATAGCAGAACACAAAACTGGCACTCTCTGGTCTTTCAAAAAAATTTAAGGAAGGGGATACTTTGTCCCCGAAACGTCACTACTTCTACAGTAAAAGATTTATTTTGGAAAGAAAAGAGAGTGCCAGTTTTGTGTTCAGCTATATTTAATTACACTAGCACCCTGGCAGTTGATATACTGAGTGAGAGTGCTCTCCCTTGTTACTATACTGTATGTATAGATATATATACACACATATAAATACATAAATATATATGTATACAGTCAAGCAGGTGAAAACATGTAAAAGCATATTTATGCAATATTCATATTTAATAAAGTGTTTAACTATTCCAATGTTCTTCACATAGGGGCCTATGTATCAAAGGTCTTGTTAACCTGATCCGACAGTGAGGATCAGGTCCACAAGACCTCGCTGAATGTGGAGATCAATGCGCTCTCCGTATTCAGCATTGCACCAGCAGCTCACAAGAGCAACGCCACCCCCTGCAAACTCGCTGCCAATGGGCCGCCAGCAAGGGGTTGTCAATCAACCTGATCGTACTCGACCAGGTTCAATTGTGGCGATTCCTGTCCACTTGCTCAGAGTTTTTAGGCCGCTGCTTCATAACTGCTGTTTCTAGCGAGTATGAAGAATCGCCAGAAACACAGGCCCACAAGCTAAATGGGCCTCATAGAGTAAAGTATTTTTAAATAGATATTCCTATATAGAATCATGTGTGTATAAAACTGTATATATATATATATACACACACACACAGTATATATAGGTATAGATATATATTACCAAAATACCATCAGATGTATGTAAAAATATGTATTTATGACTAAATAGATACCTTTATCCTATGTGAAGAACATTGGAATGTAAAATCAAAAAAATAGAGAGACACACTCACTGAGACAGAATAATAGCTAGAAAAACTTCTGTGCTTGTCCACAAGGCCAGTGCCACTCAGGGTGCAGTCTCTTTTTGCACACTATGCCTTTTCACAGAGAAAAAATATCCTGTAGCATATCAGTCTGATCCGGCCCAATGACAGTCCAGCGCCGAAATACCAGGAAATTCTTCTCTGAACAAGACAAACAAACCCCAGACGTACGCTTCGGCCTCTCTTGGGCCTCGTCAGTGAGGTGCAGTTGCATATCTCTAGGGCATGTGTGCAAGGAGTCCAACGTCTAGTTTCCCCCTTTTACTCTTAGGGAGACCTAACAGTAATTTACATAAAATCAAGAAAATAGAGAGACGCACTCACTGAGACAGAACAATACCTAGAAAAACTTCTGTGCTTGTCCACAAGGCCAGTGCCACTCAGGGTGCAGGCCGAAACGATCGTCTGGGGTTGTTGTTTCTCTTGTTCAGAGAAGAATTGCCTGGTATTTCGGTGCTGGACTGTCATTGGGCAGGGTCAGACTGATATGCTACAGGATATTTTTTATCTATGAAGGGGCATAGTGTGCTAAAAGAGTATGCACCCTGAGTAACACTGAAAATGAACAGGCACGGAAGTTTTTCTAGCTTTTGTTCTGTCTCAGCTTAGTGCATCTCTCTCTCTTTTTATATTTATGCAAATTACTCCCTAAGAGTAAAAGGGGAAACCAGACCTCAACGAAGCCAGGAGAAGTCTTCATCCAAGCCGGGCGAAGTGGTCCTCCAGACGGGCAGAAGTCTTCATCCAGACGGCATCTTATATCTTCATCCATCCCACGCGGAGCGGGTCTATCTTCAAGACATCCGACGTGGAGCATCCTGTTCAAACGAAGTCTTCTTACTGAATGACGGTTCCTTTAAGTGACGTCATCCAAAATGGCGTCCCTTAGATTCTGATTGGCTGATAGAATTCTATCAGCCAATCGGAATTAAGGTAGAAAAAATCCTATTGGCTGATCCAATCAGCCAATAGGATTGAGCTTGCATTCTATTGGCTGATTGGAACAGCCAATAGAATGCAAGCTCAATCCTATTGGCTGATTGCCAATTTTTCTTCATTCTCTGGCTATCTTTATTTAAAAAGCAGGAATGTGATGCATAAGAGCCGGCCCATCTTTGGTTGAGTACCTGGGTTATGCTTGCTTATTGGTGGGTACATTTAAGCCTCCAATAAGCAAGCGCTGGTGTTGAGCCTAAAATGGAATGGCTGCTAAGATTTACATTCCTGCTTTTAAAATAAAGATAGCAAGAGAACGAGGAACATTTGATAATAGGAGTAAATTAGAAAGTTGCTTAAAATTGCTGCTCTATCCGAATCATGAAAGAAAAAAATTGTGTTCAGTGTCCCTTTAATAAGTTTGTGTGTGTACATATGTATTTATATATTTGTATATATGTATTTATATATTTGTATATATGTATTTATATATTTGTATATATGTATTTATATATTTGTATATATGTATTTATATATTTGTATATATGTATTTATATATTTGTATATATTTATTTATATATGTGTATATATGTATTTATAGATATAGCAGAACACAAAACTGGCACTCTCTGGTCTTTCAAAAAAATTTAAGGAAGGGGATACTTTGTCCCCGAAACGTCACTACTTCTACAGTAAAAGATTTATTTTGGAAAGAAAAGAGAGTGCCAGTTTTGTGTTCAGCTATATTTAATTACACTAGCACCCTGGCAGTTGATATACTGAGTGAGAGTGCTCTCCCTTGTTACTATACTGTATGTATAGATATATATACACACATATAAATACATAAATATATATGTATACAGTCAAGCAGGTGAAAACATGTAAAAGCATATTTATGCAATATTCATATTTAATAAAGTGTTTAACTATTCCAATGTTCTTCACATAGGGGCCTATGTATCAAAGGTCTTGTTAACCTGATCCGACAGTGAGGATCAGGTCCACAAGACCTCGCTGAATGTGGAGATCAATGCGCTCTCCGTATTCAGCATTGCACCAGCAGCTCACAAGAGCAACGCCACCCCCTGCAAACTCGCTGCCAATGGGCCGCCAGCAAGGGGTTGTCAATCAACCTGATCGTACTCGACCAGGTTCAATTGTGGCGATTCCTGTCCACTTGCTCAGAGTTTTTAGGCCGCTGCTTCATAACTGCTGTTTCTAGCGAGTATGAAGAATCGCCAGAAACACAGGCCCACAAGCTAAATGGGCCTCATAGAGTAAAGTATTTTTAAATAGATATTCCTATATAGAATCATGTGTGTATAAAACTGTATATATATATATATACACACACACACAGTATATATAGGTATAGATATATATTACCAAAATACCATCAGATGTATGTAAAAATATGTATTTATGACTAAATAGATACCTTTATCCTATGTGAAGAACATTGGAATGTAAAATCAAAAAAATAGAGAGACACACTCACTGAGACAGAATAATAGCTAGAAAAACTTCTGTGCTTGTCCACAAGGCCAGTGCCACTCAGGGTGCAGTCTCTTTTTGCACACTATGCCTTTTCACAGAGAAAAAATATCCTGTAGCATATCAGTCTGATCCGGCCCAATGACAGTCCAGCGCCGAAATACCAGGCAATTCTTCTCTGAACAAGACAAACAAACCCCAGACGTACGCTTCGGCCTCTCTTGGGCCTCGTCAGTGAGGTGCAGTTGCATATCTCTAGGGCATGTGTGCAAGGAGTCCAACGTCTAGTTTCCCCCTTTTACTCTTAGGGAGACCTAACAGTAATTTACATAAAATCAAGAAAATAGAGAGACGCACTCACTGAGACAGAACAATACCTAGAAAAACTTCTGTGCTTGTCCACAAGGCCAGTGCCACTCAGGGTGCAGTCTCTTTTTGCACACTGCCTTTTCACAGAGAAAAAATATCCTGTAGCATATCAGTCTGATCCGGCCCAATGACAGTCCAGCGCCGAAATACCAGGCAATTCTTCTCTGAACAAGACAAACAAACCCCAGACGTACGCTTCGGCCTCTCTTGGGCCTCGTCAGTGAGGTGCAGTTGCACATCTCTAGGGCATGTGTGCAAGGAGTCCAACGTCTAGTTTCCCCCTTTTACTCTTAGGGAGACCTAACAGTAATTTACATAAAATCAAGAAAATAGAGAGACGCACTCACTGAGACAGAACAATACCTAGAAAAACTTCTGTGCTTGTCCACAAGGCCAGTGCCACTCAGGGTGCAGGCCGAAACGATCGTCTGGGGTTGTTGTTTCTCTTGTTCAGAGAAGAATTGCCTGGTATTTCGGTGCTGGACTGTCATTGGGCAGGGTCAGACTGATATGCTACAGGATATTTTTTATCTATGAAGGGGCATAGTGTGCTAAAAGAGTATGCACCCTGAGTAACACTGAAAATGAACAGGCACGGAAGTTTTTCTAGCTTTTGTTCTGTCTCAGCTTAGTGCATCTCTCTCTCTTTTTATATTTATGCAAATTACTCCCTAAGAGTAAAAGGGGAAACCAGACGTGGACTCCTTGCACACATGCCCTTAGAGATATGCGACTGCACCTCACTGACAAGGCCCACAGAAGGCCGAAATGATTGTCTGGGGTTGTTGTTTCTCTTGTTCAGAGAAGAATTGCCTGGTATTTCGGCGCTGGACTGTCATTGGGCAGGGTCAGACTGATATGCTACAGGATATTTTTTCTCTGTGAAGGGGCATAGTGTGCAAAAAGAGTATGCACCCTGAGTGGCACACTAAAATGAACAAGCACGGAAGTTTTTCTAGCTTTTGTTCTGTCTCAGCTGAGTGCATCTCTTTCTCTTTTTATGAACATTAGAATGTGAAATATTAATATTTTCATGTTGGGTTAGCCCACATCCGAAAACGCAATCGGGTTTGCGCACAGGTATTTTTTCCCACTTTTCACGCTCCATTAGCTTCTAAGGGGAAATATGTTAAAGCTGTATTAGAGGTTCGGCTTTTTGCACACGTCACGTTAGCTAGCGCGCAAGCGAAAACGTTTACTTTCAACTTGTAATGTGAGTGCTACCCAACAGGCACAAAAAGCTTACTTCTAGCAGAGTTATTGCGTTACCGCGCGAGTGGGAGTGATAAATAGCATTCCACTTGTAATCCAGCCTTAAATGTTCTATAATATTTATATTTTTTTAGTACTAGGGTTATTAACACTTAGTTTTATGCGATCATTAGTAATTTGATTGGCACTATTTTAGTTTCTGCTAGATATTTTTATTGATTTTATCTCTAAGTGGAACATTAAGAGTTATAGGGCTCCTTGTATTAAGCACCATAAGCTGGTTTTGAGCCCATGTGGGGCAAGTTCACACATGCAACATTATTAGACAGCTGCTTTTAATACTCTCTGCTACATAACCCCCCCCCGAACATGCTCGCTCAGTGATTGACAGGCCCTTCTCTTGTGTGATTGGTCACAAGAGAGAAGGGGATGGCATTACACACTTGCTTGAGTGTGTAATGGTACATGGGGGCAAAGGACGTACATGGTCATCTGCCTGTTGGATGCAAAGCAGTGCACACAAGTTCTCAAGTTGAGAACCTTGTCCATATGACTATTAGTACTGGGGCCCATATTTTTTTTAGATATGTAACTTGTCCGATAATTTCAATTATAAATTAGGGCTCAATTAATCTTTAAGTTTACATAGATTTTTTTTATACAGTTTTTATATAAAAAATATCTACATTATATATGTTTTTGTAATAGTGTAAAATATATTGGTCTTAAAAATTGGCCGATGCAATATATATATATTTATTTATTGGTTTAAAAGTGGTAAGGAACATATGCCAAAACAATGTGTTAGGTAAAAGGGTTTAATGTAACATATGTACTAAAATGAACTAAAAATACAATAATAAATAGTAATAACAAGCAAATGAAAATTATTAAAAACAATAAAAAATATATTAAAACTAATAATGTCACCAATTACGGGGATATGCGAGATAAGAGTCACATAAAATGATCTCTGGAGGAAAAAAAGTCCAATAAATAAGTTATATGATTTCCTTGGTATAAAATAATATATATATATATATATATATATATATATATATATATATATATATATATATATATATATATATATATATATATATATATATTAAAAATCAAGTGAAAAAGTCCAGTGAAGTCCAGTGAAGAAATCCAGTGAAAAAATCAGATGAAAAACATAAACTGATGATTCGATTAAAAAAATGTGGTGGAAAGAATATGTGATAAAATCCTTTGAAAAAATTGTGTATGTGTGAAAAAAACATACACAATTTTTTCAAAGGATTTTATCACATATTCTTTCCACCACATTTTTTTCATCGAATCATCAGTTTATGTTTTTCATCTGATTTTTTCACTGGATTTCTTCACTGGACTTCACTGGACTTTTTCACTTGATTTTTAATATATATATATATATATAATTTTATACCAAGGAAATCATATAACTTATTTATTGGACTTTTTTTCCTTCAGAGATCATTTTATGTGACTCTTATCTCGCATATCCCCGTAATTGGTGACATTATTAGTTTTAATATATTTTTTATTGTTTTTAATAATTTTCATTTGCTTGTTATTACTATTTATTATTGTATTTTTAGTTCATTTTAGTACATATGTTACATGGATCCATGCTATTAAGTATATGTTTAATAAATGTTTGATAATCATTGATTTATTTGTTAGAATCTTCCTTTGCCTCTAGTTGGCGCTCTCAGATTATTTGTTGTTTTTTGCGTTCTTATTAGGGTAAGCTAGATACCCTTTATCCAGGAGCCATAAGGAAGTAGGTTGAGCGCTGTTAGATATTTTGTAAAAGGGGTTAATACCCAATATTGGGATGGATTACAAGTGTCACGCTATTGTAAGCTACAGGGAGTGCAGAATTATTAGGCAAGTTGTATTTTTGAGGATTAATTTTATTATTGAACAACAACCATGTTCTCAATGAACCCAAAAAACTCATTAATATCAAAGCTGAATAGTTTTGGAAGTAGTTTTTAGTTTGTTTTTAGTTATAGCTATTTTAGGGGGATATCTGTGTGTGCAGGTGACTATTACTGTGCATAATTATTAGGCAACTTAACAAAAAACAAATATATACCCATTTCAATTATTTATTTTTACCAGTGAAACCAATATAACATCTCAACATTCACAAATATACATTTCTGACATTCAAAAACAAAACAAAAACAAATCAGTGACCAATATAGCCACCTTTCTTTGCAAGGACACTCAAAAGCCTGCCATCCATGGATTCTGTCAGTGTTTTGATCTGTTCACCATCAACATTGCGTGCAGCAGCAACCACAGCCTCCCAGACACTGTTCAGAGAGGTGTACTGTTTTCCCTCCTTGTAAATCTCACATTTGATGATGGACCACAGGTTCTCAATGGGGTTCAGATCAGGTGAACAAGGAGGCCATGTCATTAGATTTTCTTCTTTTATACCCTTTCTTGCCAGCCACGCTGTGGAGTACTTGGACGTGTGTGATGGAGCAATGTCCTGCATGAAAATCATGTTTTTCTTGAAGGATGCAGACTTCTTCCTGTACCACTGCTTGAAGAAGGTGTCTTCCAGAAACTGGCAGTAGGACTGGGAGTTGAGCTTGACTCCATCCTCAACCCGAAAATGCCCCACAAGCTCATCTTTGATGATACCAGCCCAAACCAATACTCCACCTCCACCTTGCTGGCATCTGAGTCGGACTGGAGCTCTCTGCCCTTTACCAATCCAGCCACGGGCCCATCCATCTGGCCCATCAAGACTCACTCTCATTTCATCAGTACCATAAAACCTTAGAAAAATCAGTCTTGAGATATTTCTTGGCCCAGTCTTGACGTTTCAGCTTGTGTGTCTTGTTCAGTGGTGGTCGTCTTTCAGCCTTTCTTACCTTGGCCATGTCTCTGAGTATTGCACACCTTGTACTTTTGGGCACTCCAGTGATGTTGCAGCTCTGAAATATGGCCAAACTGGTGGCAAGTGGCATCTTGGCAGCTGCACGCTTGACTTTTCTCAGTTCATGGGCAGTTATTTTGCACCTTGGTTTTTCCACACACTTCTTGCGACCCTGTTGACTATTTTGAATGAAACGCTTGATTGTTCGATGATTACGCTTCAGAAGCTTTGCAATTTTAAGAGTGCTGCATCCCTCTGCAAGATATCTCACTATTTTTTACTTTTCTGAGCTTGTCAAGTCCTTCTTTTGACCCATTTTGCCAAAGGAAAGGAAGTTGCCTAATAATTATGCACACCTGATATAGGGTGTTGATGTCATTAGACCACACCCCTTCTCATTACAGAGATGCACATCACCTAATATGCTTAATTGGTAGTAGGCTTTCGAGCCTATACAGCTTGGAATAAGACAACATGCATAAAGAGGATGATGTGGTCAAAATACTAATTTGCCTAATAATTCTGCACTCCCTGTATTGCTGGCACATTGTCTACCAGACAGAAAATGTATAGGGTCATAATATTTTATAACTGGCTCAAATTGCCTCTGATTCCTATTGTTATGTAACATGTTTTTAAGGAAACCATAGTTGGCTGAAATTGGTGTCAATCAAGTACTGATTTTTACAAAATTGGTTTCAGTGCAATGCTCTGATTTGTACAATTGGTTTATTTATGACGTCTGATTGGTTTATATTGGTGTCAGTCCAGTTCAGATTGTTACACTTAGCTCAGTACAATGAAATGTGAGCATTAATGCTTTATAATGTTACACCAATTGTGCTAAGGATAAACTTGTTTTTCTATTGTCATTTTATTTGAAAATCAACTTGGGATAGTGATTATAAAAGGCCCTCTGAATAGCTTAGCAGTTTGTTTTTATGTTCTAATTAGTAAACTGATTGTGGATATTTAATTCATTTTATAAAGACTCTGATCATTATAAATAAACTTTTTTATGGTGACAAGATCTCAGAACAATAATGTTCTACGATATAGGATGTGTTTACGCATTTAAAGGATTATCCAATATGAATACACAAGTTATAAGTGTGTTTAAAGGGACAGTCTACACCAAAATTATTATTGTTCAAGAAGATAGATAATGCCTTACCAATTCCCCAGATTTGCACAACCAACATTGTTGGCCTCTTATCACCTGCTTTTTTATTAGCTTTCCACAACAGGAGACTGCTAGTTCATGTGTTCCATACTGTATAGATAACATAGTGCTATCTCCCATGGAGTTGTGCAGGAAACAGCACTAATTGGCTAAAATGCAAGTCAATAGATAATAAATAAATAGTCATGTGATCAGGGGACTGTCAGAAGAGGCTTAGATACAAGTTATTCACAGAGGTAAAAATGATATTAATATAACCATTTGTGCTGGTTATAAATACACATTTTTGAGTAGACTGTACCTTTACAAATGAATTGCTGAAATTATATCATAATTCTGTAGTAAAATAATTTTGTTACTTTAGGTTAAATGTTACATTAATCATCATTAAATTGAAAGTCAACCCTAGCATTTCACAAACGCTAGGATTTTCTATTGAGACCAATAAAGGGGACTTTCATTCATGAAGAATAAAATACTTCATGAAGAAAGCTCCTTTATTAGTTTCAAGCGATCGCCAATTTGAGCTGCTACGGCAACCCACGGCAGATTGCTGTTTTACTAAGAGGTGACGTTTTTACCTCTTAGCAAATAGCGTGCAAGAAATCCGTCTCCCAAGGTTAGATCGCTGATTGCTTGAAACTAATAAAGGAGCTTTCTTAATGAAGTATTTTATACTTAATGAATGAAAGTTCCCTTTATTTGTTTCAATAGTCAATCCTAGCATTTGTGAAATCCTAGGGTTGACTTTCACTTTAAAGGGACAGTCAAATCCAAAAAAAACTTTCATGATTCAAATAGGGCATGTCATTTTAAACAACTTTCCAATTTACTTTTATCACCAATTGTGCTTTGTTCTCTTTGTTTTCTTAGTTGAAAGCTAAACCTAGGAGGTTCAAATGCTAATTTCTTAGACATTGAAGGCCGCCTCTGCATTTGACAGTTTTTCACCACTAGAGGGCGTTAGTTCATGTGTTTCATATAGATAATATTGAGCTCATGCACGCGAATTTACAGAGAAATGAGCACTGATTGGCTAAAATGCAAGTCTGTCAAAAGTACTGAAATAAGGGGCAGTTTGCAGAGGTTTAGATATAAGGTAATCACAGAGGTAAAACGTGTATTATTATAACTGTGTGTTGGTTATGCAAAACTGGGGAGTGGGTAATTAAGGGATTATCTATCTTTTAACAACAAACATTCTGGTGTTGACTGTCTCTTTAATAATAAGGTGTTTCTCTAGAGCAGTCATATAATATATTTAAATGTTTTTTTATATAATACCATGTCTTTTTATATAATACCATGTCTTTTTATATAATATCATGTCTTTTTATATAATACCATGTCTCTTTATATAATACCATGTCTTTTTATATAATACCATGTCTTTTTATATAATACCATGTCTCTTTATATAATACCATGTCTTTTTATATAATACCATGTCTTTTTATATAATACCATGTCTCTTTATATAATATCATGTCTTTTTATATAATACCATGTCTCTTTATATAATATCATGTCTTTTTATATAATACCATGTCTCTTTATATAATACCATGTCTTTTTATATAATACCATGTCTCTTTATATAATACCATGTCTCTTTATATAATACCATGCCTTTTTATATAATACCATGTCTCTTTATATAATACCATGTCTTTTTATATAATACCATGTCTCTTTATATAATACCATGTATTTTTATATAATACCATGTCTCTTTATATAATACCATGTCTTTTTATATAATACCATGTCTTTTTATATAATACCATTTTTTTTATATAATTGGGATAGAAATATTTTGAGATACAAATTTTTAGATATGTGCCGGACAAATATTGGATTTGGTTTTGTTACTGTTATTTCCAATGGGAACAACTAATATACACCAAGATTAGAAGTTGTGCGCTAAACCGGGTGCGTAAATAACGCAAAAAAACTAACGTTATCGCACTCTCCATAGCGCTGCCATTACAAGTTACTGAAAAACCTTCTCTTGTTGTGCAGTACGGTGCGTTAAGCTCCATACCGCACAAAACCTAAGGCCTGACTTTACGTGCTTGTGCACGCTTTCCCCCATATACATCAATGGGGAGAAAATGTCAGGAAAAAAACACCTGAGATCGTGGAATGGCGATCGCCGTAACTCAACCTCATTGATGTCTATGTGGAAAAGAAAGTTATTTAAAAACCTAAAAGTAAAATACCCCACCCAACCAACCCCCCAAAATAAAAAAACCTAACTCTGAAAAATCCTAAGCTACCCATTGCCCCTAAAGGGGCATTTGTATGGGCATTGCCCTCAAAGGGGCATTTGGCTCTTTTACTGATTTACTGATTTGAACAGCCAATAGGATTTAAACAGCTCTCACCGTATTGGCTGATTAGAATTTTTCAGCCAATAGGAATATAAAAGGGGTACTTTTCATTAAAGTTTCAGTGTGCGGCGGTCAATCGCATGAAGAAGACGTTCCGCGCTGGATGTCGCCGCCGGTCCTGGACAGCTCCCCTCTGTGCCGCCACAGCTCCACGCCACCGGGATGAAGATAGAAGATTCCTCCGCGATGGAGGAAGATGTCGCCACCAGGATGAAGACTTCTCGCCACCTGGATGAAGATGGATGTCTGGATTCAGGAACTGTGAGTGGGGTTAGTGTTTTGTTTTTTTTAGATTAGGGTTTTTTATTTTAATGGGCAGTAAAAGAGCTGAATGTCCTTTTAAGGGCAATGCCCATACAAATGCCCCTTTAGGGGCAATGGGAGTCTTAGGATTTTTTAGTGTTTGATTTTTTATTTTGGGGGGTTGTTGGGTGGGGAGTTTTACTTTTAGGGGGGACTTAGTCATTTTTTAGTGTTTTTTATTTTCCGTAATTTTCCATTTTTATTTTTTGGTAATGTTAGATTTCATTTATTTTTTCATATTGTTATTGTTATTTTAATCTTGTAATTTAGGTTTTTTATTTGTAGTTGATTTTTTTTTCTTAAAATAGTTATGTTAGGTTTATTTATAGTTTAATCTTAGTTTTTTTTTTATTTTACAGGTAAGGTTGTATTTATTTTAGGATAGTTATATTGTAAATTTAATTTAAAATTAGGGGGTGTTAGATTTAGGGGTTGATAGATTAATGTAGTGATTTACAATGTGGGGGGCCGACGTTTTAGGGGTTAATAGGTTTAGCTTAGTATTAGTGATGTGGGGGCCTGCGGTTTAGTGGTTAATAGGTTTATTGTAGTAGTAGCGATGTTGGGGGGCCGGAGGTTTAGGGGTTAATAGCTTTATATATTGTTGGCTATGTGGGTGGGCGGCGGACTAGGGGTTAATAAGTTTAATATAGTATTTGCGATGCGGTAGAGGGGCAGTTTAGGGGTTTATAGATAATTTATGGGTGTTAGTGTACTTTGTAACATTTTAGTTATGAGTTTTGTGAAACCTTTTTGTTTCGCCTAATCCATATCTACTGGTCTCAGATTGCGGTATGGATCAGGGCGGTGTAGGCTATAACGCAAGCATTTTAGCCGGACCGCGCAACCTGTAATACGTCACAATGGAAATCCCGCACTCTAAAGTAATTTTTTGAGTGCGGAATGGATCACTGCGTTACAGGCTAAAACGCTTGCATTATAGCTGTACTGCTGCGACTTGTAATACGGGAGACGCAAATGCCAATTATTCAGCGGTATAGCCTTAATGCACCATACCGCAAAACTTGTAATCTTGTTGATAAGACAATTACTATTAACAAAAATCTCACATTAAAGGATTTTAACAATTAAAAGAACCAATCTATTAATGTTAAAAGAACATACAACTTCTGTATAACTAAAACCAGCATTTATTGCCTGGCCGTCTGTCCCTAACATCTGTCATTAGTAATACTATAGCAGGATTGTACAGGGGACGATGGACACATGATTGGCCAGGCCCCCTGTACATCATTAGAAACAAAGGAGCTTATTAACCAAACAATATAACTCCTTCACCCAATTCCTGCACCTTTTTGTGGTGCCAAACAGCATGAATGAATGAACGAATCAATTCCAGCAAGCAATCATTTTTTTTTTATTATCTGTTTTGACCAATTATGTATTTGACTGTTTGTACATCAAATAACAATTCACAGCCTGAATGCACATCTTTACTAATTCTCTTATGAAATGTACCAAGCTGATAGACATTAAATAAAGATACGAGTAGTGTTACGTTTAGGAAAAAACATACTCAAATGCTCAATCACTTGAAGTTCATGTGACATTTTACAGACTTGCTGCATCACTTTCAAGTGATTCAACATTTGGGTATCGTTTCTTTTAAGGATTGAATATCACATAGAATAAAAACTATCTTATGTCTGTACTTTTATTAACTCGGCAATTGGAGAAAGAATTGGTTCTTGGGTGTAACGGTTACCTTAAATAAAACTAAAATATATAGTGAATATGTCTTATTTTGTTTCATATTCCAGTTGTTTACCATTCATCTGGGCTCTGAAATTTCCTGTTATTTTCTTCTGCGCAGATAATTGCTGCATTTCCTCAGTTTCAAAGAAAGTACCATTGTGGGAGTTCTAACTCTTTAGCACTGTTTTCTTATATATTCCTGTAGTTAATTCCGTTGAGAGGTTTGGACCTGTCTTGCAGGTTAATCCTCTTTGTGTACGGTTGAGTACTGCAGGTAATTCGGCCCCTTTCCCGTGGGATACGCACTTCTATCTCCAAATGAATCCATGTTACAATAGGTCTAAGTGGCTCCTATTTTTACACACGCCAATTTCCACTTATTATTGTGTATTTATATATCCACACTCTATTGGAAATAATCATGTGCTGTAGGAATGGCATTCTGATCTTTCTTTGCTATAAAGGTTCAAGATGCTATTAAAGTTATGCTCTACAAAGCTCACATTCTGCTTGCTGTGCCTTCAAATAATTAGTATAAAATGTTTTGCTTCTCCGAGGCTATTAAAAAAACACTAAACTGCCTAGGTTTCTGTTTAGACATCTCTTTTAAACTCATGGTGTCTACGGCAGAATATACGCTAATCATTGTGTGCCAAAGATATTGTTAATTTCATATAAGGCAGACACATCTAACATAAAGCTTCAGGGGCCAAAAGGCAGCAATTCTGTTATTGTATCTGTTTCTCAACTTCATCTCGGACTATTTCTCGTCAACTTCTCATACACATTCAAAAACATCCGCCACTTGTAAGCATGCGAATTTTGCTACAATACGCACCCATCAAGCCATCTGCATATTCTCGTGCTTATACAAAATAAATGCATAAATAGCCACATATGCAGGAAATCATGTTAAAGTTTGATATAAAAAAGCTTTTATCTTTAGAAAAACTATGATTTATGTGTAAAAAAGTAACGTTGATGACCTCCATGTATATTATTATTATTTATAAAGTGCGAACATATTACGTAGTGCTGCAGCATTTAGTATAGAGCTATGGAATACAATAATCGGAAGACATTTACATGAATCTGAAAAAGTCACTAAAGTCTTTGCACAAGACAATCAGCAGGAAAGGTGGACTTGTGAGATTACATATATACTGTATAAATAGTCAAAAGTATTTGGACACCTGACTGTATCACCAATATGTGATTTTTTTACATTCCCTTCAAAAACCATAGGCATTAATATTAGATGCCCCCCCCCCCTTTTGTGCTTATAACAGCCACCAGTGATCTTTTAATTCTTTCCACAATATTTTGCAGTGTGTCTGTTGGACAAGGCCTGACATCATGCAATCAGCATTCTTTTTCATTACAAATGAGTTTAATAGGGTTGAGGTCAGAGCTCTGTGTAGGCCAGTTGTGCTTCTCCACACCAAACTTGTCAATTAATGTCTTCATGGACCTCGCTTTGTGCGCAGGAGCACAGTCATGTGCTGGAAAAGGAAAGCGTCTTTCCAAAACTGTAGTCTAAAATGTCTTTGTATCCTGCTGCATTAAGATGACCCCTCACTGGAACTAAGGGCCATATCCAAAACCCTTGAAAAACAGCCTACAATCAATAATAGGGATGGACGAATGTTTCACAACATTCCAAGATTAAACAAATTTTAACACATTCGTTGGTTTCGAATTTCGAATGTTTGTACAACGTTCTAACATTCGTTTAAAGTAATAGTATTTCTAATGCTTTCTTAAAATGTAATATTCAAATTATGCAATATTTTAAATATAAACATTCCAATTGATATATTTGTATCTATTATGTATCAATTTACTAAATTACCTACCACGTGAAATGTTACATTCGAAATTTTGAATGTGGACATTCGATCTAATTATAAACATTCGAAAACTGTAAATAGCATACGATTATAGAATTTTTAAGAATATTCGTTCTTATCAGCATTTGATTATGTAAATCAAATTTCTACAATAACATTCGTTCTAACATTCAAATTCAAATATAATCACATTCGCCCATCCCTAATCATTAACCCTCCTCCATCAAACTTTACAGTAGACACGATGGGGCATATTTATCAAGCTCCGTATAGAGCTTGATGGCCCGGTCTAAAGACCGCTGCTTCATAACCTGTCTGCCTGCTCTGAGGCGGCGGACAGAAATTGACAGAAATCAACCCGATCAAATACAATCGGGTTGATTGACACCCCCTGCTAGCAGTCGCGAATCTGCAGGGGGCGATATTGCACCAACAGTTCACAAGAACGGCTGGTGTAATGATAAATGCTGAGAGTGTATGCTGTCTGCATTTATCGATGTGCGGCGGACATGATCCACTATATCGGATCACTTCCGCTTACACCATCATAAATAGGCGCCTAATGTATTCTGGTAGGTGCCATTCTATTATCCGCCTCACCCAGATTCTTCCATCAGATTTACCAGACAGTGAAGCATGATCCATCACTGACTTTTACAGTGTCCAGTAACAGTGTTCTTTACACCACTCCAGCTGACCCTTGACATTGCACATGTTGATAGGAGGCTTGTGCACAGCTGCTCAGCCATGGAAAACCTTTTCATGAAGCTGCTGATGCACATTTCCTGCACTGATCTTGCTTCCAGAGACAGTTTGGAACTGTAGGGAGTGATGCAACAGACAATAGGTTATTTTGTATGTGCTACGTACTTATCACTCCTTGAGGCCGAATACTCAAGCTGTCAACTGTGCTGCATTCGCCGGCACCAATACGCTCGTCTAACATCGCGGCCGCGGGCTTGAATACGATCTCCATATTTATAAAAAAAGCAGGGAAAAAGTTGTGCACCAAGTACGGGGCGATGAGCAGCGAACTGTTGTTAACAGTCATCGATCTCGCTGCTATTCGGCTTTTCCCCAACTTTTTTTATACCCTGTCACTAAACACCGCCACTATACTAAAATATTTAACCCCTATAACGACGCTCCTGGACCCCGCCGCAACTTTAATAAAGCTATTAGCCCCTATCCCGCTGCTCCTGGACCCTGCCGCTACCTAAATAAATGTATTAACCCCTATCCCGCTGCTCCTGGACCCTGCCGCTACCTAAATAAATGTATTAACACCTATCCCGCCGCTCCCGGACCCCACTGCCACTAAATAAATGTATTAACCCCTAAACCTCTGGCCCCCAACATCACTGCCACTTACTAAACCTATTAACCCCTAAACCGCTAGCCCCCCACATCGCCATAAACTAAATTAAGCTATTAACCCCGAAACCTAACAAGCCGCTAACTTAACATTATAATTACCTCATCCCTATCTTATAATAAATTTAAACTTACCTTTAGAATTAAAATAAACTATAATAAACTATTAATTAATCTATCCTAACTAGTATACTAAAATTACATTAAACTATATTAAACTATTAATTAACCTACACTAACTATTAGACTAAAATTACATTAACCCCTTAATGACCACAGCACTTTTCCATTTTCTGTCCGTTTGGGACCAGGGCTATTTTTACATTTCTGCGGTGTTTGTGTTTAGCTGTAATTTTCCTCTTACTCGTTTACTGTACCTACACATATTATATACTGTTTTTCTTGCCATTAAATGAACTTTCTAAAGATACCATTATTTTCATCATATCGTATCATTTACTATAAAAAAAATATAAAATATGAGGAAAAAATTGAAAAAAACACACTTTTTATAACTTTGACCCCCAAAATCTGTTACATATCTACAACCACCAAAAAACACTGTGCTAAATAGTTTCTAAATTTTGTCCTGAGTTTAGAAATACCCAATGTTTACATGTTCTTTGCTTTTTTTGCAAGTTATAGGGCCATAAATACAAGTAGCATTTTGCTATTTCCAAACCACTTTTTTTTTCAAAATTAGCGCTAGTTACATTGGGACACTGATATCTTTCAGGAATCCCTGAATATCCATTGACATGTATATATATTTTTTTAGAAGACATCCCAAAGTATTGATCTAGGCCCATTTTAGTATATTTCATGCCACCATTTCACCGCCAAATGCGATCAAATAAAAAATTGTTCACTTTTTCAGCTTGTGCAATTATGGCATAAATGGTTGTATATTTTTCTCTGGGATCCCCTTTGTTCAGAAGTAGCAGACATATATGGCTTTGACATTGCTTTTTGGAAATTAGAAGGCCGCTAAATGCCACTGCGCACCACACGTGTATTATGCCCAGCAGTGAAGGGGTTAATTAGGGAGCATGTAGGGAGCTTTTTGGGGTAATTTTAGCTTTAGAGTAGTAGACAACCCAAAGTATTAATCTAGGCCCATTTTGGTATATTTCATGCCACCATTTCACCGCCAAATGCGATCAAATTTAAAAAAAAATCTCACTGAAATCATTTACAAACATTTTGTGCAATTATAGCACAAATGGCTGTAAATGCTTCTCTGGGATCCCCTTTGTTCAGAAATAGCAGACATATATGGCTCAACATTATCAACATTTTCTCACTAATTTGGATATACAAGAACTAATAGTACTATTAGGAACACTCACTGTGTAACACCAGGAACACTCACTGTGCACTTTGAGCTTACTACCACCTAATCATCGCATAGGGGCGGCACTGCAGGCCACTCTTGTACCACTCATCCTTTGTTTTTATGTGTTTTTATTGTATTTTTCATATTGTAACATGGATCCATGAATAGTTTTTTATTTATTGTTTTGTGAGGACATCATTTATATTTTAACATATTGTGGATTAAAATTCTAGGTTTTTAGTACTTCTACATATCTATTGTATCTATTGTATATTTAACAGTCCCCTTCCTCAGCCTGAGCTGGCGCTCTCCTCCACCCCCCTTCTTATGTATCTTGTTTGCTGGGTTCACTAGGGTACCCACTGAGGAGAGCTAGAGGATCATCCCCTGTCCCCTTCCCTCCCTGTTTTTTGCGCAGGTTATACACCTTTTCTAACATATATGGCTTTGGCGTTGCTCTTTTGTAATTAGAAGTCTGCTAAATGCCGCTGCGCACCACACGTGTATTATGCCCAGCAGTGCAGGGGTTAATTTGGGAGCTTGTAGGGAGCTTGCAGGGTTAATTTTTAGCTTTAGAGTAGTGTAGTAGACAACCCAAAGTATTGATCTAGGCCCATTTTGGTATATTTCATGCCACCATTTCACCACCAAATGCGATCAAATTAAAAAAAATAGTCAACTTTTTCACAAACTTTAGGTTTCTCACTGAAATTATTTACAAACAGCTTGTGCAATTATGGCACAGATGGTTGTAAATGCTTCTCTGGGATCCCCTTTGTTCAGAAATAGCAGACATATATGGCTTTGGTGTTGCTTTTTGGTAATTAGAAGGCCGCTAAATGCCATTGCGCACAAAACGTGAATTATGCCCAGCAGTGAAGGGGTTAATTAGGTAGCTTGTAGGGAGCTTGCAGGGTTAATTTTAGCTTTAGTGTAGAGATCAGCTTCCCACCTGACACATCAGACCCCCTGATCCCTCCCAAAGAGCTCTCTTCCCTCCCCCACCCCACAATTGTCCCCACCATCTTAAGTACTGGCAGAAAGTCTGCAAGTACTAAAATAAAATGTATCTTTTTTTTTTTTTGCATATTTACATATGCTGCTGTAGGATCCCCCCCTTAACCCCCAACCTCCCTGATCCCCCCCAAAACAGCTCTCTAACCCTCCCCCTCTGCCTTATTGGGGGCCATCTTGGGTACTGGCAGCTGTCAGTACCCACTTTTGCAAATAAAAATGTTTTTTTGGTTATTTTTTTTTTTTAAAAAATGTTTTTTCTCTAGTGTACCTTCTCCCCCCCCCAAAAAAAAACAATCCCAGATCCCTTAGATTACTTTTTTTGCCACTTATAACAAAAAAAAATGTTTCTGTAGTGTAGAGGTTCCTGCAATAACAGGATAATATTGAGGCATCCTGCAATAACAGGAAAGCAGCTGGAAGTGATCAAGATCGCTTCCAGCTGCTTTCCAGACACTGTTTTTTCTGTAGTGTAGCTTCCCCCCCCCAAAAAAAAACAATCCCAGATCCCTTAGATTACTTTTTTGGCACTTATAACAAAAAAATGTTTCTGTAGTGTAGAGGTTCCCACCCGCTCCCTCCCCGTGCACGCGCCCGCCCGCCCACCGCCTCCCCTGCAAGTGCGCGCCCCCAGCGATCCCACCTTCGATCCCGCCCCCTCTCTGACTTTGAAGCCATCGATGGCCGCCCACCCGCCTCCCACTTCAGCTCCCACCCACCAACGAATGTGGCCATCGATGTTCAGTGCAGAGAGGGCCACAGAGTGGCTCTCTCTGCACCGGAGGGGTAAAAAATGTTATTGCACGATGCCTCGATATTGAGGCATCCTGCAATAACAGGAAAGCAGCTGGAAGTGATCAGGATCGCTTCCAGCTGCTTTCTAGACCGAGGACGTGCAGGGCACATCCTTGGTCGTTAAGTGACCCTGCATGTCCTCGGTTATTAAGGGGTTAAACTATATTACATATTTAAAAACCTAACCCTACTCAAATTATTTAAATCTACTATTAAAAATTACTAAATTACAAAAAAATAACAACTAAGCTACAAAAAAACCCCTAAGTTACAGAAAATAAAAAACACTAAGTTACAAAAAATAAAAAACCACAGTATCAAAAATAAAAAAGAATTACACCTAATCTAAGAGCCCTATCAAAATAAAAAAGAACCCCCCCCCCAAAAAAAAAAAGTAGCCTACACTAAACTACCAATGGCCCTTAAAAAGGTCTTTTGTGGGGCATTGCCCAAAAGAAATCAGCTCTTTTATCTGTAAAAAAAAATACAAACACCCCCCAACAGTAAAAC
This sequence comes from Bombina bombina, assembly GCF_027579735.1. Taxonomy (NCBI): domain Eukaryota; kingdom Metazoa; phylum Chordata; class Amphibia; order Anura; family Bombinatoridae; genus Bombina; species Bombina bombina. The sequence goes on along the minus strand of NC_069504.1, from coordinate 1,136,289,153 downwards.
CCACCACCCACACAACCAACACCATCAAATAAAAACCCTATCTAAAAAACCTAAGCTCCCCATTGCCCTGAAAAGGGCATCTGTATGGGCATTGCCTTTAAAAGGGCATTTAGCTCTTTTACTGCCCAAAGTCCCTAACCTAAAATTAAAACCCACCCAATAAACCCTTAAACAAACCTAACACTAACCACCGACGATCCACTTACAGTTTTTGAAGACCGGACATCCATCCTCATCCAAGCGGCAGAAGTCCTCAGCGAAACCGCCAGAAGTCTTCATCCAAGCGGGCCGAAGTCTTCATCCAAGCGGGCAGAAGTCTTCATCCAGACATCATCTTCTATCTTTATCCATCTGGCGTGGAGCGGCTCCATCTTCAAGACATCTTCAAGACATCCGGCACGGAGCAACCTCTTCTTCCGATGGTCAACGACGAATGAAGTTTCCCTTTAAGGTACGTCATCCAAGATGGCGTCCCTTGCATTCCGATTGGCTGATAGAATTCTATCAGCCAATAGGAATTAAAGGGGAAAAATCATTTTGTCTGTTGCAATCAGCAAATAGGATTGAGCTCGCATTCTATTGGCTGATTGGAATAGCCAATAGAATGCAAGCTGAATCCTATTGGCTAACTTTGATAACTAGGTCGAATCAGGCTCGCCAGAATTACGCTGTGGAATTCCAGCGTATTTGCGGTTGACGGCTTGATAAATATCCCTCCTTGTCTCCACTCTGTGAGTTTGAGTGGTCTACCGCTTTGTAGCTGGGCTGTTGTTGGTCCTAGACACTTCCTCTTAACAATACTAGCTCTTACAGTTGACTGGGAAAGACTGAATAGGGCAGAAATGTCACTTACTGACTTGTGGCAGAGATGGCATCCTATGACAGTACCACATTACTCAGCTCTTCAATACGTTCCACTATACTGCCAATATTTGTCTATGAAGATTTCATGGCTATGTGCTGGATTTTATGCACCTGTTAGAAATTAGTGTGCCTGAATAATGAATAGGTATATATAAAAAAACTTGTTTGTAATGCTTTGGGGCTGCCCCAATCTTCAGACAAACCTGAAACATTGCAAAAAAAGTATTTTTTGTTTTTTATTAAAATACTGTAAATATTATACATTCTAATGTTCTGCACATAGCAGAATATGTTCTAGATATTTCTAAATTTATATTCCTATATATATATATATATATATATATATATATATATATATATATATATATATATATATATATATATATATAAACATATATTGTACCAAAATACTATCAGATATATGTAGAAATATTTATTTGTGAATAAATATAACATATTCTGTTATGTGCAGAATATTGGAATGTGAAATATTCATATTTTTATGTCGGGTTAGGGCAAATGAGAATATGCGATTATGTTTGCGCAAGGGTGTTTTTTTCCCCACTTTTCTTTTTCCATTGACTTCTATGTGGGAATACGTGAACATGAACACAATATTGTAACTTCGGATTTTTGCGTTAGTTGCATTACCGTGTGAGTGAAAACAGTTTATTTTCAACTCGTAATATGACAAGCGCAAAAATCTTACTTCTAGCGCAATAAACGCTCAAGCGGGAGCATTAATTTGTGCTCCACTTGTAATCTGGCCTACAATGTTTTGAAGTTCACCCTGGGTGATAGAAATGATTTTTTTCCATTATGTGAGTGCTTAACCCTCTATTGTATTGTATATGTGTGTATATATTTATATAACCGAAAGTATTGCTGCCAATACACTTTTTTAGGTAATCTTAACCTAATATCTTGAAACCCAACCTTTGGTGACAATGAGGCCGATTTACCAAGCAGTTAATCGGCCCAAATGTATCTGTTTCCGCACGAGCCTTCCGACTCGCCGGAAGCATCAGTTAAAAAGCAGCGGTCTTAAGACCGCTGCTCCTTAACTGGTCCGCTGCCTCTGAGGTGGCGAACAGCAATCAGCCAGATCGAATATACGATCGGGTTGATTAAAACCCCTGCTAGTGGCCAATCTGCAGGGGCAGCATTGCACAAGTAATTCTCAAGAACTGCTTGTGCAATGATAAATGCCGTATGCTGTCGCATTCAGTGATGTTGAGCAGACATCAATCGGCTCCAATGACTACAAACAAACTCTTTCTGTAGCTGTGAATAAGATTTTTATGCTTTTGGCCCATTCTTCTTAAGCAAACTGCTCCATTCTCTCAGGTTTAAGTTTGTGTCTTTTCCCGAGAGAGAGAGAGAGAGAGAGAGAGAGAAAGAGAGAGATAACAGTTTTACTTTAGAAACCATCCTGGAGTCATTTGATGATCACCAAACTATGTTAGAAGTCATTTGCACATTATCAGACATCATCAGGCTTGAAAAGTTATTAGCTAAAGTATTCTTGGTGATGACGTCAGAATAATTAGTTGATTACCTTACTGATTTCTTCACAAGCATGAGCAGCCAGTGAATAACTCTACAGTCATCTCATTTACATATTTTGGCCTGTGGGCACACTTTAGGTTGGCTTCAGATGACTAGTCTTGAGTCATTGATTACTTCAGTATGACTCCAGGAAGATCATCCATTTTGACTTGGCTACTCGCTCGCTTTGTCTGCTGGAGTACAGAGCATGCGCTAGATTCCATAGTGACGAGCTATGTGAAATTATGTGTCAAATAAAGTTTTTCTTAGCTATGGCACGCACTATCATGACTGTGCTACCTGAAGTTTTGTGCTGAATACAAAAGTCCCTTAGCTCTTGCAAGTGATACTATAACCGCTGAAATTAAGGGGACAGTACACAGTAAAATTGTTTTTCCCTTAATGTATTTTCAATGACTTACCAGCTGCAGAGTATAAAATGTATGAGAAATTGCATTTTCAGGTTATTTGTGTATATGAATTAGCTGGTTTTGTGCTTTTCAACCACAATCTATAGAAATGGGTTGAGCTTGCTGGTAACATCAGATCTCATTATATCACGTTGTGTACACAGCCTTCCTTATCTTATATCTGTTTGTAAACCAAAGCTCAATATTTAGAGAGAACAATGGAAAATTAAAATGTTATTAGTTATCTCTTTTATACCCCACAAGGAGTGTCATTTAATCTGCTGGTTGTCTTTACTTAGGCTTATCACTATCCTATACTCCAGTACAGAAACTTTCAGTGTAGGTTGGGATACCACAGGCTAAATCAGATATTTCAAATGCTGAAATAAAGATAAAGAAGCTACTTGTAAACAATTTAATACACTCCAGCAGGTAAAATGGATCATTGGGAACAAGTGCCTAATAAAATTATAGTATGCGCTATTGGTGGGAGGTATTCTTGCTGGAGATCTTCCCTTCTTTGAGGGGGCTCAGATTCACATTGTACACAAGTTAGAACAAAAAATGCACCCCATGTCAGAAACGCCACTGAAACTAGCGTGTTCAAGTTCGCTATTCTTCGCCGCTAATCAGTGTCAGGTGGAGGGATTACTTAAATTTCATCTGAAACAAACTTTTGTTGGCGGCGCAAGTTTATTGCATATTTTACAATATACAAGAAACAAATATGCGACAATTTGTACAGTAAAAAAATATTTAATTTCTTAAAAAGTGTAACAAAATTGCTCTGTAAAAATTGTATGTTATGGAAAATAAATATTTCTATTGAAATTACACACGAAAAAACATTAACTGTAGAAATTTCAATAAAACTACACATCAGCATACAAAAAAAATATTTAAAATTCATACAGCTAGATTACAAGTTATGCGCGCTATAGGGAAATTAACAAACGCAACAAAAGTTACGTTATTTAACCCCCTATAGTGCAGCCCTTACAAGTTTTGAAATACCCGGCTTGTGCGTGCTATATGGTGCTTTTAGGCTCCATACCGCACAAAATACAAGTGCTGTTTTGACGTGCTCGTGCACGCTTTCCCCATAGACATCAATAGGGATAGCGGGTCAGAAAAAAGTCTAACATCTGCAATCGCAGAAAGAAAAGCTCCGTAACGCAGCCCCATTGATGTCTATGGGGAAAATAAAAGTTACGTTTAAACCTAACACCCTAACATAAACCCCATGTCTAAATACCCCTAATTGGCTGCCCCCGACATCGCCACAACCTACATCATGATATTAACCCCTAATCTTCCGCCCCCGATATTGCCGCCACCTAAATAAAGTTATTAATCCCTAATCTGCCGCCCCCAACATCCCCGCCACTATACTAAAGTTATTAACCCCTATTCTGCCGCTCCCCGACATTGCAGCTACTAAATAAAGGTATTAACCCCTATTCCTCCACACCCTAACATCGCTGCCACTAAATAAAGGTATTAACCCCTAAACTTTTGTCCTCCCACATCACTAAATAAACCTATTAACCCCTAAACCGCCAGCCCCCCACATCGCAACATCCTAAATTAACTACATTAAACCCTAAACCTAACCCTAACATAACCCTAACCCTAAGCATAACACCCCCTAACTTTAACATAATTAAAATAGAGCTAAACTAAAGTTACAATTATTAACTTAATAAAACTAAATACTTACCTGTGAAATAAACCTAAGCTAGCTACAATATAACTAATAGTTATATTGTAGCTAGATTAGGTTTTATTTTTATTTCACAGGAAAGTTTGTATATATTTTAACTAGGTAGAATAGTTATTAAATAGTTATTAATTATTTACTAACTACCTAGCTAAAATAAATACAAACTTACCTGTAAAATAAAACCTAAGATAGCTACAATATAACTAATAGTTTATTTTTATTTCACATGTAAGTTTGTATTTATTTTAACTAGGTAGACTAGTAAGTAAATAGTTATTAACTAATTACTAACTACCTAGTTAAAATAAATACAAAGTTACCTGTGAAATAAAACCTAACCAGCCTTACACTAAAACCTAAAATTACAAAAAATAGCACACAAAATTATCCAAAATAATAAAAAATATTCCTATTCTAATACCCTTTTAAAAAAAAAAAAAAAAAAAAGCCAAAATAAAAAAGCCTAATCTAGAATAACTTCTAAGGGCCCTTAAAGGGCCTTTTTTAGGGCATTGCCCTAAAGTTAACAGCTCTTTTGCTACAAAACAAACACCCCCTAACAGTATACAAACCCCCAACCCCCAAACCCACAAAATAAAAATAAAGTAAAACCTAATCTACCCATTGCCCTGAAAAGGGCATGTGTATGGGGATTGCCCTTAAAAGGGCATTTAGCTCTTTTTCCTGCCCTTAAAAGGACATTCAGATCTTTTATGAACTGCCAAAACCCTAATCTAAAAAAAAACACACCAGAAAACGAAAAAAAAATACATTACACAAAATAACAAACACATTTTCAAAAATAATAAAAAGTATTCCTTTTTCTAATACCCATTAAAAAAAACCACCCCAAAATAAAAAAACTAATCTAGGATAAACTACCAATAGCCCTAAAAGGGCCTTTTGTAGGGCATTGTCCTAAGTTAAACAGCTTTTTTTACCTGAAAAAAGTACAAAGACCCACAAACATTACAACCCCCCCAAACCCACAAAATAAAATAAAAAGCCTAAGCTACCAATTGCCCTGAAAAGAGCATTTGTATGGGCATTGCCATTAAAAGGGTATTTATCTTGTTTAGGAATAGCCCAAACCCTAATCTAAAAAAAAAAAAAAAAAAAACACCAAAAAACCCTTAAAAAAAACCCTTAAAAAAACCCTAACACTAACCCCCGACAATTTACTTACAGTTTTTGAAGTTCTGCTTGAACGATCTTCATCCAGGCAGCGAGAAGTTTTCATCCAGGTGGCCTCTTCTATCTTTATCCAAGCGGCAAAGTCCTCATCCAGGCAGCGAGAAGTCTTCATCCAGGTGGCCTCCTTAATCTTCATCCATGTTGCATCTTCAATCTTGATCCCGGCAGTGCGGAGCAGATACATCCTGAAGACATCCGGCACAGAGCATCCTCTTCATAAGGTCACCGCCGTACACTGAATCTTCAATGCAAGTTACGCGATTCAAGATGGCATCCCTTGCATTCTTATTGGCTGAAAATTTTGAATCAGCCAGTAGGAATTAGAGCTGCTAAAATCCTATTGGCTGTTCAAATCAGCCAATAGGATTTAAACAGCTCTCATTCTTTTTGGATGATGTATTAATAGAAATAATCACGCCTGAGGTAACGTCATGTATTTACATTTTCACTTCTTGAGATGTATCATTTCCATTGTCTGAAGCTGATAAAGACATCAGGGCATCTGATCTGTCACATTTACTGCTGGAGTCTCATCTGACTGGTCATTACCCAGACCCACCTTCAGTATAACTAATCACAACAACTTTATTTTCACTATTGTAATTATCTTCTAGATATTAATTGGTATCTGTATTTACATAGCTGTAGTAAAACTCAACACGTGTGTTAATATATTTACTTGTTATTATTTTTTTTCTATTAACCCTTCATGTATCTCTGAGCTTGTTGTATGACTTGAAATACAATTAAAAAAAGAAAAATAATGGACTGTGATATTGTTAGTCAAATAATTTGATTATAAAATATTGATGGGTTTAAGTAAAGTGGAATGAAAACAATTAAAGCCACATGTGAGTTATTTAATGAAATGAACTGGCCTATTTTATTGATTAAGAATAGACCCTTTTTCTAGAAAATTTACAGTTAAAAGTTGCCTAAGCTTTTCAGTAGGAGTGGAATACACCTCATTATTTCTCAATAACATAACTATAAGGGTTATGGAATTTTTATTTTCAATGTCCCTGAAGCCCAACTAAAAATTGGATTGAAGGTTCTCCGCCCCCAGTGACTCACATTTGTCAAATTTAGGCAATTATATAACAGCAATATTTTACATAAGTGAAATTTTCTATAAGAGTTTTGAAATAAGTGGATTACTAAATGTAGTCATAGATTTCTCATAAAACAGACTGAAAAATAAAAATCACTCTCAAAATGTTTCTAAGTAATTCTTGATTTTAATACTTTATGAGCAGATAATTTCTTCTCAGACATTGCAGTTATTGTGAGATTTCCTACACAGGCTGCTATTTTTTACAGAATACATATAGAACTTCTGTCAGCTAAGTGCATTTTGTTGCAGACCAGAAGTGCTTTAGGCTGGGACACCCATGGGGCGAAATCCTTTTGTATTAAAAGAAACATTCATGATTAGAACGGCACATTTCCCTCTGCTGAGTCGTAAAGATAATGTAAAAAGCTTCTTTAACCTATTGACTGCTAGAAAGAGCGGCTACACATTGTTTCTCACTGTGTTCCAGCCGTCAGTGGCAATTAATGGGTTAAAACAGCAGTATTCTGCTAATACAGTGTACAGTAAACAGTCACTAAAGTGCTTCATTTACAAAATGTGCAAGAAAAGGAAAATGTCTAAAAAAATAACAGTTGAATGGAAGAACAAAGTTTCTATTTGATTTTTGTTTATTCCTATAACCAGATATTTCTGTTGTTTTGAATGTTACAGTTAAGAAAATAAATATTAAAAAAATGACATTAATATTCAAATAGTGAGTCTTACAAATGCTATGAGAATATAAATTGGAATGTAGATTGCGAACATGATGTTCAGATCGTGGTTTATCTATAAAAACTGAATGCCGGTGAATCTATTGGAATCAAAATCTGAATGTAAATTACGCTACTTAAAATAATTTTTTGGTTACCTAAAAATGAAATAAACATAATTTAAAACAACAAACGTTGGAATGTTCTACAAAGGTTTGTACATTTCTTTACAAACACTCTCATACCTCTGAATTCGGACGTGGCAAATACTGAATAGAACAGAGTATCACCACATCTTTGTACTTTTTTTTAACATATATATTGCTGAGGCTCATTTTTTAAAAACTGTTTTGTTCTTTTTTTAATATTAATTTTAACTCTAAACATTTTATTACCATGTGAAGTAAAATAAGGAAAAATGTTTTTGTTCTATGGTCTCGGGGCAATAGACTAGATTTATACCCCGGTATAGGACCTTAAATACCCCTTTTGTGCCTGGTAATGTTAGTGCCAGACCACAAACACATATCTGCTTAAAGAGAAAAAGAAACTGTTCTAATTTGTTAATGAATTTTAGCGCTAGTCCCCTTGCCAGCAGTGTGTTTAACTACATGCAAATGGGTTCCACTCGTAGCTAAAGTCCTGCCCTGGGACATTGCAGGTCTTGAGCAGGACTGTGATGTTGCTCCTTATTTACTCACTAGGTCGGTCCTGTTCAGCTACTGCAAGTGTTGTTCATACAAGCTGGGCTTTAGCTGAGCGTTTAACCTGTTTCAACAGTTAAGGAACTTTCCTGCTTAAGGGCTAGATTAGGAGTGGAGCGGTAGTTTGTACTTGCGTGTTAAACTCACTAGGCGGAGCAACAGGTTTTTGTTTGCTAAATCCAGCGAGTGCGGTCAGTCTGTTTCCTGCATTTTTCTACTACCTGCACCCTGGTTGCTGTGATATGTATTATTATGATTGATTATTATTATGTTATTTGTAGAGCGCCAACAGGTTCCACAGTGCTAAAAACATGGGTCTAATATACAAGGTAACACTTATGGGAGACAAAAGGATAAAGGGCCCTGCCAAGAGTTTCACTGTTGTAAATCAGCTCTCATGAAGGTGATCTACAAAGCAGCTAGGCTCGTAGGCTTACATGCTAAGGGGGTTCAAGGGGATAACTAAAGGAGGACAGGAACTAAGATAAGAAAATGTTAGTGTATATTATAAGCATCCCTGAACAGTAGAGTCTTTAAGGAGCACTTGAAAATTTGAAAACTAGGGGAGGGTCTTGTGGAGAAATGCAGAGAGTTAAACAAAATAGGGTCAGTATGGATAAGTCTTGTAGATGGGAATGTGAGGAGGTAACAAGAGAGGAGAAGAGGAGTTCATGAGCAGAGCGAAGGGCACGGGAGAGACAGTTTCTGGAGATGAGGTTGGAGATATTGGGGCCTTGATTTGGGAGCTTGATGCCCCTGTTTCCGCACGAGCCATCAGGCTCACCCGAAACAGAAGTCTTAAGACCGCTGCTCCTTAACTGGTCTGCCTGCTCTGAGGCTGCAGACATCAATCCGCCCAATCTCATACAATTGGGCTAATTAACACCCCCTGCTAGCAGCCGCGAATCTGCAGGGGGCGGCATTGCACAAGCAGTTCTGGTGAACTGCTTGTGCAATGTTAAATGCTGACAGAGTATGCTGTCAGCATTCAGCGATGTCTGTCGTACATGATACGCTACAGCGTATCATGTCGGACAGACATTGATAAATTGGCCCCATAGGGTGGAGCAGTGTTATTGAGAGCTTTAAAAGTTAGAGTCAGGATTTTGTGTTTTATTCTGGAGGTTAGAGGAAGCCAGTAAAGGTACTGGCAGAGAGGTGCAGCAGATAAGACGTGACGTGTAAGAATGATCAGCCTGGCAGAGGCATTTATTATGGATTGTAAGTGAGATAGATGGCAGCTAGGGAGGCCAGAGAGGATGGAGACAGAGCCTTTTGGTACCCCAAAAGAAAGTGGTAAAAAGTCAGATGATGAGCCAGAGAAGGTTACACTAAAGGTCCGGTTATACAGGTAAGGATAAGAACCACAAGAGGGCGGTGTTGCAGATGCAAAGGTTTGGAAGAATTGGAGCAAGAGAGTGTAGTCAACAGTGTCAAAGGCTGCAGACAGATCAAGAACGATTAACAGAGAAAAGTGGCCTTTTGATTTTGGGGTAATTAGGTCATTAGTAACCTTAATGATTGCAGTATCTGTGGACTGTTGGTGGCAAAATCCAGATTGCAATGGATCAAGGTGGAAGTTTAATGTGAGGAAATGTGAAAAACGGTATATACAAGCCTTTCCAGAAGTTTTGAGGCAAGGGAGAGTAGGGATATAGGGCAGTAGTTGGATGGGGATGATGGATCAAGAGAAGATTCAGTGCATGTTTAAGGGACGAGGGTAATATACCAGTGCTGAGGGAGAGGTAAAATTGTTGTGTGATGATTGGAGTAAGAGTAGGATAGAGGGAGGGCAGAAGTTGTAAGGGGTTGGGATCAAGGGGGGATTAAGGGCAGAAACTTCTTCCTTAGAAGCAGGAGCAAAAAAAATGAAACTGTGGCTTTGTGTGTTTTGGACATGGGTGAACAGCTGAGGTTGTTGCAGACTGGTAGTGGGTTGAGAGATGATTTAATTTCTGATTTATTCTATTTTCTTGGTGAAGTGGTCAGCAAAATCTTGAGCTGAGTGAGAAGTGAAAATAGGAGGTGGGGTGGCCAGAGAAGTGTGTTAAAGTTAGAGAACAGACATTTTTGGTTTGAAGAAAGAGTAGAGATAAGAGTAGAGAAGAGTAGAGAAGTAATCCAGCAGAACACTAGGATTTTCTCCAATGTTGCTTAGCAGTGTAGGTAGCGTGTATGCCAGGCCTGGGGATGAGTGTGTGACTTTTGAGTTATGGTAGGAGGTGCCAAATTGTCAAGGACTGCTTTAAGAGTTGAATTATAGTGACAGATTGTTAGGGGCTGGAAAATTAGGAGATGGTAGAGAGGTTTGAAAGAATTTTAAATATATTGACAATCAAGTGACTTAATGCTTCGGTAGAGTTTGGTGTGAGGGTTAGAAGGAGTGAAAACAGTAGGAAGTGCTGCTGTGATGTTACAATTGAGGAGATGATGGTCAGAAAGAGGAAAATGGGAATTTGGGAAGTTTGAGAGAGTGCATTGATAGCTGAAAATTAGATGAAGAAAGTGTCCATCTTTGTGAGCGGGAGAGTCGGACCATAGTGAGAGGAAGTTAGCTGGAGAAGTTTTTTTGCAAATGGAGCAACAGGATTGTTGACAGGGAGGTTGAAATCCCCAATAATGAGGGCAGGGATGTCTGAGGAAAAGAAATAAGGTAGTCAGGATGCAAAATGGTTGAGAAATTGAGTTGAGGAGCCAGAGTGGCGATGTATATCTGCAACACGTAGAGAGAGAGAGAAGAGAATAAGAAAATCATGTGGGTTTCAAAGAAATCTCCATCTTAAGGTCCTTTACAATCCTTTTTTTTCTAACACCTGACACCTCATATCTTTGAGCCCTTATAACTTTTTAATATTATACTATAAAACTTTTTTTATTAAATATTTTTTATCAGACAGTGTTATTATGAATGCAACTGTACTGTTAAATGTATTTTTGATGCTTTCCCCCAACTTTTTAGCCCCAGGATACCACTATACATATGCCTTATCAGTAAAATTAAACATTTCCATTACTAGTTACTTTATACATATCCCTTACTAGTAGAATTATACATATCCCTTACCAGTAGCATTATACATATCCCTTACCAGTAGCATTATACATATCCCTTACCAGTAACATTATACATATCCCTTACCAGTAGCATTATACATATCCCTTACCAGTAGCATTATACATATCCTTTACCAGTAGTATTATACATATCCCTTACCAGTAGAATTATACATATCCCTTACCAGTAGCATTATACATATCCCTTACCAGTAGTATTATACATATCTCTTACCAGTAGTGTTATACATATCCCTTACCAGTAGTGTTATACATATCCCTTACTAGTAGAATTATACATATCCCTTACCAGTAGCATTATACATATCCCTTACCAGTAGTATTATACATATCTCTTACCAGTAGTGTTATACATATCTCTTACCAGTAGTGTTATACATATTCCTTACCAATAGTATTATACATATCTCATACCAGTAGTATTATACATATCCCTTACTAGTTACTTTATACATATATCTTACCAGTAGCATTATACATATGCCTTACCAGTAGTATTATACATATCTCTTACCAGTAGTATTATACATATCTCTTACCAGTAGCATTATATATACCCATTACCAGTAGCATTATAAAAATCTGTTAGCAGCAGCACAATACGTTACACGTATCCCTTACTAGTAACATTATACATATCCCTTACTAGTAGTGTTATACATATCCCTTACCAGTAGCGTTAAACATATCCCTTACTAGTAGCATTATACATATCCCTTAACATTAGTGCTATACATATCCCTTAACAGTAGTGCTATACATATCCCTTACCAGTAGGGCTATACATATCCCTTACTAGTAGCATTATACATATCCCTTAACAGTAGTGCTATACATATCCCTTACCAGTAGCGCTATACATATCCCTTACTAGTAGCATTATACATATCCCTTACTAGTAGCTTTATACATATCCCTTACCAGTACCATTATACATATCCCTTACTAGTAGCATTATACATATCCCTTACCAGTAGCGTTATATATATCCCTTACTAGTAGCATTATACATATCCCTTACCAGTAGCGTTATACATATCCCTTACTAGTAGCATTATACATATCCCTTACCAGTAGCATTATACATATCCCTTACCAGTAGCGCTATAGATATCCCTTACCAGTAGCGCTATACATATCCCTTACAAGTAGCGTTAAACATATCCCTTACCAGTAGTGTGATACATATCCCTTACCAGTAGTGTGATACATATCCCTTACCAGTAGCATTATACATATCCCTTACTAGTAGCATTATACATATCCCTTACCAGTAGCATTATATATATCCCTTACCAGTAGCATTGTACATATCCCTTACTAGTAGAATTATACATATCCCTTACCAGTAGCATTATACATATCCCTTACCAGTAGTATTATACATATCTCTTACCAGTAGTGTTATACATATCTCTTACCAGTAGTGTTATACATATTCCTTACCAATAGTATTATACATATCTCTTACCAGTAGTATTATACATATCTCTTACCAGTAGTATTATACATATCCCTTACCCGTAGCGTTATACATATCCCTTACCAGTAGCGTTAAACATATCCCTTACCAGTAGTGTTATACATATCCCTTATCAGTAGTGTTATACATATCCCTTACCAGTAGTGTTTTACATATCCCTTACCAGTAGCATTATACATATCCCTTACCAGTAGCATTATACATATCCCTTAACAGTTGCGTTATACATATCCCTTACCAGTAGTGTTTTACATATCCCTTACCAGTAGCATTATACATATCCCTTACCAGTAGTGTTATACATATCCCTTACCAGTAGTGTTATACATATCCCTTACCAGTAGTGTTATACATATCCCTTACCAGTAGTGTTTTACATATCCCTTACCAGTAGCGTTATACATATCCCTTACCAGTAGTGTGATACATATCCCTTACCAGTAGTGTTATACATATCCCTTACCAGTAGTGTTATACATATCCCTTACCAGTAGTATTATACATATCCCTTAACAGTAGTATTATACATATCCCTTACCAGTAGCATTATACATATCCCTTACCAGTAACATTATACATATCCCTTACCAGTAGCATTATACATATCCCTTACCAGTAAAATTATACATATCCCTTACCAGTAGCATTATACATATCCCTTACCAGTAACATTATACATATCCCTTGTTACAGAAGCATTAGTTATTCTGTTGTGAAGAGCTTATTTCCCAGCAGCAATGCCTGAACCAGCAAGCCAGCGCCTAAGAAGGGCTCCAAGAAAACTGTAACAAGTTTCATTTCATAAAGAGTTAACTCTTTTTTTTTCAGCTTTTAGAAACTATTGTCTAATCACCTCTGGAGCCAGACTGCTAATTGATAAGATGAACTTGTAAACTTGTTATCTTAAGTACTGTAATCCTATTGTGGCCTGTCAAAGGACAGTGCTCTCTATCTAAATGTGTGATGGGGGATTTTGTGCTTCCCCCCCTCTCCCCCTGGGAGTGCCCTGTGTGCATGTAACCTTAATAAAAAGCAGGCTGGGCATCCCAGTCCTGAGTTCTTGTTTGACCCTCAATCGCAGCGTTGACTCGTTTTTGTGGGCAGAAGGGTATCCTAGCTGTACTGCAGCTAAGGGAGATTATTCTATATTTGCGAGACTCATATAGAATACTATGGAAAGCAGCTTCTCCCCTCTTTAGCAATAGGGATCCAGGCTACTAAGCGGTCCATCTCTCAGCGAGACTAAGGGTAACCGTAACATTTGGCGGCAGCGGCGGGATTTTCCTGGATTTCCTAGGAGAGGTACAGAACGGATGGAGAGCGCTTACGAAAAATTGAAGCGTACAACCCTAAAGGATTTACTTGAAAGCAGAGGGGGGTACGCCAGCAACCGGCCGAGGAGAGAGCTGATCGCAGAATTGACCGAACTGGATCAGAGCTTCACAATGGCGGAAACACCGACCACGATTAGTGACGAAAAAACCAGGATTGTTCGGGAAAGGCTCTCATTATACGGGCCGAACCCCTCCATGGAATTGGTACAGCAGTTGATGGCGGAGGCGGACGAGGATATACGAGAGACTCGAGCCCACGAACTCAACCTAGCGAACGCACACCGCAATGCTGAAGCCCCGCAGGTAATCATCCCTGTCGAAAATGCTGGGAGGCCCAAGATACCCTATGCGGCATTTCGACCCTTCCTAGAGAGCAAGACAGGGATTGATGAATATTTGGCGGACTTCGAAAGGCAATGTGCCCTGCACCAGATTCCCAACAGAGAGTGGCCCACGATATTGTCTGGGAAACTATCCGGGCGAGCCCTGGAAGCCTTTCGTACTCTGGGTGCTGAGGAAGTGACACAGTATGAGCTAGTTAAGGAGACACTGTTGCGACGGTACGCTGTAACTCCGGACACGTATCGCCGACAGTTTCGGGGCACGGAAAAGAAGCCTAACGATACCCATATGGAATGGGCGCACCGAATGCGGAGAGCGGCAAATCACTGGCTGAGCGGAAGTAAAGCGGTGACTGGGGAGGAAATTTTACAATTGTTTCTCTTAGAACATTTTTATAATGGCATGGAACAGCAAGGGAAGGAATGGCTGCGAGACAGGCGGCCTTCTACCTTAGAAGAAGCAGCCAAATTGGCCGATGAACATTATGACTCCCGTCTTCACGAACCCATGAACTACCGAGCTCCAGCACGGGTCGAACCCAGAGAGGTTTACCGTGCACCCCCTCGTGCTGAATTCCGAGCCCCGGTGCCCACAGGGCCCGTCCGACACTCAGGACCACCCAATAACAGCTCTGAGCGTCCCAGACCGACTTGCCACCGATGCAAGCAACCAGGGCATTTCATGGCTAGCTGCCCCCTTAATACGCACCAGACACCCAGGAATTACAATTACCCCTCTGGGTCCTATCGTCCGGCCCGGGCCCTCTGTGTTAACCAAGAGGCCCCTATGGAGGGATATGTGGGGCCGCTTCACGAGGCAGACCCTGTATATGCTGCCTCAGATAACCGCCAGCACCATCGGCAGAGGGTATGGCTTGAGGGGCGATCTACCGAGGGATTGCGAGACACAGGGGCTACTATCACGCTGGTACAGAGTCATTTGGTGCCAGAGCACAAGCGATCCGGACAGACTGTGGCCGTTAGAGTGGCGGGGGGGGATGTGTACAAAATTCCAACAGCTAAAGTGCATCTTGATTGGGGAGCGGGAAAGGGGGCTGTTAACGTGGGCCTAATGGATAATTTACCTGCCGAAGTACTACTGGGCAACGATTTGGGCCCCATGACTTCTGCCTATGCTCCAGTATGCAACAACGAGGCGGACCCAGTGACTACACGGGCCCAAGCCCGGACGGAGCGAGAGCTCTCACCAGTGCGGGAGACACAGGTAAGACCTACCCCGACCTTGCCTGACAGGTTAGGCCCCATACCCTGGGACACCCCAGATGCCTTCGAGGCAGAGTCTAAGACTGACCCGACCTTACAAAAGTACCGGGAACGAGCAGAGACCGGAGGGGGCGGGGCAGATAACGAAACATTCTTATGGGAAAAAGGGAAACTATACCGCTGGACAGAGAAAAGGGGACAGCGTAGGCGACAGCTGGTAGTGCCCCACAAATACCGTCAAGAAATCCTCAAAATAGGCCACGACATCCCCTTAGCAGGCCACCTAGCCGTTACCCGTACCCTACACCGCATTACTCACACGTTCTTTTGGCCAGGGGTGCACGCTGACGTTAGAACTTACTGTAACACCTGCGATGTGTGTCAACGAGTAGGAAGGCGAGGCGATCACCCTAAAGCCCAGCTAGTAAATATGCCCATTGTAGAGGAACCCTTCAGCCGGGTTGCTATTGACCTAGTGGGACCACTGGCTACCCCTAGTCCCTCCGGTAAGCGATACATTCTTACCGTAGTGGACTACGCTACCAGGTACCCAGAGGCTGTCGCCCTATCCAACATACAAGCGGATACGGTAGCGAATGCACTAGTACAGGTGTTCTCCCGGGTAGGATTTCCAAAAGAAATCCTATCCGACCGAGGCACCCAATTTACGGCTGAATTGACCCAACAACTCTGGCAGGTTTGCAAAATTAAGTCCCTCCTAAGCTCCCCATACCACCCCCAGACGAACGGGCTGTGTGAGAGGTTCAATGGGACCCTCAAGCAAATGCTCAAGACGTTCACTCAGGAATACCGAGACTGGGAACGCTTCCTGCCGCACCTCCTATTTGCTTATCGGGAGGTGCCCCAGGAAACGACAGGGTTCTCTCCCTTCGAGTTGCTCTACGGAAGAAAGGTACGGGGACCCCTAAACCTGATCCGGGAGCACTGGGAGGGAGAGATGGAGGCTGACGGTGTCCCAATTGTGCCATACGTGCTGGAACTCAGGGACCGAATGGAGCAATTAGCCAAATCCGTGCGGGCTAATCTCCAGTTGGCCCAGAGAAGACAGAAAGTATGGTACGATCGGGGGGCCCGAAAGAGAATCTTCACCATAGGACAAAAGGTGTTAGTACTTAAGCCGGTGAAGACAGACAAATTGCAGGCGTCCTGGCAGGGTCCCTACCAGATCGTAGAGAAAAGGGGAGACACCACTTATGTGATAGCTAGCTGCCACGACAACAATCTTAGAAAGACATTCCATGTAAACATGCTCAAGGAATATTTTGAGCGACCAGAGAACGTGACGGCCGTATGTTGTTCCCCTCAGGAAGACCCCGACAGTTTACCCATTCCAGACCTATTAGAAAAGAGCCTCCCCACAGGTATAGTGGCGCAGGTTCAGATAGGGGACCGACTTAGCCCCACTGAAAGGGAGCAGCTCAACCAACTCCTCCAGTCCAAACACCTCACCTTCTCCCCGAAGCCAGGGTACACTACTTTAACCACCCACCAGGTAGATACTCCGGGACAAGCTCCCTTGCGCCAGGCTCCGTACCGAATCCCCGAAGCAGTTAGGACAGGAATGAAGAAGGAGATCGATGAGATGCTCCAGCTCAGGGTAATTGAGCCCTCCGATAGTCCCTGGGCCTCCCCAGTTGTCTTGGTGCCCAAGAAAGATGGGACCACCCGGTTCTGCGTAGACTATCGGAGGCTCAATGAAAATACCGTGACGGACGCTTACCCTATGCCCAGGGTAGACGAGCTACTCGATCGTATAGCCAGGGGAAATTACCTGACCACTATTGACCTCTGCAAAGGTTACTGGCAGATTCCCCTGGCCCCGGAGGCTATCCCCAAGTCGGCATTCGTCACCCCATTCGGCTTATATCAGTTTAGGGTAATGCCGTTTGGGATGAAGAATGCCCCAGCTACATTCCAGCGCTTGGTGGATAGGCTCCTGGATGGCTTCCAGAGTTTTGCTTGCGCCTACCTGGACGACATAGCGATCGACAGTGAGTCCTGGGAGGACCACTTAGCTCATGTGGGAATGGTTCTGGATCAGATCCGGGCTGCTGGCCTGACTCTGAAGCCAGAAAAATGCCACTTTGGGATGGCCGAGGTACAGTACCTGGGTCACCGGGTGGGGTGTGGAAAGCAGCGACCAGAGCCGGCCAAAATAGAAGCTGTCGCCAATTGGCCCACCCCCATCACTAAGACTCAGGTCCTAGCCTTCCTGGGCACGGCAGGGTACTATAGACGGTTCGTACCAGACTACAGCACACTTGCCAAACCCCTGACTGACTTGACCAAGAAGAACTTACCTCGACAGGTCCTGTGGTCTCCCCACTGTGAAACGGCTTTCCAGGCTCTCAAAAATGCTCTAATTAACGCTCCTGTCTTGGCGGCCCCAGCCCTTAACAAACGTTTTATCGTCCATACAGATGCTTCCATGTTCGGGCTGGGAGCTGTCCTCAGCCAAGTAGGCGAAGATGGAGGGGAGCATCCAGTTGCCTACATCAGCCGGAAGCTCCTGCCCCGCAAAGTCAGCTATGCAGCGGTCGAAAAGGAGTGTTTGGCTTTGGTGTGGGCATTAAAGAAATTGACTCCCTATTTATATGGTCAGGAGTTCACTCTGGTCACCGACCATAACCCGTTGGTGTGGCTGAACCGGGTCTCTGGAGATAACGGCAGGCTATTACGTTGGAGCTTATCGTTGCAAACCTTCAATTTCACCATTACTTACAGACCTGGGAAACAGAATGGCAACGCCGACGGGTTGTCCAGACAAACCGACCTCAGCCCCGCATAACCAGCGGTCTGGACAGCCTTAGTCTGCCCCGAAAAGGGGTCAGACCGTGTCTGCCAGAGTGTTCCACAGAAAGGGAGCAATGTTACAGAAGCATTAGTTATTCTGTTGTGAAGAGCTTATTTCCCAGCAGCAATGCCTGAACCAGCAAGCCAGCGCCTAAGAAGGGCTCCAAGAAAACTGTAACAAGTTTCATTTCATAAAGAGTTAACTCTTTTTTTTTCAGCTTTTAGAAACTATTGTCTAATCACCTCTGGAGCCAGACTGCTAATTGATAAGATGAACTTGTAAACTTGTTATCTTAAGTACTGTAATCCTATTGTGGCCTGTCAAAGGACAGTGCTCTCTATCTAAATGTGTGATGGGGGATTTTGTGCTTCCCCCCCTCTCCCCCTGGGAGTGCCCTGTGTGCATGTAACCTTAATAAAAAGCAGGCTGGGCATCCCAGTCCTGAGTTCTTGTTTGACCCTCAATCGCAGCGTTGACTCATTTTTGTGGGCAGAAGGGTATCCTAGCTGTACTGCAGCTAAGGGAGATTATTCTATATTTGCGAGACTCATATAGAATACTATGGAAAGCAGCTTCTCCCCTCTTTAGCAATAGGGATCCAGGCTACTAAGCGGTCCATCTCTCAGCGAGACTAAGGGTAACCGTAACATCCCTTACCAGTAGCATTATACATATCCCTTACCAGTAGTATTATACATATCCCTTACCAGTAGTGTTATACATATCCCTTACCAGTAGTATTATACATATCCCTTACCAGTAGTGTTATACATATCCCTTACCAGTAGTGTTAAACATATCTCTTACCAGTAGTGTTTTACATATCCCTTACCAGTAGTGTTATACATATCCCTCACCAGTAGTATTATACATATCCCTTACCAGTAGTGTTTTACATATCCCTTACCAGTAGTGTTTTACATATCCCTTACCAGTAGCATTATACATATCCCTTACCAGTAGTGTTATACATATCCCTTACCAGTAGTGTTATACATATCTCTTACCAGTAGCATTATACATATCCCTTACCAGTAGCGTTATACATATCTCTTACCAGTAGTGTTATACATATCCCTTACCAGTAGTGTTTTACATATCCCTTACCAGTAGCACTATACATATCCCTTACCAGTAGCATTATACATATCCCTTACCAGTAGCGTTATACATATCTCTTACCAGTAGCGTTATACATATCCCTTACCAGTAGCGTTATACATATCTCTTACCAGTAGTGTTATACATATCCCTTACCAGTAGTGTTTTACATATCCCTTACCAGTAGCATTATACATATCCCTTACCAGTAGCATTATACATATCCCTTACCAGTAGCACAATACATATCCCTTACCAGTAGTGTTATACATATCCCTTACCAGTAGCACAATACATATCCCTTACCAGTAGCACAATACATATCCCTTACCAGTAGCGTTATATATATATCCCTTACCAGTAGCATTATACATATCTCTTACCAGTAGTGTTATACATACCCCTTACCAGTAGCACAATACATATCCCTTACCAGTAGCGTTATATATATATCCCTTACCAGTAGCATTATACATATCTCTTACCAGTAGTGTTATACATATCCCTTACCAGTAGTGTTATACATATCCCTTACCAGTAGTGTTATACATATCCCTTACCAGTAGTGTTATACATATCTCTTACCAGTAGTATTATACATATCCCTTACCAGTAGCATTATACATATCCCTTACCAGTAGCACAATACATATCCCTTACCAATATCGTTATACATATCCCTTACCAGTAGTGTTATACATATCCCTTACCAGTAGGGTTATACATATGCCTTACCAGTAGTGTGATACATATACCTTACCAGTAGTGTTATACATATCCCTTACCAGTAGCATTATACATATCTCTTACCAGTAGTGTTATACATATCCCTTACCAGTAGTGTTATACATATCCCTTACCAGTAGTGTTATACATATCCCTTACCAGTAGTGTTATACATATCCCTTACCAGTAGTGTTATACATATCCCTTACCAGTAGTGTTATACATATCCCTTACCAGTAGTGTTATACATATCCCTTACCAGTAGTGTTATACATATCCCTTACCAGTAGTGTTATACATATCCCTTACCAGTAGTGTTATACATATCTCTTACCATTAGTATTATACATATCCCTTACCAGTAGCATTATACATATCCCTTACCAGTAGCACAATACATATCCCTTACCAGTAGCGTTATACATATCCCTTACCAGTAGTGTTATACATATCCCTTACCAGTAGGGTTATACATATGCCTTACCAGTAGTGTGATACATATACCTTACCAGTAGTGTTATACATATCCCTTACCAGTAACATTATACATATCCCTTACCAGTAGCATTATACATATCCCTTACCAGTAAAATTATACATATCCCTTACCAGTAGCATTATACATATCCCTTACCAGTAACATTATACATATCCCTTACCAGTAGCATTATACATATCCCTTACCAGTAGTATTATACATATCCCTTACCAGTAGTGTTATACATATCCCTTACCAGTAGTATTATACATATCCCTTACCAGTAGTGTTATACATATCCCTTACCAGTAGTGTTAAACATATCTCTTACCAGTAGAGTTTTACATATCCCTTACCAGTAGTGTTATACATATCCCTCACCAGTAGTATTATACATATCCCTTACCAGTAGTGTTTTACATATCCCTTACCAGTAGTGTTTTACATATCCCTTACCAGTAGCATTATACATATCCCTTACCAGTAGTGTTATACATATCCCTTACCAGTAGTGTTATACATATCTCTTACCAGTAGCATTATACATATCCCTTACCAGTAGCG
This sequence comes from Bombina bombina, assembly GCF_027579735.1. Classification (NCBI taxonomy): domain Eukaryota; kingdom Metazoa; phylum Chordata; class Amphibia; order Anura; family Bombinatoridae; genus Bombina; species Bombina bombina. Next base: position 1,136,267,784 of record NC_069504.1, on the reverse strand, counting down.
TTATACATATCTCTTACCAGTAGTGTTATACATATCCCTTACCAGTAGTGTTTTACATATCCCTTACCAGTAGCACTATACATATCCCTTACCAGTAGCATTATACATATCCCTTACCAGTAGCGTTATACATATCTCTTACCAGTAGCGTTATACATATCCCTTACCAGTAGCGTTATACATATCTCTTACCAGTAGTGTTATACATATCCCTTACCAGTAGTGTTTTACATATCCCTTACCAGTAGCATTATACATATCCCTTACCAGTAGCATTATACATATCCCTTACCAGTAGCACAATACATATCCCTTACCAGTAGTGTTATACATATCCCTTACCAGTAGCACAATACATATCCCTTACCAGTAGCGTTATACATACCCCTTACCAGTAGCACAATACATATCCCTTACCAGTAGCGTTATATATATATCCCTTACCAGTAGCATTATACATATCTCTTACCAGTAGTGTTATACATATCCCTTACCAGTAGTGTTATACATATCCCTTACCAGTAGTGTTATACATATCCCTTACCAGTAGTGTTATACATATCTCTTACCAGTAGTATTATACATATCCCTTACCAGTAGCATTATACATATCCCTTACCAGTAGCACAATACATATCCCTTACCAATAGCGTTATACATATCCCTTACCAGTAGTGTTATACATATCCCTTACCAGTAGGGTTATACATATGCCTTACCAGTAGTGTGATACATATACCTTACCAGTAGTGTTATACATATCCCTTACCAGTAGCATTATACATATCTCTTACCAGTAGTGTTATACATATCCCTTACCAGTAGTGTTATACATATCCCTTACCAGTAGTGTTATACATATCCCTTACCAGTAGTGTTATACATATCCCTTACCAGTAGTGTTATACATATCCCTTACCAGTAGTGTTATACATATCTCTTACCATTAGTATTATACATATCCCTTACCAGTAGCATTATACATATCCCTTACCAGTAGCACAATACATATCCCTTACCAGTAGCGTTATACATATCCCTTACCAGTAGTGTTATACATATCCCTTACCAGTAGGGTTATACATATGCCTTACCAGTAGTGTGATACATATACCTTACCAGTAGTGTTATACATATCCCTTACCAGTAGCATTATACATATCTCTTACCAGTAGTGTTATACATATCCCTTACCAGTAGTGTTATACATATCCCTTACCAGTAGTGTTATACATATCCCTTACCAGTAGTATTATACATATCCCTTACCAGTAGCGTTATACATATCCCTTACCAGTAGCACAATACATATCCCTTACTAGTAGCACTATACATATCCCTTACCAGTAGTGTTATACATATCCCTTACCAGTAGTGTTATACATATCCCTTACCAGTAGTGTTATACATATCCCTTACCAGTAGTGTTATACATATCCCTTACAAGTAGTGTTATACATATCCCTTACCAGTAGCATTATACATATCCCTTACCAGTAGTATTATACATATACCTTACCAGAAGTGTTATACATATCCCTTACCAGTAGCATTATACATATCCATTACCAGTAGTATTATACATATCCCTTACCAGTAGCATTATACATATCCCTTACCAGTAGTGTTATACATATACCTTACCTTAGTGTTATACATATCCCTTACCAGTAGCATTATACATATCCCTTACCAGTAGTGTTATACATATCCCTTACCAGTAGCATTATACATATCCCTTACCAGTAGTATTATAAATATCCCTTACCAGTAGTATTATACATATCCCTTACCAGTAGTGTTCTACATATCCCTTACCAGTAGTGTTCTACATATCCCTTACCAGTAGTGTTATACATATCCCTTACCAGTAGCGTTATACATATCCCTTACCAGTAGCGTTATACATATCCCTTACCAGTATTGTTATACATATGCCTTACCAGTAGTGTTATACATATCCCTTACCAGTAGTGTTATACATATCCCTTACCAGTAGCGTTATACATATCCCTTACCAGCAGCGTTATACATATCCCTTACCAGTAGTGTTATACATATCCCTTACCAGTAGTGTCATACATATCCCTTACCAGTAGTGTTATACATATCCCTTACCAGTAGTGTTATACATATCCCTTACCAGTAGTGCTATACATATCCCTTACCAGTAGCGCTATACATATCCCTTACTAGTAGCATTATATATATCCCTTACAAGTAGCATTATACATATCCCTTACCAGAAGCATTATACATATCCCTTACCAGTAGTGTTATACATATCCCTTACTAGTAGTGTTATACATATCCCTTACCAGTAGCGTTATACATATCCCTTACCAGTAGTGTGATACATATCCCTTACCAGTAGTGTTATACATATCCCTTACCAGTAGTGTTATACATATCCCTTACCAGTAGTATTATACATATCCCTTAACAGTAGTATTATACATATCCCTTACCAGTAGCATTATACATATCCCTTACCAGTAGCACAATACATATCCCTTACCAGTAGCGTTATACATATCCCTTACCAGTAGTGTTATACATATCCCTTACCAGTAGGGTTATACATATGCCTTAACAGTAGTGTGATACATATACCTTACCAGTAGTGTTATACATATCCCTTACCAGTAGCATTATACATATCTCTTACCAGTAGTGTTATACATATCCCTTACCAGTAGTGTTATACATATCCCTTACCATTAGTGTTATACATATCCCTTACCAGTAGTATTATACATATCCCTTACCAGTAGCGTTATACATATCCCTTACCAGTAGCACAATACATATCCCTTACTAGTAGCACTATACATATCCCTTACCAGTAGTGTTATACATATCCCTTACCAGTAGTGTTATACATATCCCTTACCAGTAGTGTTATACATATCCCTTACCAGTAGTGTTATACATATCCCTTACAAGTAGTGTTATACATATCCCTTACCAGTAGCATTATACATATCCCTTACCAGTAGTATTATACATATACCTTACCAGAAGTGTTATACATATCCCTTACCAGTAGCATTATACATATCCCTTACCAGTAGTGTTATTCATATCCCTTACCAGTAGCATTATACATATCCCTTACCAGTAGCATTAAACATATTCCTTACCAGTAGTATTATACATATCCCTTACCAGTAGTATGAAACATATCCCTTACCAGTAGTGTTATACATATACCTTACCTTAGTGTTATACATATCCCTTACCAGTAGCATTATACATATCCCTTACCAGTGGTGTTATACATATCCCTTACCAGTAGCATTATACATATCCCTTACCAGTAGTATTATACATATCCCTTACCAGTAGTATTATACATATCCCTTACCAGTAGTGTTCTACATATCCCTTACCAGTAGTGTTCTACATATCCCTTACCAGTAGTGTTATACATATCCCTTACCAGTAGCGTTATACATATCCCTTACCAGTAGCGTTATACATATCCCTTACCAGTATTGTTATACATATGCCTTACCAGTAGTGTTATACATATCCCTTACCAGTAGTGTTATACATATCCCTTACCAGTAGCGTTATACATATCCCTTACCAGCATCGTTATACATATCCCTTACCAGTAGTGTTATACATATCCCTTACCAGTAGTGTCATACATATCCCTTACCAGTAGTGTTATACATATCCCTTACCAGTAGTGTTATACATATCCCTTACCAGTAGTGCTATACATATCCCTTACCAGTAGCGCTATACATATCCCTTACTAGTAGCATTATATATATCCCTTACAAGTAGCATTATACATATCCCTTACCAGAAGCATTATACATATCCCTTACCAGTAGTGTTATACATATCCCTTACTAGTAGTGTTATACATATCCCTTACCAGTAGCGTTATACATATCCCTTACCAGTAGTGTGATACATATCCCTTACCAGTAGTGTTATACATATCCCTTACCAGTAGTGTTATACATATCCCTTACCAGTAGTATTATACATATCCCTTAACAGTAGTATTATACATATCCCTTACCAGTAGCATTATACATATCCCTTACCAGTAACATTATACATATCCCTTACCAGTAGCATTATACATATCCCTTACCAGTAATATTATACATATCCCTTACCAGTAGCATTATACATATCCCTTACCAGTAACATTATACATATCCCTTACCAGTAGCATTATACATATCCCTTACCAGTAGTATTATACATATCCCTTACCAGTAGTGTTATACATATCCCTTACCAGTAGTATTATACATATCCCTTACCAGTAGTGTTATACAAATCCCTTACCAGTAGTGTTAAACATATCTCTTACCAGTAGTGTTTTACATATCCCTTACCAGTAGTGTTATACATATTTCTCACCAGTAGTATTATACATATCCCTTACCAGTAGTGTTTTACATATCCCTTACCAGTAGTGTTTTACATATCCCTTACCAGTAGCATTATACATATCCCTTACCAGTAGTGTTATACATATCCCTTACCAGTAGTGTTATACATATCTCTAACCAGTAGCATTATACATATCCCTTACCAGTAGCGTTATACATATCTCTTACCAGTAGTGTTATACATATCCCTTACCAGTAGTGTTTTACATATCCCTTACCAGTAGCACTATACATATCCCTTTCCAGTAGCATTATACATATCCCTTACCAGTAGCGTTATACATATCCCTTACCAGTAGCACAATACATATCCCTTACCAGTAGTGTTATACATATCCCTTACCAGTAGCACAATACATATCCCTTACCAGTAGCGTTATACATATCCCTTACCAGTAGCACAATACATATCCCTTACCAGTAGCGTTATATATATATCCCTTACCAGTAGCATTATACATATCTCTTACCAGTAGTGTTATACATATCCCTTACCAGTAGTGTTATACATATCCCTTACCAGTAGTGTTATACATATCCCTTACCAGTAGTGTTATACATATCTCTTACCAGTAGTATTATACATATCCCTTACCAGTAGCATTATACATATCCCTTACCAGTAGCACAATACATATCCCTTACCAGTAGTGTTATACATATCTCTTACCAGTAGTATTATACATATCCCTTACCAGTAGTGTTATACATATCCCTTACCAGTAGGGTTATACATATGCCTTACCAGTAGTGTGATACATATACCTTACCAGTAGTGTTATACATATCCCTTACAAGTAGCATTATACATATCTCTTACCAGTAGTGTTATACATATCCCTTACCAGTAGTGTTATACATATCCCTTACCAGTAGTGTTATACATATCCCTTACCAGTAGTATTATACATATCCCTTACCAGTAGTGTTATACATATCCCTTACCAGTAGCATTATACATATCTCTTACCAGTAGTGTTATACATATCCCTTACCAGTAGCGTTATACATATCCCTTACCAGTAGTGTTATACATATCCCTTACCAGTAGTATTATACATATCCCTTACTAGTAGCATTATACATATCCCTTACCAGTAGTGTTATACATATCCCTTACCAGTAGTGTTATACATATCCCTTACCAGTAGTGTTATACATATCCCTTACCAGTAGTGTTATACATATCCCTTACAAGTAGTGTTATACATATCCCTTACCAGTAGCATTATACATATCCCTTACCAGTAGTATTATACATATACCTTACCAGTAGTGTTATACATATCCCTTACCAGTAGCATTATACATATCCCTTACCAGTAGTGTTATTCATATCCCTTACCAGTAGCATTATACATATCCCTTACCAGTAGCATTAAACATATTCCTTACCAGTAGTATTATACATATCCCTTACCAGTAGTATTAAACATATCCCTTACCAGTAGTGTTATACATATACCTTACCTTAGTGTTATACATATCCCTTACCAGTAGCATTATACATATCCCTTACCGGTAGTGTTATACATATCCCTTACCAGTAGCATTATACATATTCCTTACCAGTAGTATTATACATATCCCTTACCAGTAGTATTATACATATCCCTTACCAGTAGTGTTCTACATATCCCTTACCAGTAGTGTTCTACATATCCCTTACCAGTAGTGTTATACATATCCCTTACCAGTAGCGTTATACATATCCCTTACCAGTAGCGTTATACATATCCCTTACCAGTAGTATTATACATATGCCTTACCAGTAGTGTTATACATATCCCTTACCAGTAGTGTTATACATATCCCTTACCAGTAGCGTTATACATATCCCTTACCAGCAGCGTTATACATATCCCTTACCAGTAGTGTTATACATATCCCTTACCAGTAGTGTCATACATATCCCTTACCAGTAGTGTTATACATATCCCTTACCAGTAGTGTTATACATATCCCTTACCAGTAGTGCTATACATATCCCTTACCAGTAGCGCTATACATATCCCTTACTAGTAGCATTATATATATCCCTTACAAGTAGCATTATACATATCCCTTACCAGAAGCATTATACATATCCCTTACCAGTAGTGTTATACATATCCCTTACTAGTAGTGTTATACATATCCCTTACCAGTAGCATTATACATATCCCTTACCAGTAGCGTTATACATATCCCTTACCAGTAGCATTATACATATCCCTTTCCAGTAGTATTATACATATTCCTTACCAGTAGTGTTATACATATCCCTTACCAGTAGTGTTATACATATCCCTTACCAGTAGCGTTATACATATCCCTTACCAGTAGTGTTATACATATCCCTTACCAGTAGTGTTATACATATCCCTTACCAGTAGCATTATACATATCCCTTACCAGTAGTGTTATACATATCCCTTACCAGTAGCATTATACATATCCCTTACCAGTAGTATTATACATATCCCTTACTAGTAGCATTACACATATCCCTTACCAGTAGCGTTATACATATCCCTTACCAGTAGTGTTATACATATATCTTACCAGTAGTGTTATACATATCCCTTACCAGTAGTGTTATACATATTCCTTACCAGTAGCGTTATACATATCCCTTACCAGTAGCGTTATACATATCCCTTACCAGTAGTGTTATACATATCCCTTACCAGTAGTGTTATACATATCCCTTACTAGTAGTATTATACATATCCCTTACAAGTAGTTTTATACATATCCCTTACCAGTAGCACAATACGTATCCCTTACCAGTAGCATTATACATATCCCTTACCAGTAGTGTTATACATATCCCTTACCAGTAGTGTTATACATATCCCTTACCAGTAGTGTTATACATATCCCTTACCAGTAGTGTTACACATATCCCTTACCAGTAGCATTATACATATCCCTTACCAGTAGTATTATACATATCCCTTACCAGTAGTGTTATACATATCCCTTACCAGTAGCATTATACATATCCCTTACCAGTAGTGTTATACATATCCCTTACCAGTAGCATTATACATATCCCTTACCAGTAGCGTTATACATATCCCTTACCAGTAGTATTATACATATCCCTTACCAGTAGTATTAAACATATCCCTTACCAGTAGTGTTATACATATACCTTACCTTAGTGTTATACATATCCCTTACCAGTAGCATTATACATATCCCTTACCAGTAGTGTTATACATATCCCTTACCAGTAGCATTATACATATCCCTTACCAGTAGTATTATACATATCCCTTACCAGTAGTATTATACATATCCCTTACCAGTAGTGTTCTACATATCCCTTACCAGTAGCGTTATACATATCCCTTACCAGTAGCGTTATACATATCCCTTACCAGTAGTGTTATACATATCCCTTACCAGTAGTGTTATACATATCCCTTACCAGTAGTGTTATACATATCCTTTACCAGTAGCGTTATACATATCCCTTACCAGTAGCGTTATACATATCCCTTACCAGTACTGTTATACATATCCCTTACCAGTAGTGTTATACATATCCCTTACCAGTAGTTTTATACATATCCCTTACCAGTAGTGTTATACATATCCATTACCAGTAGTGCTATACATATCCCTTACCAGTAGCGCTATTCATATCCCTTACTAGTAGCATTATACATATCCCTTACCAGTAGCATTATACATATCCCTTACCAGTAGCATTATACATATCCCTTACCAGTAGTGTTATACATATCCCTTACCAGTAGTGTTATACATATCCCTTACCAGTAGCATTATACATATCCCTTACCAGTAGCGTTATTCATATCCCATACCAGTAGCATTATACATATCCCTTTCCAGTAGTATTATACATATCCCTTACCAGTAGTGTTATACATATCCCTTACCAGTAGTGTTATACATATCCCTTACCAGTAGTGTTATACATATCCCTTACCAGTAGTGTTATACATATCCCTTACTAGTAGCATTACACATATCCCTTACTAGTAGCGTTATACATATCCCTTACCAGTAGTGTTATACATATCCCTTACCAGTAGTGTTATACATATCCCTTACCAGTAGCATTATACATATCCCTAACCAGTAGTGTTATACATATCCCTTACCAGTAGCATTATACATATCCCTTACCAGTAGCGTTATACATATCCCTTACCAGTAGTGTTATACATATCTCTTACCAGTAGTGTTATACATATCCCTTACCAGTAGTGTTAAACATATCCCTTACCAGTAGCATTATACATATCCCTTACCATCAGCATTATACATATCCCTTACCAGTAGCATTATACAAATCCCTTACCAGTAGGTTATACATTTCCCTTACCAGTAGTGTTATACATATCCCTTACCAGTAGTGTTATACATATCCCTTACCAGTAGAGTTTTACATATCCCTTACCAGTAGCGTTATACATATCCCTTACCAGTAGTGTGATACATATCCCTTACCAGTAGTGTTATACATATCCCTTACCAGTAGTGTTATACATATCCCTTACCAGTAGTATTATACATATCCCTTAACAGTAGTATTATACATATCCCTTACCAGTAGCATTATACATATCCCTTACCAGTAACATTATACATATCCCTTACCAGTAGCATTATACATATCCCTTACCAGTAGTATTATACATATCCCTTACCAGTAGCATTATACATATCCCTTACCAGTAGCATTATACATATCCCTTACCAGTAACATTATACATATCCCTTACCAGTAGCATTATACATATCCCTTACCAGTAGTATTATACATATCCCTTACCAGTAGTGTTATACATATCCCTTACCAGTAGTATTATACATATCCCTTACCAGTAGTGTTATACATATCCCTTACCAGTAGTGTTAAACATATCTCTTACCAGTAGTGTTTTACATATCCCTTACCAGTAGTATTATACATATCCCTCACCAGTAGTATTATACATATCCCTTACCAGTAGTGTTTTACATATCCCTTACCAGTAGTGTTTTACATATCCCTTACCAGTAGCACTATACATATCCCTTACCAGTAGTGTTATACATATCCCTTACCAGTAGTGTTATACATATATCTTACCAGTAGCATTATACATCTCCCTTACCAGTAGCGTTATACATATCTCTTACCAGTAGTGTTATACATATCCCTTACCAGTTGTGTTTTACATATCCCTTACCAGTAGCACTATACATATCCCTTACCAGTAGCATTATACATATCCCTTACCAGTAGCGTTATACATATCCCTTACCAGTAGCACAATACATATCCCTCACCAGTAGTGTTATACATATCCCTTACCAGTAGCACAATACATATCCCTTACCAGTAGCGTTATACATATCCCTTACCAGTAGCACAATACATATCCCTTACCAGTAGCGTTATATATATCCCTTACCAGTAGCATTATACATATCTCTTACCAGTAGTGTTATACATATCCCTTACCAGTAGTGTTATTCATATCCCTTACCAGTAGCATTATACATATCCCTTACCAGTAGCATTAAACATATCCCTTACCAGTAGTATTATACATATCCCTTACCAGTAGTATTAAACATATCCCTTACCAGTAGTGTTATACATATACCTTACCTTAGTGTTATACATATCCCTTAACAGTAGCATTATACATATCCCTTACCAGTAGTGTTATACATATCCCTTACCAGTAGCATTATACATATCCCTTACCAGTAGTATTATACATATCCCTTACCAGTAGTATTATACATATCCCTTACCAGTAGTGTTCTACATATCCCTTACCAGTAGTGTTCTACATATCCCTTACCAGTAGTGTTATACATATCCCTTACCAGTAGCGTTATACATATCCCTTACCAGTAGCGTTATACATATCCCTTACCAGTAGTATTATACATATGCCTTACCAGTAGTGTTATACATATCCCTTACCAGTAGTGTTATACATATCCCTTACCAGTAGCGTTATACATATCCCTTACCAGCAGCGTTATACATATCCCTTACCAGTAGTGTTATACATATCCCTTACCAGTAGTGTCATACATATCCCTTACCAGTAGTGTTATACATATCCCTTACCAGTAGTGTTATACATATCCCTTACCAGTAGTGCTATACATATCCCTTACCAGTAGCGCTATACATATCCCTTACTAGTAGCATTATATATATCCCTTACAAGTAGCATTATACATATCCCTTACCAGAAGCATTATACATATCCCTTACCAGTAGTGTTATACATATCCCTTACTAGTAGTGTTATACATATCCCTTACCAGTAGCATTATACATATCCCTTACCAGTAGCGTTATACATATCCCTTACCAGTAGCATTATACATATCCCTTTCCAGTAGTATTATACATATTCCTTACCAGTAGTGTTATACATATCCCTTACCAGTAGTGTTATACATATCCCTTACCAGTAGCGTTATACATATCCCTTACCAGTAGTGTTATACATATCCCTTACCAGTAGTGTTATACATATCCCTTACCAGTAGCATTATACATATCCCTTACCAGTAGTGTTATACATATCCCTTACCAGTAGCATTATACATATCCCTTACCAGTAGTATTATACATATCCCTTACTAGTAGCATTACACATATCCCTTACCAGTAGCGTTATACATATCCCTTACCAGTAGTGTTATACATATCCCTTACCAGTAGTGTTATACATATCCCTTACCAGTAGTGTTATACATATCCCTTACAAGTAGTTTTATACATATCCCTTACCAGTAGCATTATACATATCCCTTACCAGTAGTATTATACATATACCTTACCAGTAGTGTTATACATATCCCTTACCAGTAGCATTATACATATCCCTTACCAGTAGTGTTATTCATATCCCTTACCAGTAGCATTATACATATCCCTTACCAGTAGCATTAAACATATTCCTTACCAGTAGTATTATACATATCCCTTACCAGTAGTATTAAACATATCCCTTACCAGTAGTGTTATACATATACCTTACCTTAGTGTTATACATATCCCTTACCAGTAGCATTATACATATCCCTTACCGGTAGTGTTATACATATCCCTTACCAGTAGCATTATACATATTCCTTACCAGTAGTATTATACATATCCCTTACCAGTAGTGTTCTACATATCCCTTACCAGTAGTGTTCTACATATCCCTTACCAGTAGTGTTATACATATCCCTTACCAGTAGCGTTATACATATCCCTTACCAGTAGCGTTATACATATCCCTTACCAGTAGTATTATACATATGCCTTACCAGTAGTGTTATACATATCCCTTACCAGTAGTGTTATACATATCCCTTACCAGTAGCGTTATACATATCCCTTACCAGAAGCGTTATACATATCCCTTACCAGTAGTGTTATACATATCCCTTACCAGTAGTGTCATACATATCCCTTACCAGTAGTGTTATACATATCCCTTACCAGTAGTGTTATACATATCCCTTACCAGTAGTGCTATACATATCCCTTACCAGTAGCGCTATACATATCCCTTACTAGTAGCATTATATATATCCCTTACAAGTAGCATTATACATATCCCTTACCAGAAGCATTATACATATCCCTTACCAGTAGTGTTATACATATCCCTTACTAGTAGTGTTATACATATCCCTTACCAGTAGCATTATACATATCCCTTACCAGTAGCGTTATACATATCCCTTACCAGTAGCATTATACATATCCCTTTCCAGTAGTATTATACATATTCCTTACCAGTAGTGTTATACATATCCCTTACCAGTAGTGTTATACATATCCCTTACCAGTAGCGTTATACATATCCCTTACCAGTAGTGTTATACATATCCCTTACCAGTAGTGTTATACATATCCCTTACCAGTAGCATTATACATATCCCTTACCAGTAGTGTTATACATATCCCTTACCAGTAGCATTATACATATCCCTTACCAGTAGTATTATACATATCCCTTACTAGTAGCATTACACATATCCCTTACCAGTAGCGTTATACATATCCCTTACCAGTAGTGTTATACATATATCTTACCAGTAGTGTTATACATATCCCTTACCAGTAGTGTTATACATATCCCTTACCAGTAGCGTTATACATATCCCTTACCAGTAGCGTTATACATATCCCTTACCAGTAGTGTTATACATATCCCTTACCAGTAGTGTTATACATATCCCTTACTAGTAGTATTATACATATCCCTTACAAGTAGTTTTATACATATCCCTTACCAGTAGCACAATACGTATCCCTTACCAGTAGCATTATACATATCCCTTACCAGTAGTGTTATACATATCCCTTACCAGTAGTGTTATACATATCCCTTACCAGTAGTGTTATACATATCCCTTACCAGTAGTGTTATACATATCCCTTACCAGTAGCATTATACATATCCCTTACCAGTAGTATTATACATATACCTTACCAGTAGTGTTATACATATCCCTTACCAGTAGCATTATACATATCCCTTACCAGTAGTGTTATACATATCCCTTACCAGTAGCATTATACATATCCCTTACCAGTAGCGTTATACATATCCCTTACCAGTAGTATTATACATATCCCTTACCAGTAGTATTAAACATATCCCTTACCAGTAGTGTTATACATATACCTTACCTTAGTGTTATACATATCCCTTACCAGTAGCATTATACATATCCCTTACCAGTAGTGTTATACATATCCCTTACCAGTAGCATTATACATATCCCTTACCAGTAGTATTATACATATCCCTTACCAGTAGTATTATACATATCCCTTACCAGTAGTGTTCTACATATCCCTTACCAGTAGCGTTATACATATCCCTTACCAGTAGCGTTATACATATCCCTTACCAGTAGTGTTATACATATCCCTTACCAGTAGTGTTATACATATCCCTTACCAGTAGTGTTATACATATCCCTTACCAGTAGCGTTATACATATCCCTTACCAGTAGCGTTATACATATCCCTTACCAGTACTGTTATACATATCCCTTACCAGTAGTGTTATACATATCCCTTACCAGTAGTTTTATACATATCCCTTACCAGTAGTGTTATACATATCCCTTACCAGTAGTGTTATACATATCCCTTACCAGTAGTGTTATACATATCCCTTACCAGTAGTGTTATACATATCCCTTACCAGTAGAGTTATACATATCCCTTACCAGTAGTGTTATACATATCCCTTACCAGTAGCATTATACATATCCCTTACCAGTAGCATTATACATATCCCTTACCAGTAGCATTATACATATCCCTTACCAGTAGCATTATACATATCCCTTACCAGTAGTGTTATACATATCCCTTACCAGTAGTGTTATACATATCCCTTACCAGTAGCGTTATACATATCCCTTACCAGTAGCATTATACATATCCCTTTCCAGTAGTTTTATACATATCCCTTACCAGTAGTGTTATACATATCCCTTACCAGTAGTGTTATACATATCCCTTACCAGTAGTGTTTTACATATCCCTTACCAGTAGCGTTATACATATCCCTTACCAGTACGTTATACAGTATCCCTTACCAGTAGTGTTATACATATCCCTATACATAGATGTTATACATATCCCTTACCAGTAGCATTATACATATCACCTTACCATTAGTGTTATACATATCCCTTACCAGTAGCATTATACATATCCCTTACCAGTAGTGTTATACATACCTTACCAGTAGTGTTATACATATCCTTACCAGTAGCGTTATACATATCCCTTACCAGTAGTGTTATACATATCCTTACCAGTAGTGTTATACATATCCCTTACCAGTAGTGTTATACATATCCCTTACCAGTAGCATTATACATATCCCTTACAAGTAGCTTTATACATATCCCTTACCAGAAGCATTATACATATCCCTTACCAGTAGTGTTATACATATCCCTTACTAGTAGTGTTATACATATCCCTTACCAGTAGTGTTATACATATCCCTTACCAGTAGCTTTATACATATCCCTTACCAGTAGCTTTATACATATCCCTTACCAGTAGTGTTATACATATCCCTTACCAGTAGTGTTATACATATCCCTTACCAGTAGTGTTATACATATCCCTTACCAGTAGCATTATACATATCCCTTACCAGTAGTGTTATACATATCCCTTACCAGTAGTATTATACATATCCCTTACCAGTAGTATTATACATATCCCTTACCAGTAGCTGTTATACATATCCCTTACCATAGCAGTTATACATATCCCTTACCAGTAGCATTATACATATCCCTTACCAGTAGAGTTATACATATCCCTTACCAGTAGCATTATACATATCCCTTACCAGTAGTGTTATACATATCCCTTACCAGTAGTATTATACATATCCCTTACCAGTAGTGTTATACATATCCCTTACCAGTAGCGTTATACATATCCCTTACCAGTAGCGTTATACATATCCCTTACCAGTAGTGTTATACATATCCCTTACCAGTAGTGTTATACATATCCCTTACCAGTAGTGTTATACATATCCTTTACCAGTAGCGTTATACATATCCCTTACCAGTAGCGTTATACATATCCCTTACCAGTACTGTTATACATATCCCTTACCACTAGTGTTATACATATCCCTTACCAGTAGTTTTATACATATCCCTTACCAGTAGTGTTATACATATCCCTTACCAGTAGTGCTATACATATCCCTTACCAGTAGCGCTATACATATCCCTTACTAGTAGCATTATACATATCCCTTACCAGTAGCATTATACATATCCCTTACCAGTAGCATTATACATATCCCTTACCAGTAGTGTTATACATATCCCTTACCAGTAGTGTTATACATATCCCTTACCAGTAGCATTATACATATCCCTTACCAGTAGCGTTATTCATATCCCTTACCAGTAGCATTATACATATCCCTTTCCAGTAGTATTATACATATCCCTTACCAGTAGTGTTATACATATCCCTTACCAGTAGTGTTATACATATCCCTTACCAGTAGTGTTATACATATCCCTTACCAGTAGTGTTATACATATCCCTTACTAGTAGCATTACACATATCCCTTACTAGTAGCGTTATACATATCCCTTACCAGTAGTGTTATACATATCCCTTACCAGTAGTGTTATACATATCCCTTACCAGTAGCATTATACATATCCCTTACCAGTAGTGTTATACATATCCCTTACCAGTAGCATTATACATATCCCTTACCAGTAGCGTTATACATATCCCTTACCAGTAGTGTTATACATATCTCTTACCAGTAGTGTTATACATATCCCTTACCAGTAGTGTTAAACATATCCCTTACCAGTAGCATTATACATATCCCTTACCATCAGCATTATACATATCCCTTACCAGTAGCATTATACAAATCCCTTACCAGTAGGTTATACATTTCCCTTACCAGTAGTGTTATACATATCCCTTACCAGTAGTGTTATACATATCCCTTACCAGTAGTGTTTTACATATCCCTTACCAGTAGCGTTATACATATCCCTTACCAGTAGTGTGATACATATCCCTTACCAGTAGTGTTATACATATCCCTTACCAGTAGTGTTATACATATCCCTTACCAGTAGTATTATACATATCCCTTAACAGTAGTATTATACATATCCCTTACCAGTAGCATTATACATATCCCTTACCAGTAACATTATACATATCCCTTACCAGTAGCATTATACATATCCCTTACCAGTAGTATTATACATATCCCTTACCAGTAGCATTATACATATCCCTTACCAGTAGCATTATACATATCCCTTACCAGTAACATTATACATATCCCTTACCAGTAGCATTATACATATCCCTTACCAGTAGTATTATACATATCCCTTACCAGTAGTGTTATACATATCCCTTACCAGCAGTATTATACATATCCCTTACCAGTAGTGTTATACATATCCCTTACCAGTAGTGTTAAACATATCTCTTACCAGTAGTGTTTTACATATCCCTTACCAGTAGTATTATACATATCCCTCACCAGTAGTATTATACATATCCCTTACCAGTAGTGTTTTACATATCCCTTACCAGTAGTGTTTTACATATCCCTTACCAGTAGCATTATACATATCCCTTACCAGTAGTGTTATACATATCCCTTACCAGTAGTGTTATACATATCTCTTACCAGTAGCATTATACATCTCCCTTACCAGTAGCGTTATACATATCTCTTACCAGTAGTGTTATACATATCCCTTACCAGTTGTGTTTTACATATCCCTTACCAGTAGCACTATACATATCCCTTACCAGTAGCATTATACATATCCCTCACCAGTAGTGTTATACATATCCCTTACCAGTAGCACAATACATATCCCTTACCAGTAGCGTTATACATATCCCTTACCAGTAGCACAATACATATCCCTTTCCAGTAGCGTTATATATATCCCTTACCAGTAGCATTATACATATCTCTTACCAGTAGTGTTATACATATCCCTTACCAGTAGTGTTATTCATATCCCTTACCAGTAGCATTATACATATCCCTTACCAGTAGCATTAAACATATCCCTTACCAGTAGTATTATACATATCCCTTACCAGTAGTATTAAACATATCCCTTACCAGTAGTGTTATACATATACCTTACCTTAGTGTTATACATATCCCTTAACAGTAGCATTATAAATATACCTTACCAGTAGTGTTATACATATCCCTTACCAGTAGCATTATACATATCCCTTACCAGTAGTATAATACATATCCCTTACCAGTAGTATTATACATATCCCTTACCAGTAGTGTTCTACATATCCCTTACCAGTAGTGTTCTACATATCCCTTACCAGTAGTGTTATACATATCCCTTACCAGTAGCGTTATACATATCCCTTACCAGTAGCGTTATACATATCCCTTACCAGTAGCGTTATACATATCCCTTACCAGTAGTGTTATACATATCCCTTACCATTAGTGTTATACATATCCCTTACCAGTAGTGTTATACATATCCCTTACCAGTAGCGTTATACATATCCCTTACCAGCAGCGTTATACATATCCCTTACCAGTAGTGTTATACATATCCCTTACCAGTAGTGTCATACATATCCCATACCAGTAGTGTTATACATATCCCTTACCAGTAGTGTTATACATATCCCTTACCAGTAGTGCTATACATATCTCTTACCAGTAGCGCTATACATATCCCTTACTAGTAGCATTATATATATCCCTTACAAGTAGCATTATACATATCCCTTACCAGAAGCATTATACATATCCCTTACCAGTAGTGTTATACATATCCCTTACTAGTAGTGTTATACATATCCCTTACCAGTAGCATTATAAATATCCCTTACCAGTAGCGTTATACATATCCCTTTCCAGTAGCATTATACATATCCCTTTCCAGTAGTATTATACATATCCCTTACCAGTAGTATTATACATATCCCTTAACAGTAGTATTATACATATCCCTTACCAGTAGCATTATACATATCCCTTACCAGTAACATTATACATATCCCTTACCAGTAGCATTATACATATCCCTTACCAGTAGTATTATACATATCCCTTACCAGTAGCATTATACATATCCCTTACCAGTAGCATTATACATATCCCTTACCAGTAACATTATACATATCCCTTACCAGTAGCATTATACATATCCCTTACCAGTAGTATTATACATATCCCTTACCAGTAGTGTTATACATATCCCTTACCAGTAGTATTATACATATCCCTTACCAGTAGTGTTATACATATCCCTTACCAGTAGTGTTAAACAAATCTCTTACCAGTAGTGTTTTACATATCCCTTACCAGTAGTATTATACATATCCCTCACCAGTAGTATTATACATATCCCTTACCAGTAGTGTTTTACATATCCCTTACCAGTAGTGTTTTACATATCCCTTACCAGTAGCATTATACATATCCCTTACCAGTAGCGTTATACATATCTCTTACCAGTAGTGTTATACATATCCCTTACCAGTAGTGTTTTACATATCCCTTACCAGTAGCACTATACATATCCCTTACCAGTAGCATTATACATATCCCTTACCAGTAGCGTTATACATATCCCTTTCCAGTAGCACAATACATATCCCTTACCAGTAGTGTTATACATATCCCTTACCAGTAGCACAATACATATCCCTTACCAGTAGCGTTATACATATCCCTTACCAGTAGCACAATACATATCCCTTACCAGTAGCGTTATATATATCCCTTACCAGTAGCATTATACATATCTCTTACCAGTAGTGTTATACATATCCCTTACCAGTAGTGTTATACATATCTCTTACCAGTAGTATTATACATATCCCTTACCAGTAGCATTATACATATCCCTTACCAGTAGCACAATACATATCCCTTACCAGTAGCGTTATACATATCCCTTACCAGTAGGCTGACCATATTGCCGCTTTAAGAAGGAACACATATGAAAAATACATATGTGAGGGTTCTTATACAAAACCATTTCTTTAAATAGCCCTGAAAACAGCCCTGACATATGTATTTTTCATATGTGTCCCTTTTTAAAGCTACAATATGGTCAGCCTACTTACCAGTAGTGTTATACATATCCCTTACCAGTAGGGTTATACATATCCCTTACCAGTAGTGTGATACATATACCTTACCAGTAGTGTTATACATATCCCTTACCAGTAGCATTATACATATCTCTTACCAGTAGTGTTATACATATCCCTTACCAGTAGTGTTATACATATCCCTTACCAGTAGTGTTATACATATCCCTTACCAGTAGTATTATACATATACCTTACCAGTAGTGTTATACATATCCCTTACCAGTAGCATTATACATATCTCTTACCAGTAGTGTTATTCATATCCCTTACCAGTAGCATTATACATATCCCTTACCAGTAGCATTAAGCATATCCCTTACCAGTAGTATTATACATATCCCTTACCTGTAGTATTAAACATATCCCTTACCAGTAGTGTTATACATATACCTTACCTTAGTGTTATACATATCCCTTACCAGTAGCATTATACATATCCCTTACCAGTAGTGTTATACATATCCCTTACCAGTAGCATTATACATATCCCTTACCAGTAGTATAATACATATCCCTTACCAGTAGTATTATACATATCCCTTACCAGTAGTGTTCTACATATCCCTTACCAGTAGTGTTATACATATCCCTTACCAGTAGTGTTATACATATCCCTTACCAGTAGCGTTATACATATCCCTTACCAGTAGCGTTATACATATCCCTTACCAGTAGCGTTATACATATCCCTTACCAGTAGTGTTATACATATCCCTTACCAGTAGTGTTATACATATCCCTTACCAGTAGCGTTATACATATCCCTTACCAGCAGCGTTATACATATCCCTTACCAGTAGTGTTATACATATCCCTTACCAGTAGTGTCATACATATCCCTTACCAGTAGTGTTATACATATCCCTTACCAGTTGTGTTATACATATCCATTACCAGTAGTGCTATACATATCCCTTACCAGTAGCGCTATACATATCCCTTACTAGTAGCATTATATATATCCCTTACAAGTAGCATTATACATATCCCTTACCAGAAGCATTATACATATCCCTTACCAGTAGTGTTATACATATCCCTTACTAGTAGTGTTATACATATCCCTTACCAGTAGCATTATACATATCCCTTACCAGTAGCGTTATACATATCCCTTACCAGTAGCATTATACATATCCCTTTCCAGTAGTATTATACATATCCCTTACCAGTAGTGTTATACATATCCATTACCAGTAGTGTTATACATATCCCTTACCAGTAGTGTTATACATATCCCTTACTAGTAGCATTACACATATCCCTTACTAGTAGCGTTATACATATCCCTTACCAGTAGTGTTATACATATCCCTTACTAGTAGTGTTATACATATCCCTTACCAGTAGCATTATACATATCCCTTACCAGTAGTGTTATACATATCCTTTACCAGTAGTATTATACATATCCCTTACTAGTAGCATTACACATATCCCTTACCAGTAGCGTTATACATATCCCTTACCAATATTGTTATACCTATCTCTTACCAGTAGTGTTATACATATCCCTTACAATTAGTGTTATACATATCCCTTACCAGTAGCGTTATACATATCCCTTACCAGTAGCGTTATACATATCCCTTACCAGTAGTGTTATACATATCCCTTACCAGTAGTGTTATACATATCCCTTACCAGTAGTATTATACATATCCCTTACCAGTAGCGTTATACATATCCCTTACCAGTAGCACAATACATATCCCTTACCAGTAGCATTATACATATCCCTTACCAGTAGTGTTATACATATCCCTTACCAGTAGTGTTATACATATCCCTTACCAGTAGTGTTATACATATCCCTTACCAGTAGCGTTATACATATCCCTTACCAGTAGTGTTATACATATCCCTTACCAGTAGCATTATACATATCCCTTACCAGTAGTATTATACATATACCTTACCAGTAGTGTTATACATATCCCTTACCAGTAGCATTATACATATCCCTTACCAGTAGTGTTATACATATCCCTTACCAGTAGCATTATACATATCCCTTACCAGTAGCTTTATACATATCCCTTACCAGTAGTATTATACATATCCCTTACCAGTAGTATTAAACATATCCCTTACCAGTAGTGTTATACATACACCTTACCTTAGTGTTATACATATCCCTTACCAGTAGCATTATACATATCCCTTACCAGTAGTGTTATACATATCCCTTACCAGTAGCATTATACATATCCCTTACCAGTAGTATTATACATATCCCTTACCAGTAGTATTATACATATCCCTTACCAGTAGTGTTATACATATCCCTTACCAGTAGTGTTATACATATCCCTTACCAGTAGCGTTATACATATCCCTTACCAGTAGCGTTATACATATCCCTTACTAGTAGTGTTATACATATCCCTTACCAGTAGTGTTATACATATCCCTTACCAGTAGTGTTATACATATCCCTTACCAGTAGCGTTATACATATCCCTTACCAGCAGCGTTATACATATCCCTTACCAGTAGTGTCATACATATCCCTTACCAGTAGTGTTATACATATCCCTTACCAGTAGTGTTATACATATCCCTTACCAGTAGTGCTATACATATCCCTTACCAGTAGCGCTATACATATCCCTTACTAGTAGCATTATATATATCCCTTACAAGTAGCATTATACATATCCCTTACCAGAAGCATTATACATATCCCTTACCAGTAGTGTTATACATATCCCTTACTAGTAGTGTTATACATATCCCTTACCAGTAGCATTATACATATCCCTTACAAGTAGCGTTATACATATCCCTTACCAGTAGCATTATACATATCCCTTTCCAGTAGTATTATACATTTCCCTTACCAGTAGTGTTATACATATCCCTTACCAGTAGTGTTATACATATCCCTTACCAGTAGTGTTATACATATCCCTTACTAGTAGCATTACACATATCCCTTACTAGTAGCGTTATACATATCCCTTACCAGTAGTGTTATACATATCCCTTACCAGTAGTGTTATACATATCCCTTACCAGTAGCATTATACATATCCCTTACCAGTAGTGTTATACATATCCCTTACCAGTAGTATTATACATATCCCTTACTAGTAGCACTACACATATCCCTTACCAGTAGTGTTATACATATCCCTTACCAGTAGTGTTATACATATCTCTTACCAGTAGTGTTATACATATCCCTTACCAGTAGTGTTATACATATCCCTTACCAGTAGCGTTATACATATCCCTTACCAGTAGCGTTATACATATCCCTTACCAGTAGTGTTATACATATCCCTTACCAGTAGCGTTATACATATCCCTTACCAGTAGTATTATACATATCCCTTACCAGTAGCGTTATACATATCCCTTACCAGTAGCACAATACATATCCCTTACCAGTAGCATTATACATATCCCTTACCAGTAGTGTTATTCATATCCCTTACCAGTAGTGTTATACATATCCCTTACCAGTAGTGTTATACATATCCCTTACCAGTAGTGTTATACATATCCCTTACCAGTAGTGTTATACATATCCCTTACCAGTAGCATTATACATATCCCTTACCAGTAGTATTATACATATACCTTACCAGTAGTGTTATACATATCCCTTACCAGTAGCATTATACATATCCCTTACCAGTAGTGTTATACATATCCCTTACCAGTAGCATTATACATATCCCTTACCAGTAGCATTATACATATCCCTTACCAGTAGCATTATACATATCCCTTACCAGTAGTATTATACATATCCCTTACCAGTGTATTAAACATATCCCTTACCAGTAGTGTTATACATATACCTTACCTTAGTGTTATACATATCCCTTACCAGTAGCATTATACATATCCCTTACCAGTAGTGTTATACATATCCCTTACCAGTAGCATTATACATATCCCTTGCCAGTAGTATTATACATATCCCTTACCAGTAGTATTATACATATCCCTTACCAGTAGTGTTATACATATCCCTTACCAGTAGCGTTATACATATCCCTTACCAGTAGCGTTATACATATCCCTTACCAGTAGTGTTATACATATCCCTTACCAGTAGTGTTATACATATCCCTTACCAGTAGCGTTATACATATCCCTTACCAGTAGCGTTATACATATCCCTTACCAGTAGTGTTATACATATCCCTTACCAGTAGTGTTATACATATCCCTTACCAGTAGTTTTATACATATCCCTTACCAGTAGTGTTATACATATCCCTTACCAGTAGTGCTATACATATCCCTTACCAGTAGCGCTATACATATCCCTTACTAGTAGCATTATACATATCCCTTACCAGTAGCATTATACATATCCCTTACCAGTAGCATTATACATATCCCTTACCAGTAGTGTTATACATATCCCTTACCAGTAGTGTTATACATATCCCTTACCAGTAGCATTATACATATCCCTTACCAGTAGCGTTATACATATCCCTTACCAGTAGCATTATACATATCCCTTTCCAGTAGTATTATACATATCCCTTACCAGTAGTGTTATACATATCCCTTACCAGTAGTGTTATACATATCCCTTACCAGTAGTGTTATACATATCCCTTACCAGTAGTGTTATACATATCCCTTACTAGTAGCATTACACATATCCCTTACTAGTAGCGTTATACATATCCCTTACCAGTAGTGTTATACATATCCCTTACCAGTAGTGTTATACATATCCCTTACCAGTAGTGTTATACATATCCCTTACCAGTAGCATTATACATATCCCTTACCAGTAGTGTTATACATATCCCTTACCAGTAGTGTTATACATATCCCTTACTAGTAGCATTACACATATCCCTTACTAGTTACTTTATACATATCCCTTACCAGTAGCGTTATACATATCCCTTACCAGTAGTGTTATACATATCTCTTACCAGTAGTGTTATACATATCCCTTACCAGTAGTGTTAAACATATCCCTTACCAGTAGCATTATACATATCCCTTACCATCAGCATTATACATATCCCTTACCAGTAGCATTATACAAATCCCTTACCAGTAGGTTATACATATCCCTTACCAGTAGTGTTATACATATCCCTTACCAGTAGCATTATACATATCTCTTACCAGTAGCATTATACATATCCCTTACCAGTAGCATTATACATATCCCTTACCAGTAGTGTTATACATATCCCTTACCAGTAGCATCATACATATCCCTTACCAGTAGCATTATACATATCCCTTACCAGTAGCGTTATACATATCCCTTACCAGTAGCATTATACATATCTCTTACCAGTAGCATTATACATATCCCTTACCAGTAGCATTATATATATCCCTTACCAGTAGTGTTATACATATCCCTTACCAGTAGCATTATACATATCCCTTACCAGTAGTGTTATACATATCCCTTACCAGTAGTGTTATACATATCTCTTACCAGTAGCATTATACATATCCCTTACCAGTAGCATTATACATATCCCTTACTAGTAGTATTATACATATCCCTTACCAGTAGTGTTATACATATCCCTTACCAGTAGTGTTATACATATCCCTTACCAGTAGCATTATACATATCCCTTACTAGTAGTGTTATACATATCCCTTACCAGTAGCATTATACATATCCCTTACCAGTAGCATTATACATATCCCTTACCAGTAGCACAATACATATCTCTTACCAGTAGTATTATACATATCCCTTACCAGTAGCATTATACATATCCCTTACCAGTAGTGTTATACATATCCCTTACCAGTAGTGTTATACATATCCCTTACCAGTAGTATTATACATATCCCTTACCAGTAGCGTTATACATATCCCTTACCAGTAGCACAATACATATCCCTTACCAGTAGCGTTATACATATCCCTTACCAGTAGTGTTATACATATCCCTTACCAGTAGCACAATACATATCCCTTACCAGTAGCGTTATACATATCCCTTACCAGTAGGGTTATACATATCCCTTACCAGTAGGGTTATACATATCCCTTACCAGTAGCGTTATACATATCCCTTACCAGTAGCATTATAATTTGTTTGAGTCCATATAATTTTTAGATGAAATATATGGCTCATATACTGTAGCTAAAAGCTTCTCTTTCGCCACCAATATACACAGAAATCAGTAATAGCCGGAAGAAGTTTTTCTAAAAAAAGAATTTAGCAAAAATGTTTTTATTAAAACACTAATGCACTTACGCACTTTTTATTTTTGACTATTATGTTACTTTAAGATGTTTTATGTTCAACTCCTTTAACATTTTTTTCCTCTTTATTATTGAACAAGATACCTACGTATCTTTAATCTATATCATTCACTTCAAGTTACTGCGGAGTATAAGGCAAAAAAGGTTCTTGTTATCCATTCTCTATGCATTTGCTTTGCTGTCCATTCAATTGTACAAACATTAAAAAAAAATCTAAACCCAGAATAAAGCCGAGCTGCAAACAAGATGAAAGCACGGAGAACCAGTAACTAACAATCAGCAGCTGAACAATACATCATTTTTCTAGGATCGCTGGGATTTGCTTAACATGAAAATGGTTAAGTATAATTCCATTAATCATATTCTTTTGATTTTTCCTTAATTGAAATAGGCAGACCCAGACTGTATGCCCAATGTGTTTGAGAGCCACTTAAAACTACCTACCCAGCCTTTATAACACTTGGCTGGACTGATAATCATGCAATTTATTAACTGTAATTTACGCTCTATGGCCATGTTGTATTCATACACTTTGATCTTTTAAAGCAACATTTAAATAAATTCACAACAAAGATTATTATACAGGTTATAACAAAGGACCTATCCTTTAAACAGGATTTGCCTCAAGCTTCTAACACCTCTCATACTATACAATTATACACTGACATTATGCAGTCTACAAAAACAACTACTAATTCTGTTTTACAAAAGATAAGAATGAAACCTACTGATTTGCTTGGGGTAATGCACAAAGTACCTCCATTGTCAAGGACTATTTATGGAATAATCTTTAATATCTTGCCATTATATGCAAAAGCCAGTAATAGAAATGGGTCTAAGCAAAGGCCTTGAGAGTACTTAAATTAATATTATTTTTTACAATGAGCCATTGAGATGTATAGCATTAGATATACTCCTACATCAAACAATTCAAGGTTTTGCTCGGAAAACATTCCAGGGGAAATTATAGCTGTTTAAAATAACAGGACAAATAGCAGAAATAATGGCAGAGATTGTATTGGAACCAGCTCTGATCAATGCATTGTCTATTATACCATCAAGTAATAAACTCTAACCCTAAAGAATAATGAATTCGAGCCTCCCACACCCAATGATAGATGAATTTATTAACAACTTCTGACATTGAACCCTAACTGTAACCTTGATTGTTTAATTAACAAATGATTGCATCTATAAAAAAAATAAAGATGTATTTTCCCTCCCTTCACACATTTAGAGATAAGTAGTACAGAAAATAGTCTAGACCTTTGATAACACATGGGGGATATTTATCAAAGCCTCAACTATGCTGCATTCACTGGCACCAATACGCTCGCCTAACATTGCCTAACATCGCGGCCGCAGACATATTCTAAAATGTTTAAGCCCTATCCCGCCACTCCCGGACCCCGCCACAACCTAAATAAAGTTATTTACCCATATCCCGCCGCTCCCGGACCCCGCCGCCACTAAATAAACTTATTAACCCCAAAACCTCTTGCCTTCCACATCATTCCTACCAACTAAACCTATCAACCCCTAAACCGCCAGCCCCCAACAACGCCATAAGATAATTAAGATATTAACCCCTAAACCTAACAACCCGCTAGCTGTAACTTAAAATTACAACATCCCTATCTTGAAATAAATTTAAACTTACCTGTAGAATTAAAATAAACTATTTTTAAACTATTAATTAACCTACCCTAACTATTATACTACAATTAAATTAAAATACCAATTAAATTAACTAAACTACATATTAAAAATACCTACCCCTACTCAAATTATTTAAATATACTATTAAACCTTATTAAAGATTACTAAATTACAAAAAAATAAACGCTAAGTTACAAAAAATAAAAAACATTAAATTACGGGAAAAAAACAAATTATCAAAAATAAAAAAGAATTACACCTAATCTAACAGCTCTATCAAAATAAAAAGCCCCCCAAAATAAAAAAACCCTAGCCTACAATAAACTACCAATGGCCCTTAAAAGGGCCTTTTGTGGGGCATTGCCCCAAAAAAATCAGCTCTTTTTTTGGGGCAAAACCCACCACCCAACCAACCCCCCCAAATAAAAACCCTATCTAAAATAACCTAAGCTCCCCATTTGTATGGGCATTGCCCATAAAAGGGCATTTAGCTCTTTTACCTGCCCAGACCCTAGTCTAAAAATAAAACCCACCCAAAAAAACCTTAAAAAAACCTAACACTAACCCCTGACGATCCACTTACAGTTACTGAAGTACTGCTTGAAGGATCCATCCAGCCAGCAAGAAGTCTTCATCTGGGCGGCCTCTTCCATCTTCATCCAGTCAGCGAAGTCTTCATCCAGACAGCATCTTCTATCTCCATCCATCCGGCACAGAGTGGGTCCATCCTAAAGACATCCGGCACGGAGCTCCTCTTCAATATTGTCGCCGCCGTAAACTGGAACTTGAATGCAAGTGATGTCATCCAAAATGGTATCCCTTGCATTCCTATTGGTTATAGAACAAGGAGGGGGTGGTGTGAGTGCTAACTAGTAAGGTGTAAGCTTAAATCCCTAAATAGTCTAATATAATCTCCAAATATAGACTTAAACAGACAATGGAAAGTGGGAAGGAGTGGGATAAGCACTCTGGGAGGAGCAAACCTAAAATGGTGAAATGTTATAATATTATAAATTAATAACGAATTTAATCAAGATGTTGAATATATGTGAGTGGAAAAAAGGTACCAATAGTGACTAAAAAATGTCAATTTAATATAAAATAAAATAAATAAATATCAACAAAGTATACAAATTAAACATATAACATATGATAAAATATAATTCAGCCGCACTACGAGTTGAAGGCAGATATGACTACTACTGTTCTATCTGGTCGGCATGGGAAGAGTATAAGAGGCTTGTTATGTCTGCATCCTCGATTGCTGACCGGTTGGGTATATAGCTTCTAATATGGATCGGGGACCTGGCGGCCCGGGCCCTTCTGCGGCTCCTAGTGCCCTCCTTTCCCTCCCCCCCCCCTTTTTTTTTTTTTTCTACTTACCTTGCCTGCCTTCCTGGTCCACCCCTGGCAACAATTCTCCGGGTTTCCCCCCTCCCCCCCCCCACACCAAGTATTTTCTTCCAGCTGATTCCCGTATACAAATGAATAATCCACATACCCCGTATTACCACGGTAACCATTACCTAACACTTGATCTTAGCTCTTCTTGTTCTATGTTGAGAATCTTTCTCCCTATGAGTTATGTCTACAGACAGGTACTGATTTCCAGATCCCATAAGTGGATCTATTTCATTTTGTTGACACATGTTTTCCCTATTATTAAACTATAAAATGGGGCTTCAAGGGGGTCAATACCGTGCTCCTTCTATTGTCCACTGTATTATTGTTCAAATGAAGGACTGTTGTCATGTAATTTGTTGGAGATATTGCCCTACCTACAATGTTTGTACTTTGATATTTTATTGCCTCAATAAAAACAATTTTCAAAAAAAAAAATATATATATAATTCAGAAGACTCATATGAATCTAAGATGCTGGCATCAGAGAGATAGAATATTAACCTATATGAAATTCATAACCTTTTAAAATAGCGGTTGCTAAGTTAAAAAACAACAATACACAAAAAGACTTGATTTTGCTATAAATGTGCTGAGGCAGTCCAATCTTAAGAGCACTTAATGAGAGTGAAAAATGAGTAATAAAACAGATCTGTGATGAATAACAAACCAGCAGCTTGTGTTTGTGTCCGTTAGAGACTATGGAGCGTGTGATCCGTAAATGATGACGTCACGTCATGTGACTAGTCGTACTGGTCCAATACAGCGAGTGCAGAATTATTAGGCAAATGAGTATTTTGACCACATCATCCTCTTTATGCATGTTGTCTTACTCCAAGCTGTATAGGCTCGAAAGCCTACTACCAATTAAGCATATTAGGTGATGTGCATCTCTGTAATGAGAAGGGGTGTGGTCTAATGACATCAACACCCTATATCAGGTGTGCATAATTATTAGGTAACTTCCTTTCCTTTGGCAAAATGGGTCAAAAGAGGGACTTGACAGGCTCAGAAAAGTCAAAATTAGTGAGATATCTTGCAGAGGAATGCAGCACTCTTAAAATTGCAAAGCTTCTGAAGCGTGATCATCGAACAATCAAGCATTTCATTCAAAATAGTCAACAGGGTCGCAAGAAGCGTGTGGAAAAACCAAGGCGCAAAATAACTGCCCATGAACTGAGAAAAGTCAAGCGTGCAGCTGCCAAGATGCCACTTGCCACCAGTTTGGCCATATTTCAGAGCTGCAACATCACTGGAGTGCCCAAAAGCACAAGGTGTGCAATACTCAGAGACATGGTCAAGGTAAGAAAGGCTGAAAGACGACCACCACTGAACAAGACACACAAGCTGAAATGTCAAGACTGGGCCAAGAAATATCTCAAGACTGATTTTTCTAAGGTTTTATGGACTGATGAAATGAGAGTGAGTCTTGATGGGCCAGATGGATGGGCCCGTGGCTGGATTGGTAAAGGGCAGAGAGCTCCAGTCCGACTCAGACGCCAGCAAGGTGGAGGTGGAGTACTGGTTTGGGCTGGTATCATCAAAGATGAGCTTGTGGGGCCTTTTCGGGTTGAGGATGGAGTCAAGCTCAACTCCCAGTCCTACTGCCAGTTTCTGGAAGACACCTTCTTCAAGCAGTGGTACAGGAAGAAGTCTGCATCCTTCAAGAAAAACATGATTTTCATGCAGGACAATGCTACATCACACGCGTCCAAGTACTCCACAGCGTGGCTGGCAAGAAAGGGTATAAAAGAAGAAAATCTAATGACATGGCCTCCTTGTTCACCTGATCTGAACCCCATTGAGAACCTGTGGTCCATCATCAAATGTGAGATTTACAAGGAGGGAAAACAGTACACCTCTCTGAACAGTGTCTGGGAGGCTGTGGTTGCTGCTGCACGCAATGTTGATGGTGAACAAATCAAAACACTGACAGAATCCATGGATGGCAGGCTTTTGAGTGTCCTTGCAAAGAAAGGTGGCTATATTGGTCACTGATTTGTTTTTGTTTTATTTTTGAATGTCAGAAATGTATATTTGTGAATGTTGAGATGTTATATTGGTTTCACTGGTAAAAATAAATAATTGAAATGGGTATATATTTGTTTTTTGTTAAGTTGCCTAATAATTATGCACAGTAATAATCACCTGCACACACAGATATCCCCCTAAAATAGCTATAACTAAAAACAAACTAAAAACTACTTCCAAAACTATTCAGCTTTGATATTAATTAGTTTTTTGGGTTCATTGAGAACATGGTTGTTGTTCAATAATAAAATTAATCCTCAAAAATACAACTTGCCTAATAATTCTGCACTCCCTGTAGTATCCAAACAATTATAGTGTAGCTTTATATTTGAAAAATGTGTATACCAGTATAGAAAAAAGGAGAAAATAAAATGTCAAAACTTTTCCGTAACAAAAGAGATACTTGCAAGTAACAGGTCGCTGTCCTCCAATCTCTCCCGTGGGAGAAAAGCAAATCAGCTGATTTCCAAAAAGCAACAATGTAGATGAAATGGAAACAAGTGTCCGTTCTTTCTTTCTGAACTCCAAGTTGATAGATATTCCTTGTAAGGTGCTCTTTATTCAGCAGTCCTTTAGATAGATAGTAATGTTATAACTAAAACCAGAGGTAACTTGCAGGCATACAGGAATTATTCATATATCCAGCTCAGATATTGTATATGAGCCAGAAATGAACCTGTTATTTGTGCCGCCGTGGAACCAGGTGAGATAGAATGGAGCTCTGTGGATATTTACACTTATGAACGCCGCACACAGGAATTATTCATATATCTTACTCTACTTGCATTGTAGAGCTCGAAATGAACCTGTAATGTGCAGGGTGGAAGAATAAGTGTGTTTCTCTTAGTAACTGTAAGCAAATCTACGCGTTTCGGCAGAGTTACCTGCCTTTATCAAGATGCTTACAGGATGTGACAAGGAGCCTTATATAGGGAGAGAGTGTGGGTGTATCAATTAGGATATGGGCGTGTTAATAATTAACCCTTTGTTGAACGGGTCATAGATAGAATATTTAACTCATGTCTATAAATAAGTATAAATAGAATCATAAGTGATTATGATGTATAATATTTTTCAGTTATATAAATTGTGGTTCATAAAAATCAAAATGAACAATATAAACACTATATAGAAATGCACAATATATATAAAAGATTATTATAACTATATAAACATACCCAATTGTGTATGTTTTGAATGGCTAAAAAATAAAGCAATAAATGTACATTCAATACTTGACTTATATTCTATTGGGTATAGTTTATATGTTTATATAAAAGTGGTTATATGTTTATATAAAAATGGTTAAACTTTAGGTGATATTTACTACATAATGACATATATTCAACATCTTTGATTAGATGATACAAATGGAGTGCAATAATTTTGTAAAAATTATTGGAGTAATGATAGTTCTAGATCAACTGGAAGTGATCAGAGAGACATAATTGTTTATTATGTATTTCCAGAGTACTATACTTGGTGATAAGATTGATTATACATATTAGATGTTATATATAGGGTGTTATATTTATATTTGCTGCCATATTTATATAATTGAGTTTAAGTCGAATGAGCTATTTAATCCTAGTGGATATATTGTTTTGAATTTAAAAATTAACTCTGCTTCTTTTTTGGGAAGCATCTTTTCCATATTGCCACCTCTATGATTCATTTTTACTTTTTTTATACCCCAAAATTGAAAACAGTTTAGATCCCCCTGGTGGACTTCAGCAAAGTGTTTGTAGAGTATTGTTTTGGTATTTGCATGCTCTATGTTCAAAATGTGTTCTTGCATACGATCCCTTAATATTCTGCTGGTTTGGCCAATGTAAAATAAATCACAAGAACATTTAATACAATAAATTACATTAGAGTCACTGCATTTAATAGTATCCTTTATATGAAATGTGAATAGGTTGTCAGTAGATGTGATCTGTTTAATTTTATTACTATGTTTGCAGGATTTGCATTTAATGCAAGGAAAAAAAAACAAATATTTTTTCTTTTCTTAGATCTCTATCAATATAGTTAGTATTAGTTCCTTTGAATTCACTAGGTGCCAAATAACTTTTTAGATTTTTTGCCTTTTTGAATACAAGGTCAGGATGCTTTTTAACTTTTGTACCTAATATAGGATCTTTTTCAATATAGTGCCAGTGTTTGTTTAGAATAATTTTACAAAATTATTGCACTCCCTTCATTTGTATCATCTAATCAAAGATGTTGAATATATGTCATTATGTAGTAAATATCACCTAAAGTTTAACCATTTTTATATAAACATATAACCACTTTTATATAAACATATAAACTATACCCAATAGAATATAAGTCAAGTATTGAATGTACATTTTTTTGCTTGATTTTTTAGCCATTCAAAACATACACAGTTGGGTATGTTTATATAGTTATAATAATCTTTTATATATATTGTGCATTTCTATATAGCGTTTATATTGTTCATTTTGATTTTTATGAACCACAATTTATATAACTGAAAAATATTATACATCATAATCACTTATGATTCTATTTATACTTATATATAGACATGAGTTAAATATTCTATCTATGACCCGTTCAACAAAGGGTTAATTATTAACACGCCCATATCCTAATTGATACACCCACACTCTCTCCCTATATAAGGCTCCTTGTCACATCCTGTAAGCATCTTGATAAAGGCAGGTAACTCTGCCGAAACGCGTAGATTTGCTTACAGTTACTAAGAGAAACACACTTATTCTTCCACCCTGCACATTACAGGTTCATTTCGAGCTCTACAATGCAAGTAGAGTAAGATATATGAATAATTCCTGTGTGCGGCGTTCATAAGTGTAAATATCCACAGAGCTCCATTCTATCTCACCTGGTTCCACGGCGGCACAAATAACAGGTTCATTTCTGGCTCATATACAATATCTGAGCTGGATATATGAATAATTCCTGTATGCCTGCAAGTTACCTCTGGTTTTAATTATAACATTACTATCTATCTAAAGGACTGTTGAATAAAGAGCACCTTACAAGGAATTTCTATCAACTTGGAGTTCAGAAAGAAAAAAACGGACACTTGTTTCCATTTCATCTACATTGTTGCTTTTTGGAAATCAGCTGATTTGCTTTTCTCGCACGGGAGAGATTGGAGGACAGCGACCTGTTACTTGCAAGTATCTCTTTTTTTACGGAAAAGTTTTGACATTTTATTTTCTCCTTTTTTCTATACCGGTATACACATTTTTCAAATATAAAGCTATTTTGGAGGAACAAGTATAGAGTGAGTGCACCTAGTGTGTGTATATTTAGAGATAAATAATTTTTATCTAAAGGAAATAGTTTTTGTAACCTCGCTCTGTACCCTACAATAATTGACAGTTGTTCCTTCAAACGACTGTCTAATAAATGAAACGTGAATTAACCAAGGTGAGGGGAGCTTATGGTGTGGGTTAAGAAAGTTGTGTCAGAGTGTTTTTCACTATGTGTATTATCACAGTAGAAATGAAAATAAAAGTAATGAAGCTTATATATAGAAAGTATTTATTTAAAACACTTAAAACAAGTTAGAATTGTAAGTATAGAGCTCTAATACTTTAAAACATTAAAAACAATATACAATTAATATAAGGACAACATTGGAGAATTATGAACAGTCTTTTTGATTTGTTTTCAATTTGTTCATATAGTCTGATCAATTAATTTGATCGAATTCGTTTTTTGTTTAGATAGTTTTTTATATGAATGTTTTACTTTTACTCACGTTTTTGTCTTGGATAAAAAACTTTTAAAATGGCCTTAGTATATGTCCAGGATAGGCCGTTGAGGAGACAAAAGGAAATAGATGACAGTCTTCTGTTTAAGACGCTCTTTATCTTAAAGGTCAAAAATTGCAACTTATGAAAAGCAAAATTGTAACGTTGTTTCAAATTTTTGCAAGTCTTTTAAGAGGAGAGACAATTGGTGTTTCTATATTGGATATATCTGGAGAAATGGATGTGCTTAAGGTTTCTTTGCCAATTTTACTTGTAGATGTGGTGTTTGATATTTGATAAAAGGAAGGACTCGTTGGTCTCCGAGACTTTTTACCCTGTTTTTGGTAGATTTGATGTATAGGGTTTGCAGGAGTCTCTAGGAGGCTTGTAGTGTTTGTTGGTATTTGGGTCTTTGGTTAAAATCGTGATCGTTGGTCTCTGAGACTGTTTACCCTATTAATATGGTGAATTTGATGTTCAGGGTTTGCTGGAGTCTCTAAGAGGCTTGTGGTATTTCTGGATGATATTATCTTGGATCCTGATATCAGTTTCAGATATAGGTAAATTTACTTTGAGGTTCTGAGGACCGGGACAATTTTATCTGTCCGTAGAGGTTCTTTGTAGTGAATTGCTTCTTTTTTGCGTTTGTCAGCGTTCAAACGTTAGTTATGGTGAATCCGCTTATAAGTTCAACATCCCACAGTGTGGGCATATAGCATCAAAAGAGGGTGCACACTCAGGAGGGCAAATCTACGCGTTTCGGCGGGTGCCTTTATCAAGATGCCTCTGAGAGTGTTCGCGGTCATTTTTAAAGGTGTAGGTGAGTAGTGATTGGTCAATTTGTGACCAATCCTAGCTCCAATTTTTAGAGCATTTTTTTCACATTTATTAGCGTGTATTACAAGATAGACAAGTTGTTAGTGATAAGTGTTAAACAGTTTGAAATATTTGAAATGTGATCTAATGCTTTATCTGGTGAAATTTGTGAGTGTGCCCTCTTACTCAATTGTTGTTTGATAAAACAAAACAATGGGATATATGTAATCAGGTAATGTGATCACTTGGGAAAAAAGGTTGAGATATAGTGCTAATCTTAGCTCTGTTTTAGATGCTTGTAGTTTGGAGTCTCAGGTATTTTTGTTCTTTATGGAACTTTTGTTGAAGTCCATTTTAATATAATATTATGACAATATTTTTTCAAATGTAATATATTTTAAAGTATACTAGTTAACTAATTATCGCAGTATATAAATAGACACTTAAATTTGATAATTTAGATTATAAAATTCAGATTATAAAATTCAGATCGAACTCCATATTTAACCCATGTGGGTGTAGAGTTTTAAAGGAGTAGATGTACTCCGCTTCTTTTCTAAGTAGGAGGTTTTCTAAATTACCACCTCTAGGATTGAGGAAAACTTTTTTAACTCCCCAAAATTTCATGTCTTGGGTGTTGCCATTGTGATGTTCAGTAAAATGTTTGTATAAGTTAGTGTTGGTTGATTTATGTTCTATATGATGAAGGTGCTCTCTTATGCGGTCTCTGAGCATACGGCTAGTTTGACCAAAGTATTGTAAACCACATAAACATTGTATGCAGTATATAACATTCCTATCAGAACAGCGTATAATTTCTTTGATATTGATGTATTGATTATTATTAGTAGATTCTATGGTTTTTATCTTGCTACTATGTTTGCAAGATTTGCAGGATATGCAAGGGAAATAACCTTCAACTTTTTCATTATTAAGATCAATTGTGTTGTGGTTATGGGAAACCTTTTTCTTGAATTCACTTGGTGATATAATGTTTTTAAGATTTTTTGCTTTCTTAAAAATGATGTCTGGGTGGTTTTTTAGTTTATGTCCTAATACTTGGTCTTGTTTTATATAATGCCAGTGTTTGTTTAGGATCTTTTTTATTTCAAAATGTTGTGAATTGTACTGTGTTATGAACGGTATAAACAATGGATCATTTATTTTTGGGTTAATTTCTGGCTTATGTTTGGGTGCAAGTATTGAGTTTCTATCCATTTCTTTTACCTCTAGTTGTGTTCTATCTAGTGATTGGATATTATATCTTTTTTCAATGAATCTTTGTTTTAAAATTTCTGATTGAGTAGAGTATTGGTTTATGTCTGAACAGTTTTTCCTAATACGAGTGAATTGATTTTTGGGAATATTTGTTTTCCATTTATTTAGATGGCAGCTTTTATTGTGTATGTAGTTATTGGCATCAGTTTTTTTAAAATAGGTTTTAGTTGTGATTAGTTTGTTTTTAATTTCTATTTCTATGTCTAGATAGTTGATAGAATTTGTGCTGAATTCGTGAGTGAAGTTGAGACCTAGTGTGTTGTTATTTAGATCTTCTAGGAATAATTCTAGTAGTTCTGGTTCGCCTTTCCAAATTAAGAACAGGTCATCTATGTAGCGATAATATAGCACAAGGTTCGCCCCCCACGGGCTAGAGTTTATGTATTTATGTTCAAAATAGCCCATGAATAAATTAGCATAACTGGGGGCGAACCTTGTGCCCATAGCTGTCCCTTTATGTTGTAGAAAAATCTCTTCATTAAATAAAAAGGAGTTGTTATATAGTATGAAATGGATACAAGTGATTATAAATTTATTTTGTTCTTTATTTAAATTTGTGTCCTTGTCTAGAAAGAATTTAATTGCTTTAAGTCCTTTTTGATGATCTATGTTTGTGTATAGAGAGTTAACGTCGCATGTTACTAGGAGGTAGTTTTCTTCCCAAGAAATATCATTTAGAATGTTGAGTAATTGGGTGGAATCTTTTAGGTAAGAGGGTAATTGGGATACATAAGTCTGTAAGAAGAAATCAACATATTGAGAGAGATTTGATGTGAGGGATCCTATACCGGATATGATGGGTCGTCCTGGTGGTTTTGTTAAGTTTTTATGGATTTTGGGAAGTATATAAAAAGTGGGGACAATGGGGTTTGTAATATTTAGAAAATCAAATTCATTTTTTGTGAGTATTCCTGAGTATAATGCTTTTGTGTGAATGTCTTGTAATTCTTTTGCTTGATTTTTTAAGGGATTTGTTCTCAATTTTTTATATGTTGTTTGATCATTTAAAAGTTTGTATGATTCCTCTAGATAGAAGGATGTGTCCATTAGGACAATTCCTCCGCCCTTGTCAGCTTGTTTGATAGTGATGTCTTTATTATTTTTCAAATCTTTTATTATTTTTAGTTCCCTTTGGGACATGTTCCATTTAATATATTTATTTTGGTCTAGTTTATCTATGTCTTGTTTGACCATTTTTTCGAAAAGTTTAATGTCTTCACTTTTTTCGTTTGTAGGATAGAATGTTGAGGGGGCTTTTAGATTTGTGTGTTTAAATTTTTGTTCGTTGTCTTTTAAGGTTTTGTTTTCCAGTGGGTTTTTAATAAAATATCTTTTTAAAGTTAGTTTGCGTATGTATTGATTTATGTTTATGAGGGTTTCAAATTTGTTTAGTTTGCACGAGGGTGCAAAAGACAGACCTTTATTTAGAATTGATTCTTGGAGAGGGTTTAGTTGGTGTTGACTTATATTGAATATTCCAGTATGTTTTATTTCTGTCATTTTGGAATTTTGTCTAAGTTTTCTTCCCTTTCTTCTACCTCTAATTCTCTTTTGTTTCTTATGATTCTTTTTGGAAGGCTGTAGTGTGTATTGGTTTTTGAAGTTCCTTCCCCCAAAGGGGCCTGTTCTAAAAAAACTTTTTGTTGCTCTGAATTTTGAGGTGCAGG
This sequence comes from Bombina bombina, assembly GCF_027579735.1. Classification (NCBI taxonomy): domain Eukaryota; kingdom Metazoa; phylum Chordata; class Amphibia; order Anura; family Bombinatoridae; genus Bombina; species Bombina bombina. Next base: position 1,136,229,845 of record NC_069504.1, on the reverse strand, counting down.
AGACCTAAGATTTTGTTCTAATGGTTGATACCTGTTTCTAGTCTGTATTCTCCAATCTGAGTTGGAGTCATAATTATTGAAATTTCTTGTGTGGTTAGTGTGATATGTGTTTTTGTTTCTGTATGTGTAACGAGCAGATTGGTCATAGTTATCATAATTATGTCTATAATTATGTTGATTATCTGGTTTGTTATACCATTCGCGGTTATCCCATCTGTGTTCGTAGTAATCCCTATGGTTTGAGTTATAATTTGAATTATAATTGTTTCTGTTATAATTTAGATTATGTTGATATTCTCTGTGTGGTTGATTTCTCCTTGGGGTATAACCCCAATTTTCATGTCTATTTCTACTATCAAATATTTCCTCTGTTCTCGGTTTGGTGTGATATTTGTCATCAGGGTAGTTAATATATTGTCTTTTTTGATAGTTTTGCTGTTTATTTAATCTTTCTGTGTTTCCTGTGTCGGATGGAATATGGTCCCTATTTGTAGTTTGATTTGGGATAGTGAGTTTTTTCTGTTTTACATGGTTTGATTTCCCAAACAGATATGATCGATCTGAGGTTTTTGCAATAGGAGAGTCGACCATCTCTACTGTATGTTCATTTGTTAGGTCAATTTCTGTGGGGATTTCCGTATCTAAAGTTTCTGAATAATCTTCTAAATCTCTAATGTATTTAGATGATTTTGTGGCTAGAATATTTTCTTTAAAAGTAGAAATGTTATTAAAGATTTCTTTTTGTATGTTTAGAAACTCGGTATTATTTTCATAGATTTTTAAGCTGTTTTTTTGTTGGTCTATTTCTTTTTTGGTCTCACTTAATGTAATGTTTCTAGATTTAATTATTATTTTCATGAGTGTTTGGGAAGCATTTTCAAGTGTCTCAAACCATTCGTTGGATAAATCATCGTTTAGATAGAATGTGCAATTTTTCTTTAATCTGAGTCCTCTTGGGACCATGTTATTTTCTATATATTTTTCTGTGTATTTAATTTCTATGGTGTTTTTTAGCTCTTTTATCAGGAGTTTTTCCAAGTTATCACATAGTTCCGTTAGATTTTTTGGTTTATTTGAATTAGGGTTAATGTCTTGGTTGTGGTGATCTATAGAGATACCTTGAAGTATTTCTTCTCTTTGTGCAAATATATTCATAGTAGTATTTATGTTAAGAATTTAAATGACAATATAGGTCGTGTTTAGTGTCTATAGCACCGGTATTAATAGGTGTGTGTTACCTCTTAAGGATAATGGTTTACTTATAAATAGTGTTATAACGTGATAAAAAACACTTTAGTGCGATAAATGGTGTGTCTCAAACTCAAAATGGAAGGATAGAAGTGATTTTGGAGGAACAAGTATAGAGTGAGTGCACCTAGTGTGTGTATATTTAGAGATAAATAATTTTTATCTAAAGGAAATAGTTTTTGTAACCTCGCTCTGTACCCTACAATAATTGACAGTTGTTCCTTCAAACGACTGTCTAATAAATGAAACGTGAATTAACCAAGGTGAGGGGAGCTTATGGTGTGGGTTAAGAAAGTTGTGTCAGAGTGTTTTTCACTATGTGTATTATCACAGTAGAAATGAAAATAAAAGTAATGAAGCTTATATATAGAAAGTATTTATTTAAAACACTTAAAACAAGTTAGAATTGTAAGTATAGAGCTCTAATACTTTAAAACATTAAAAACAATATACAATTAATATAAGGACAACATTGGAGAATTATGAACAGTCTTTTTGATTTGTTTTCAATTTGTTCATATAGTCTGATCAATTAATTTGATCGAATTCGTTTTTTGTTTAGATAGTTTTTTATATGAATGTTTTACTTTTACTCACGTTTTTGTCTTGGATAAAAAACTTTTAAAATGGCCTTAGTATATGTCCAGGATAGGCCGTTGAGGAGACAAAAGGAAATAGATGACAGTCTTCTGTTTAAGACGCTCTTTATCTTAAAGGTCAAAAATTGCAACTTATGAAAAGCAAAATTGTAACGTTGTTTCAAATTTTTGCAAGTCTTTTAAGAGGAGAGACAATTGGTGTTTCTATATTGGATATATCTGGAGAAATCGATGTGCTTAAGGTTTCTTTGCCAATTTTACTTGTAGATGTGGTGTTTGATATTTGATAAAAGGAAGGACTCGTTGGTCTCCGAGACTTTTTACCCTGTTTTTGGTAGATTTGATGTATAGGGTTTGCAGGAGTCTCTAGGAGGCTTGTAGTGTTTGTTGGTATTTGGGTCTTTGGTTAAAATCGTGATCGTTGGTCTCTGAGACTGTTTACCCTATTAATATGGTGAATTTGATGTTCAGGGTTTGCTGGAGTCTCTAAGAGGCTTGTGGTATTTCTGGATGATATTATCTTGGATCCTGATATCAGTTGCAGATATAGGTAAATTTACTTTGAGGTTCTGAGGACCGGGACAATTTTATCTGTCCGTAGAGGTTCTTTGTAGTGAATTGCTTCTTTTTTGCGTTTGTCAGCGTTCAAACGTTAGTTATGGTGAATCCGCTTATAAGTTCAACATCCCACAGTGTGGGCATATAGCATCAAAAGAGGGTGCACACTCAGGAGGGCAAATCTACGCGTTTCGGCGGGTGCCTTTATCAAGATGCCTCTGAGAGTGTTCGCGGTCATTTTTAAAGGTGTAGGTGAGTAGTGATTGGTCAATTTGTGACCAATCCTAGCTCCAATTTTTAGAGCATTTTTTTCACATTTATTAGCGTGTATTACAAGATAGACAAGTTGTTAGTGATAAGTGTTAAACAGTTTGAAATATTTGAAATGTGATCTAATGCTTTATCTGGTGAAATTTGTGAGTGTGCCCTCTTACTCAATTGTTGTTTGATAAAACAAAACAATGGGATATATGTAATCAGGTAATGTGATCACTTGGGAAAAAAGGTTGAGATATAGTGCTAATCTTAGCTCTGTTTTAGATGCTTGTAGTTTGGAGTCTCAGGTATTTTTGTTCTTTATGGAAAAGCCCCCTCAACATTCTATCCTACAAACGAAAAAAGTGAAGACATTAAACTTTTCGAAAAAATGGTCAAACAAGACATAGATAAACTAGACCAAAATAAATATATTAAATGGAACATGTCCCAAAGGGAACTAAAAATAATAAAAGATTTGAAAAATAATAAAGACATCACTATCAAACAAGCTGACAAGGGCGGAGGAATTGTCCTAATGGACACATCCTTCTATCTAGAGGAATCATACAAACTTTTAAATGATCAAACAACATATAAAAAATTGAGAACAAATCCCTTAAAAAATCAAGCAAAAGAATTACAAGACATTCTCACAAAAGCATTATACTCAGGAATACTCACAAAAAATGAATTTGATTTTCTAAATATTACAAACCCCATTGTCCCCACTTTTTATATACTTCCCAAAATCCATAAAAACTTAACAAAACCACCAGGACGACCCATCATATCCGGTATAGGATCCCTCACATCAAATCTCTCTCAAATTTCACCAGATAAAGCATTAGATCACATTTCAAATATTTCAAACTGTTTAACACTTATCACTAACAACTTGTCTATCTTGTAATACACGCTAATAAATGTGAAAAAAATGCTCTAAAAATTGGAGCTAGGATTGGTCACAAATTGACCAATCACTACTCACCTACACCTTTAAAAATGACCGCGAACACTCTCAGAGGCATCTTGATAAAGGCACCCGCCGAAACGCGTAGATTTGCCCTCCTGAGTGTGCACCCTCTTTTGATGCTATATGCCCACACTGTGGGATGTTGAACTTATAAGCGGATTCACCATAACTAACGTTTGAACGCTGACAAACGCAAAAAAGAAGCAATTCACTACAAAGAACCTTTACGGACAGATAAAATTGTCCCGGTCCTCAGAACCTCAAAGTAAATTTACCTATATCTGAAACTGATATCAGGATCCAAGATAATATCATCCAGAAATACCACAAGCCTCTTAGAGACTCCAGCAAACCCTGAACATCAAATTCACCATATTAATAGGGTAAACAGTCTCAGAGACCAACGATCACGATTTTAACCAAAGACCCAAATACCAACAAACACTACAAGCCTCCTAGAGACTCCTGCAAACCCTATACATCAAATCTACCAAAAACAGGGTAAAAAGTCTCGGAGACCAACGAGTCCTTCCTTTTATCAAATATCAAACACCACATCTACAAGTAAAATTGGCAAAGAAACCTTAAGCACATCGATTTCTCCAGATATATCCAATATAGAAACACCAATTGTCTCTCCTCTTAAAAGACTTGCAAAAATTTGAAACAACGTTACAATTTTGCTTTTCATAAGTTGCAATTTTTGACCTTTAAGATAAAGAGCGTCTTAAACAGAAGACTGTCATCTATTTCCTTTTGTCTCCTCAACGGCCTATCCTGGACATATACTAAGGCCATTTTAAAAGTTTTTTATCCAAGACAAAAACGTGAGTAAAAGTAAAACATTCATATAAAAAACTATCTAAACAAAAAACGAATTCGATTAAATTAATTGATCAGACTATATGAACAAATTGAAAACAAATCAAAAAGACTGTTCATAATTCTCCAATGTTGTCCTTATATTAATTGTATATTGTTTTTAATGTTTTAAAGTATTAGAGCTCTATACTTACAATTCTAACTTGTTTTAAGTGTTTTAAATAAATACTTTCTATATATAAGCTTCATTACTTTTATTTTCATTTCTACTGTGATAATACACATAGTGAAAAACACTCTGACACAACTTTCTTAACCCACACCATAAGCTCCCCTCACCTTGGTTAATTCACGTTTCAAATATAAAGCTACACTATAATTGTTTGGATACTATTGGACCAGTACGACTAGTCACATGACGTGACGTCATCATTTACGGATCACACGCTCCATAGTCTCTAACGGACACAAACACAAGCTGCTGGTTTGTTATTCATCACAGATCTGTTTTATTACTCATTTTTCACTCTCATTAAGTGCTCTTAAGATTGGACTGCCTCAGCACATTTATAGCAAAATCAAGTCTTTTTGTGTATTGTTGTTTTTTAACTTAGCAACCGCTATTTTAAAAGGTTATGAATTTCATATAGGTTAATATTCTATCTCTTTGATGCCGGCATCTTAGATTCATATGAGTCTTCTGAATTATATTTTATCATATGTTATATGTTTAATTTGTATACTTTGTTGATATTTATTTATTTTATTTTATATTAAATTGACATTTTTTAGTCACTATTGGTACCTTTTTTCCACTCACATATATTCAACATCTTGATTAAATTCGTTATTAATTTATAATATTATAACATTTCACCATTTTAGGTTTTCTCCTCCCAGAGCGCTTATCCCACTCCTTCCCACTTTCCAATTCCTATTGGCTGAAAGGTTCTAATCAGCCAATATGATTTGAGCAGCTCTCATTCTATTGGCTTTTCCAATCAGCCAATAGGATTGAGCTCTCATCCTTTTGGCTGATTGGAACAGCCAATAGGATGAGAGCTGCTCAAATCCTATTGGCTGATTAATAATGTGATTAGGGATGTTATAATTTTAATTTAAAGTTAGTGGGTTGTTAGGTTTAGGGGTTAATAGCTTAATTTAGTTTATGGCAATGTGGGGGGCAGACGATTTAAGGGTTAATAGGTTTATTTAGTGGCGGCAGGGTCCGGGAGCGACAGGATAGGGGTTAATACTTTTATTTAGGTTGCGGCGCAGTCGGGGAGCGGCGGAATAGTGGTTAATACATTTTATTTCGGTGGTAGCGATGTCTGGGCGGCAGATTAGGGGTGTTTAGAACTAGGGGCCTATCTATCAAGCTCCGAAAGGAGTTTGACGACTCGTGTTTCTGGCGAGTCTTCAGACTCTCCAGAAACAGCAGTTATGAAGCAGCGGTCACAAAGATAACGCTGCTCAGAGCAGGTGGACAGACATCACCGAAAATCAACCCGATCGAGTACCATCGGGTTGATTGACACCTCCCTGCTGGCAGCCTATTGGCCACGAGTCTGCAGGGGGCGGCGTTGCACCAGCAGCTCTTGTGAGCTGCTGGTGCAATGCTGAATACGGAGAGCGTATTGCTCGCCGCATTCAGCGAGGTCTGGCGGATCTGATCCGCACTGTCGGGTATGTAGAGAGCCCAGCAGGTATATCTGTAGAGGGTCCAGCAGGTACATATGTAGATATCACAGCAGGTACATATGTATACTTCCCAGCAGGTATATATGCAGAGAACCTAGCAGGTATATATGTAGAGGGTCCAGCAGGTACATATGTAGATATCCCAGCAGGTACATATGTAAACATCCCAGCAGGTATATATGCAGAGAGCCCAGCAGGTACATATGTAGATATCCCAGCAGTTATATATGCAAAGAGCCCAGCAGGTACATACGTAGAAGGCCTAGCAGGTACATATGTAGAGGGCCCAGCAGGTACATATGTAGAAAGCCCAGCAGGTACATATGTAGAGGGCCCAGCAGGTACATATGTAGAAAGCCCAGCAGGTACATATGTAGAAAGCCCAACAGGTATATATGTAGAAGACCCAGCAGGTACATATGTAGAAAGCCCAGCAGGTACATATGTAGGTGACCCAGCAGGTACATATGTAGAAGACCCCACAGGTACATATGTAGAAAAACCAACAGGTACATATGTAGAAAACCCAGCAGGTACATATGTAGAAAACCCAACAGGTACATGTGTAGAAAACCCAACAGGTACATATGTAGAAAACCCAACAGGTACATGTGTAGAAAACCCAACAGGTACATGTGTAGAAAACCCAACAGGTACATATGTAGAAAACCCAGCAGGTACATATGTAGAAAACCCAAGAGGTACATATGTAGAAGACCCAGCAGGTACATATGTAGAAAACCCAGCAGGTACATATGTAGAAAACCCAGCAGGTACATATGTAAAAAACCCAACAGCTACATATGTAGAAGGCCTAGCAGGTACATATGTAGAAAACCCAAAAGGTACATATGTAGAAAACCCAGCAGGTACATATGTAGAAGACCCAGCAGATACATATGTAGAAGACCCAGTAGGTACATATGTAGAAGACCCAGCAGGTACATATGTAGAAGGTGTATATGTAGAGGGCCCAGCAGGTACATATGTAGAGGGCCCAGCAGGTATATATGTAGAGGGCCCAGCATGTACATATGTAGAAGACCCAGCAGGTACATATGTAGAGGGCCCAGCAGGTATATATGTAGAGGGCCCAGCAGGTATATTTGTAGAGGGCCCAGCAGGTATATTTGTAGAAGACCCAGCAGGTACATATGTAGAAGACCCAGCAGGTACATATGTAGAAAAGCCAGCAGGTACATATGTAGAAGACCCAGCAGGTACATATGTAGAAGGCCCAGCAGGTACATATGTAGAAGGCCCAGCAGGTACACATGTAGAAGGCCCAGCAGGTACATATGTAGAAGACCCAGCAGGTACATATGTAGCAAATCCAGCAGGTACATATGTAGAAGGCCCAGCAGGTACATATGTAGAAAACCCAGCAGGTACATATGTAGAAGACCCAGCAGGTATATATATATAGAGGGCCCAGCATGTACATATGTAGAAGACCCAGCAGGTATATATGTAGAGGGCCCAGCATGTACATATGTACAGGGCCCAGCAGGTACATATGTAGATAGCCCTGCAGGTACATAAGTAGAAAACCCAGCAGGTACATATGTAGAGGGCCCAGCAGGTATATATGTAGAAGACCCAGCAGGTATATATGTAGAGGGCCCAGCATGTACATATGTACAGGGCCCAGCAGGTACATATGTAGAGGGCCCAGCATGTACATATGTAGAAGACCCAGCAGGTACATATGTAGAGGGCCCAGCAGTGATACATGTAGAAGACCCAGCAGGTATATATGTAGAAGGCCCAGCAGGTATATATGTAGAGGGCCCAGCAGGTATATATGTAGAAGACCCAGCAGGTATATATGTAGAAGACCCAGCAGGTATATATGTAGAAGGCCCAGCAGGTATATATGTAGAGGGCCCATCAGGTATATATGTAGAAGGCCCAGCAGGTATATATGTAGAAAACCCAACAGGTACATATGTAGAAGGCCTAGCCAGTACATATGTAGAGAACCCAACAGGTACATATGTAGAAAACCCAGCAGGTACATATGTAGAAGACCCAGCAGATACATATGTAGAAGACCCAGCAGGTACATATGTAGAAGACCCAGCAGGTACATATGTAGAAGGCCCAGCAGGTACATATGTAGAGGGCCCAGCAGGTATATATGTAGAGGGCCCAACAAGTACATATGTAGAAGACCCAGCAGGTACATATGTATAAAACCCAGCAGGTACATATGTAGAAAACCCAACAGATACATGTGTAGAAGACCCATCAGGTACATATGTAGAAGACCCAGCAGGTACATATGTAGAAGGCCCAGCAGGTATGTATGTAGAGGGCCCAGCAGGTACATATGTAGAAGACCCAGCAGGTGCATATGTAGAAAACCCAGCAGGTACATATGTAGAAGACCCAGCAGGTATATATGTAGAAAACCCAGCAGGTACATATGTACAGGGCCCAGCAGGTACATATGTAGAGGGCCCAGCATGTACATATGTAGAAGACCCAGCAGGTACATATGTAGAGGGCCCAGCAGGTATATATGTAGAGGGCCCAGCAGGTATATTTGTAGAAGACCCAGCAGGTATATATGTAGAAGGCCCAGCAGGTATATATGTAGAAAACCCAACAGGTACATATGTAGAAGGCCTAGCAGGTACATATGTAGAAAACCCAACATGTACATATGTAGAAGGCCCAGCAGGTACATATATAGAGGGCCCAGCAGGTATATATGTAGAGGGCCCAACAAGTACATATGTAGAAGACCCAGCAGGTACATATGTATAAAACCCAGCAGGTACATATGTAGAAAACCCAACAGGTACATGTGTAGAAGACCCATCAGGTACATATGTAGAAGACCCAGCAGGTACATATGTAGAAGGCCCAGCAGGTATATATGTAGAGGGCCCAGCAGGTACATATGTAGAAGACCCAGCAGGTGCATATGTAGAAAACCCAGCAGGTACATATGTAGAAGACCCAGCAGGTATATATGTAGAAAACCCAGCAGGTACATATGTTGAGGGCCCAGAAGGTATATATGTAGAGGGCCCAGCATGTACATATGTACAGGGCCCAGCAGGTACATATGTAGAGGGCCCAGCATGTACATATGTAGAAGACCCAGCAGGTACATATGTAGAGGGCCCAGCAGGTATATATGTAGAGGGCCCAGCAGGTATATTTGTAGAAGACCCAGCAGGTATATATGTAGAAGGCCCAGCAGGTATATATGTAGAAAACCCAACAGGTACATATGTAGAAGGCCTAGCAGGTACATATGTAGAAAACCCAACATGTACATATGTAGAAGGCCCAGCAGGTACATATGTAGAAGGCCCAGCAGGTACATATGTAGAAGACCCAGCAGGTACATATGTAGCAAATCCAGCAGGTACATATGTAGAAGGCACAGCAGATACATATGTAGAAAACCCAGCAGGTACATATGTAGAAGACCCAGCAGGTATATATATAGAGGGCCCAGCATGTACATATGTAGAAGACCCAGCAGGTATATATGTAGAGGGCCCAGCATGTACATATGTACAGGGCCCAGCAGGTACATATGTAGATAGCCCAGCAGGTACATATGTAGAAAACCCAGCAGGTACATATGTAGAGGGCCCAGCAGGTATATATGTAGAAGACCCAGCAGGTATATATGTAGAAGACCCAGCAGGTATATATGTAGAGGGCCCAGCATGTACATATGTACAGGGCCCAGCAGGTACATATGTAGAGGGCCCAGCATGTACATATGTAGAAGACCCAGCAGGTACATATGTAGAGGGCCCAGCAGTGATACATGTAGAAGACCCAGCAGGTATATATGTAGAAGGCCCAGCAGGTATATATGTAGAGGGCCCAGCAGGTATATATGTAGAAGACACAGCAGGTATATATGTAGAAGACCCAGCAGGTATATATGTAGAAGGCCCAGCAGGTATATATGTAGAGGGCCCATCAGGTATATATGTAGAAGGCCCAGCAGGTATATATGTAGAAAACCCAACAGGTACATATGTAGAAGGCCTAGCCGGTACATATGTAGAAAACCCAACAGGTACATATGTAGAAAACCCAGCAGGTACATATGTAGAAGACCCAGCAGATACTTATGTAGAAGACCCAGCAGGTACATATGTACAAAGACCCAGCAGGTACATATGTAGAAGGCCCAGCAGGTACATATGTAGAGGGCCCAGCAGGTATATATGTAGAGGGCCCAACAAGTACATATGTAGAAGACCCAGCAGGTACATATGTATAAAACCCAGCAGGTACATATGTAGAAAACCCAACAGGTTCATGTGTAGAAGACCCATCAGGTACATATGTAGAAGACCCAGCAGGTACATATGTAGAAGGCCCAGCAGGTATATATGTAGAGGGCCCAGCAGGTACATATGTAGAAGACCCAGCAGGTGCATATGTAGAAAACCCAGCAGGTACATATGTAGAAGACCCAGCAGGTATATATGTAGAAAACCCAGCAGGTACATATGTAGAGGGCCCAGAAGGTATATATGTAGAGGGCCCAGCATGTACATATGTACAGGGCCCAGCAGGTACATATGTAGAGGGCCCAGCATGTACATATGTAGAAGACCCAGCAGGTACATATGTAGAGGGCCCAGCAGGTATATATGTAGAGGGCCCAGCAGGTATATTTGTAGAAGACCCAGCAGGTATATATGTAGAAGGCCCAGCAGGTATATATGTAGAAAACCCAACAGGTACATATGTAGAAGGCCTAGCAGGTACATATGTAGAAAACCCAACATGTACATATGTAGAAAACACAGCAGGTACATATGTAGAAGACCCAGCAGATACATATGTAGAAGACCCATCAGGTACATATGTAGAAGACCCAGCAGGTACATATGTAGAAGGCCCAGAAGGTACATATGTAGAGGGCCCAGCAGGTATATATGTAGAGGGCCCAGCAGGTACATATGTAGAAGACCCAGCAGGTACATATGTAGAAAACCCAGCAGGTACATATGTAGAAAACCCAGCAGGTACATATGTAGAAAACCCAACAGGAACATGTGTAGAAGACCCAGCAGGTACATATGTAGAAGACCAGTACATATGTAGAAGGCCCAGCAGGTATATATGTAGAGGGCCCAGCAGGTACATATGTAGAAGACCCAGCAGGTACATATGTAGAAAACCCAACAGGAACATGTGTAGAAGACCCAGCAGGTACATATGTAGAAGACCAGTACATATGTAGAAGGCCCAGCAGGTATATATGTAGAAAACCCAGCAGGTACATATGTAGAAAACTCAACAGGTACATGTGTAGAAAACCCAACAGGTACATATGTAGAAAACCCAGCAGGTACATATGTAGAAAACCCAACAGGTACATATGTAGAAGACCCAGCAGGTACATATGTAGAAAACCCAGTAGGTACATATGTAGAAAACCCAACAGCTACATTTGTAGAAGGCCTAGCAGGTACATATGTAGAAAACCCAAAAGGTACATATGTAGAAAACCCAGCAGGTACATATGTAGAAGACCCAGCAGATACATATGTAGAAGACCCAGCAGGTACATATGTAGAAGACCCAGCAGGTTCATATGTAGAAGGCCTAGCAGGTATATATGTAGAGGGCCCAGCAGGTACATATGTAAAGGGCCCAGCAGGTATATATTTAGAGGGCCCAGCATGTACATATGTAGAAGACCCAGCAGGTACATATGAAGAGGGCCCAGCAGGTAAAAATGTAGAGGGCCCAGCAGGTATATTTGTAGAGGGCCCAGCAGGTATATTTGTAGAAGACCCAGCAGGTACATATGTAGAAGACCCAGCAGGTACATATGTAGCAAACCCAGCAGGTACATATGTAGAAGGCCCAGCAGGTACATATGTAGAAAACCCAGCAGGTACATATGTAGAGGACCCAGCAGGTATATATATAGAGGGCCCAGCATGTACATATGTAGAAGACCCAGCACGTATATATGTAGAGGGCCCAGCATGTACATATGTACAGGGCCCAGCAGGTACATATGTAGATAGCCCAGCAGGTACATATGTAGAAAACCCAGCAGGTACATATGTAGAGGGCCCAGCAGGTATATATGTAGAAGACCCAGCAGGTATATATGTAGAGGGCCAAGCATGTACATATGTACAGGACCTAGCAGGTACATATGTAGAGGGCCCAGCATGTACATATGTAGAAGACCCAGCAGGTACATATGTAGAGGGCCCAGCAGCTATACATGTAGAAGACCCAGCAGGTATATATGTAGAAGGCTCAGCAGGTATATATGTAGAGGGCCCAGCAGGTATATATGTAGAAGACCCAGCAGGTATATATGTAGAAGGCCCAGCAGGTATATATGTAGAAGGCCCAGCAGGTATATATGTAGAAGGCCCAGCAGGTATATATGTAGAAAACCCAACAGGTACATATGTAGAAGGCCTAGCCGGTACATATGTAGAAAACCCAACAGGTACATATGTAGAAAACCCAGAAGGTACATATGTAGAAGACCCAGCAGATACATATGTAGAAGACCCAGCAGGTACATATATAGAAGACCCAGCAGGTACATATGTAGAAGGCCCAGCAGGTACATATGTAGAGGGTCTAGCAGGTATATATGTAGAGGGCCCAACAAGTACATATGTAGAAGACCCAGCAGGTACATATGTATAAAACCCAGCAGGTTCATATGTAGAGGGCCCAGCGGGTATATATGTAGAAGACCCAGCAGGTATATATGTAGAGGGCCCAGCATGTACATATGTACAGGGCCCAGCAGGTACATATGTAGAGGGCCCAGCATGTACGTATGTAGAAGACCCAGCAGGTACATATGTAGAGGGCCCAGCAGCTATATATGTAGAAGACCCAGCAGGTATATATGTAGGAGGCCCACCAGGTATATATGTAGAGGGCCCAGCAGGTACATATGTAGAGGGCCCAGCAGGTATATATGTAGAAGACCCAGCAGGTATATATGTAGAAGACCCAGCAGGTATATATGTAGAAGGCCCAGCAGGTATATATGTAGAGGGCCCAGCAGGTATATATGTAGAAGGCCCAGCAGGTATATATGTAGAAAACCCAACAGGTACATATGTAGAAGGCCTAGCCGGTACATATGTAGAAAACCCAACAGGTACATATGTAGAAAACCCAGCAGGTACATATGTAGAAAACCCAACAGGTACATGTGTAGAAGACCCAGCAGGTACATATGTAGAAGACCCAGCAGGTACATATGTAGAAGGCCCAGCAGGTATATATGTAGAGGGCCCAGCAGGTACATATGTAGAAGACCCAGCAGGTGCATATGTAGAAAACACAACAGGTACATATGTAGAAGACCCAGCAGGTATATTTGTAGAAAACTCAGCAGGTATATATGTAGAGGGTAAGCAAGGAGGAGCGGATGCCCATGTAGTAAGATAAAAAGTTCTTTATTTCAAAAAATAATTAAAAATTGCAAATGGGGCAACAGACAAGGAAAACAGGTGCAAAACAGGCGTGACACCTATGGGCTATCCCATAGGTGTCACGCCTGTTTTGCACCTGTTTTCCTTGTCTGTTGCCCCATTTGCAATTTTTTATTATTTTTTGAAATAAAGAACTTTTTATCTTACTACATGGGCATCCGCTCCTCCTTGCTTACACTACGACTTTACACCAGACTAGGATACCCATTACTACAGCCCTGCTTACGTTGTCATCCCGGGTGAAGACTACCGCACCACGCCCCCCGATACTCACGCACGTACACGCTGAATGCCGAGGAGAGCAGTTTGGATTGTCGCCAATTTGCACGGATTGCCGTCTGTCTTCTTACTCTGCCATTCTACAGGGACACCAGCGCAGATGCGGATGCGTTTGTATATGCCGAAGATAGGTTCCGGCTAACACGCATTTTTTGGAGTTCCCCAGGTGGCCTTTGAAGTTTCCTTTATTCACGGACGGCTCACCCCCGGGTGGGTGAAGAGAACCAGTCTATCAGCTGACCGGTGAGTGGGGGGCAGTTGGACTCAAGTCCCGGGACCAACCTTAATCTGCATATTTATTTGCATATTGATTTGCATTTTTTTGATATATGCTTACTCCTCATGCGAACTACAATCTATACAGCATAGACACATATCTGTGAGTGTACAAACCCTCTTCCCTAATATATGTAGAGGGCCCAGAAGGTATATATGTAGAGGGCCCAGCATGTACATATGTACAGGGCCCAGCAGGTACATATGTAGAGGGCCCAGCATGTACATATGTAGAAGACCCAGCAGGTACATATGTAGAGGGCCCAGCAGGTATATATGTAGAGGGCCCAGCAGGTATATTTGTAGAAGACCCAGCAGGTATATATGTAGAAGGCCCAGCAGGTATATATGTAGAGGGCCCAGCAGGTATATATGTAGAGGGCCCAGCAGGTATATATGTAGAAGACCCAGCAGGTATATATGTAGAAGGCCCAGCAGGTATATATGTAGAGGGCCCAGCAGGTTTATATGTAGAAGGCGCAGCAGGTATATATGTAGAAAACCCAACAGGTATATGTAGAACGCCTAGCAGGTACATATGTAGAAAACCCAACATGTACATATGTAGAAAACCCAGCAGGTACATATGTAGAAGACCCAGCAGATACATATGTAGAAGACCCATCAGGTACATATGTAGAAGAACCAGCAGGTACATATGTAGAAGGCCCAGAAGGTACATATGTAGAGAGCCCAGCAGGTATATATGTAGAGGGCCCAGCAGGTACATATGTAGAAGACCCAGCAGGTACATATGTAGAAAACCCAGCAGGTACATATGTAGAAAACCCAACAGGAACATGTGTAGAAGACCCAGCAGGTACATATGTAGAAAACCCAGCAGGTATATATGTAGAGGGCCCAGCAGGTACATTTGTAGAAGACCCAGCAGGTACATATGTAGAAAACCCAGCAGGTACATATGTAGACTGAGGGCCCAGCAGGTACATATGTAGAAAACCCAGCAGGTACATATGTAGACTGAGGGCCCAGCAGGTACATATGTAGAAAACCCAGCAGGTATATATGTAGAAAACCCAGCAGGTACATATGTAGAGAGCCCAGCAGGTATATATGTAGAAAACCCAGCAGGTACATATGTAGAGAGCCCAGCAGGTACATATGTAGAGAGCCCAGCAGGTATATATGTAGAAAATCCAGCAGATACATATGTAGAAAACCCAGCAGGTACATATGTAGAAAACCCAGCAGGTACATATGTAGAGAGCCCAGCAGGTACATATGTAGAGGGCCCAGCAGGTACGTATGTAGAGGGCCCAGCAGGTACATATGTAGAAGACCCAGCAGGTACATATATAGAGAGCCCAGCAGGTATATATGTAGAGAGCCCAGCAGGTACATATGTAGAGGGGCCAGCAGGTGTAGAAAACCCAGCAGGTACATATGTAGAAGACCCAGCAGGTATATATGTAGAGGGCCCAGCAGGTACATATGCAGAAGACCCAGCAGGTACATATGTAGAGGGCCCAGCAGGTACATATGTAGAAGACCCAGCAGGTACATATGTAGAAGGCCCAGCAGGTACATATGTAGAAGACCCAGCAGGTAAATATGTAGAAAACCCAGCAGGTACATATGTAGATGACTCAGCAGGTACATATGTAGAAGACCCAGCAGGTATATATGTAGAAAACCCAACAGGTACATATGTAGAAGGCCTAGCAGGTACATATGTAGAAAACCCAACATGTACATATGTAGAAAACCCAGCAGGTACATATGTAGAAGACCCAGCAGATACATATGTAGAAGACCCATCAGGTACATATGTAGAAGACCCAGCAGGTACATATGTAGAAGGCCGAGAAGGTACATATGTAGAGGGCCCAGCAGGTATATATGTAGAGGGCCCAGCAGGTACATATGTAGAAGACCCAGCAGGTACATATGTAGAAAACCCAGCAGGTACATATGTAGAAAACCCAACAGGAACATGTGTAGAAGACCCAGCAGGTACATATGTAGAAGACCAGTATATATGTAGAAGACCCAGCAGGTACATATGTAGCGGGCCCAGCAGGTACATATGTAGCAGGCCCAGCAGGTACAAATGTAGCGGGCCCAGCAGGTACATATGTAGCGGGCCCAGCAGGTACATATGTAGAGGGCCCAGAAGGTACATATGTAGCGGGCCCAGCAGGTACATATGTAGAGGGCCCAGCAGGTACAAAATGTAGCGGGCCCAGCAGGTACATATATAGAAGGCCCAGCAGGTACATATGTAGCGGGCCCAGCAGGTACATAATGTAGCGGGCCCAGCAGGTACATATATAGAAGGCCCAGCAGGTACATATGTAGCGGGGCCAGCAGGTACATATACAGAAGGCCCAGCAGGTACATAATGTAGCGGGCCCAGCAGGTGCATATATAGAAGGCCCAGCAGGTACATATGTAGCGGGCCCAGCAGGTACATATATAGAAGGCCCAACAGGTACATATGTAGTGGGCCCAGCAGGTACATATATAGAAGGCCCAACAGGTACATATGTAGTGGGCCCAGCAGGTACATATGTAGCGGGCCTAGCAGGTAAATAGCTAGAAAGCCCAGCAGGTACATATTTAGAGGGAACAAACAAGAGAAAACAAAAATTGGATAGTCTAGAGCACTCAGTCAGACACAATTAAGTAGATTTGTGTTACAAAGAGGTTTATCCAAACCGAGTGGGTATATAAAACTTAACATTTAATAATAGGAATTAAAAAGTAGAAAGAGACTACTAGTGTAGGTGTGTATAAAACTGAATAAAATTCAAAGAAAGAGAGAGAGCTGGCAAGCCCAGCTATTAACCTTGCAAATGTAATGCAAATAGTAAACCATATGTGTGAGAAAGAATATAGGGACATATCTGGTAGGTATGCACCCAAAAATGCTCACGGATTGCACAGTTAAACTATCTGCATAAAGAGGATTGACCTCAAAACATATTAACTCTATCTAGTGCAATGCTGGAGCGGTGCGTACACTATCAGGGTCCCAAGGCAAAAACATTAAGTGCTATAATATTTCTGTAGCTGGAATAAACAACATGTTCTTGGTTTCATTGTAAAACATCAAACAAGGCAGCAGAACTCTCTGTGTAAGCGCCTGATGCGCATTTCGCCATACAGTGGCTTTTTCAAAGGCTAACCCGACTGAGAAAAGCCTCACTGCTTAAACGTATTTTCTGAGCCAATCAGGGGTGATGATTCTCACACACACCCTAAAAGAGCCAATCATATGGTCCTCTCACCATTGGGTGAGCGTCAGACACGTGACCGAAAGGCTGATGACAAGGATGAAAAGGCGGAGACACTGTCAAATAGTACCGCAAGACGTTTATGCCATAGAGGCACCGTCAGATCTTGATCGCCTTATTCATTGTAGAAACAAAGTAGAAACAAAGTGTAATTATGATAAACCATGAGAGGGTTATATAAATGACGATTGTATAATCGAACAAAAATACCGGACTGTTGTTGTTTGATATCACTAGCTGAAACCACTACCTATAATACTTAGCTATGAAACATAATAATGTTACAGGCGATTGTGAGAAATTATGTTTATAAATTCTATTACCAACTGTTCTACATTGAAATGAGTTTCCATGATCGCATTCAATAATACTGCACTTGACATGTATATATTTTTCTAAAATTGTGCATCAAATTAAGATATCTCAGACTACAGTTTTTGGATGACATCCAAAACGTTAGAGAGAAAAAAAAAAGGGGTTCCTAACTTCATCAATTGTCCTCTCACCAATGAATACACGACTGTTATATGACCAGAGAACTAGTGACGAAAATGAGGGGGCGGATACAATGTCAAACATCGTCGCAAGGAAATTATGAGTACCTAATCCACTTATTGTATGCAAACCCAAGATGTAAATTTCAATAAACACTAAAACCTGAAAGGATTGTATTAGCTAGAACTGTATAATGCGAAAACAAATAAAAATCAGTGAGTACTGAACTTTTATTGTCAAAATATTTGATATGACTTACTGTAAGGTTACCTATGACATGTGACTATGAAATATACTAATGTTATGGGAGATTATATAAAATTATTAACAGCTTTAGCAAATTCTATTCTCCTATTCCACTTACTCAAGTTTTAATGATCGATTTACTAATCTCCCAATAGATATGTACTTTTCTAAATATATGTGTCAAATCAAAATATATCAAGCGTACAAATTTTAGATAGTTGCCATCAATTGTGTTAAAGTTAAAATGTTCTTGTTTTTATTCTTAGGAGGCACTCAGTGTTTTATTTTTGTTAAGTTTAGTCCTGATAATCAGAACTTGATGTATAAGAAAAAATTAGCAGTAGAAAATCCCAAATGATGTATTAGAAGTACAAGGGATTATACTCAACATTATACATATGTGCCCCTTTCATTGAACTGGGTCTCAAACACAAACAGGGAGAGAGAAAATGTGCACAACTACTCAATGAAATATATGTATGTAATAAGATGATAGTCAAACTAATATACCAATAAACGTATGCTTATGTATTCATATAGTAAAATTACTATTAGAACTTTCAGTATATTGTACTAACTTATAGGTAACGTAGATATTGTTGCATACAAGATTCACATAATGTAATCACATAAACCAAAATTGTCATGATGTAAATTTCCAGTGGAAATTACTAATATTATAAGAAGGAGTTATAACCATTTTGTTCATTCAATCCATGTGGTATTAAGGTATTCAGCCAAAATATCCACCGGCATTCTGCTTGTAAGAGCATAGCTTCTACATTCCCACCTCTGATTCCAGGTTTCATGACTTGTAGGACAGAAACTTTTAGGTCCGGTTTGATTCCATGTTTACTGAAGTAGTGTTTAGCTACAGGGGTAAGAGTATTACCTTTATTGTGATCTTTTTCGCAATTTTTAATGCTATTTATATGCTCCCCAAGTCTCACACGAAGTTCACGTGTATATATATATATATTTATATATATATACACCTTTTTCCACATTTGCATAGCAGGCAATACACCACATTTTTGGTTTTGCAATTCGCAAACCCCAGCATTCTTTTAGTGTTACCTGTTAGGGTGGTAAATTCCCTCTCATTATGTATATACCTACAAAAACTGCAGGTACCACATATATAGGTTCCACTTATGTTCCTGTTATTAGGGTTTTTTTTTCTGATAAAATGGCTTTTAACAAATTTATTGCCAATAGTGGGAGCTCTTCTCCAACTGGTCTTAATTCTCTCTCCCAGAAATTTTGATAGATCCTCATCTGATTTTAGTATATTACAATGTTTATTTAAGATGTTGCTAATCTTAGTGTGATTGGCATTAAACATGGTTACAAATCTGATTTCATTATTTGTACCCCTAGTTTTCTTCTTTGGAGTCAATAAAGAGTCCCTTGAAGTTCTTTTGGCTCTTTGATATACTATACGTATCACCTTTCGAGTATAGCCTCTATCTCTCAGACGTAGTTTTAATTATTTTGCTCTTTCATTAAATACACTGAAATCCGTGCAATTTCTTCTTATCCTCAGGAATTCTCCTGTGGGAATCGCTTTTTTAGTCTCTATAGTATGGCAACTATCATACTGAAGAATAGAGTTTGTTGCTGTGTTTTTCCTATAGAGATCTGTTTTTAATAAATTGTTTTTGTCTTTATAGATAGTGACATCTAAAAATTCCACTTTGACTCTACTCAGGTTGTAAGTTAGTTTTAGATTCATTTTATTTCTGTTCAAAATAGAAATAAATTCTCTGAAACAGTCTTCACTACCTGTCCAGATTATGAAAAGATCATCTATATACCGACACCATAAGCTTATATGGTCGGTATATGTTGATAGATTTTCATTAAAAACGTATTCCCTCTCCCACCAGCCAAGATAAATATTTGCATAGGTGGGTGCGCAAGATGACCCCATGGCGGTGCTTGTATCTGGAGGTAAAAGTTGTCATTAAAAACAAAGTAGTTATGTTTCAGCACAAATTTAAGTAGATCTATTATAAATTTGTTACGTTCCAGTTTATCACTAGATTGCATACTCAGGAAATATTCGACTGCTTCACAACCATATTCATGTTTTATAGATGTATACAGTAGTGATGTCGCGAACAGTTGACCGGAGAACAGTTCCCGGCGATCTTAGCTTGTTCGCGTTCGCCGTGGCGGGCGAACATATGCAATGTTCGATCCGCCCCCTATTCGTCATCATTGAGTAAACTTTGACCCTGTATCTCACAGTCTGCAGACACATTTGAGCCAATCAGCAGCAGACTCTCCCTCCCAGACCCTCCCAGCTCCTGGGCAGCAGCCATTTTAGATTCATTCTAATCCTGCATTCTTAGTGAGAGGAGGGTTAGTGCTGCTGCTGGTAATTTTATAGGGAAATTGATAGCTAGGCTAGTATATTCAGTGTCCACTCATCTAATCTCTGCTGTAAGGGCAGCACCCCAAAAAGCCCTTTTAAGGGCTAGAACTTCAGTCTTTTTTTTTTTTTGTAATCTAATTGCATTTGCCTGCCTGTCAGCCTGTGTGTGAGGCTCACAGCATATACTGTGATTAATTGCTCTGTGCCACCACTGATATCTGGTGTAACATTAGTGTAAATTAAAAAAAAAAAAAACTTTTACATCATTTTGCTAGTGTAATCTAATTTCATTTTCCATCAGGCCTGTGTGTCAGGCCCACAGCATATACTGTGCCTAATTGCTCTGTTTTCCACCACTCATATCTGGTGTAACATTAGTGTATATTTTTTATAAAAAACTTTTACATCAGTCTGCTAGTGTAATCTAATTGCAGTTGCCTGGCCAGCCTGCCACTGCCAGCCTCAGTGCCACCACTCATATCTGGTGTAACATTAGTGTATATTTTTTATAAAAAAACTTTTACATCAGTCTGCTAGTGTAATCTAATTGCAGTTGCCTGGCCAGCCTGCCACTGCCAGCCTCAGTGCCACCACTCATATCTGGTGTAACATTTTTTTAATTTTTTTTTTACATCAGTCTGCTAGTGTTATTTAATTGTAGTTGCCAGGCCAGCCTGCCACTAGTGCCAGCCTGTGTGTCAGGCTCCCAGCATATACTGTGCCTACTTCCATCCTCAGTGCCACCGTTGTAATATAAGTGTAACTTTAAAAAAAAAAAAAAACTTTTACATCAGTCTGCTAGTGTTATTTAATTTTAGTTGCCAGGCCAGGGTGCCACTAGTGCCAGCCTGTGTGTCAGGCTCCCAGCATATACTGTGCCTACTTCCATCCTCAGTGCCACCACTCCTATCTGTTGTAACATTAGTGTAAATTTTGTAAAAAAAACCTTTTACATCAGTCTGCTAGTGTTATTTAATTGCAGTTGCCAGGCCAGCCTGCCACTAGTGCCAGCCTGTGTGTCAGGCTCCCAGCATATACTGTGCCTACTTCCATCCTCAGTGCCACCACTCCTATCTGTTGTAACATTAGTGTAAATTTTTTTTTTTTTTTTTTTTACATCAGTCTGCTAGTGTTATTTAATTGCAGTTGCCTGCCTGCCAGCGTGTGTGCCAGGCCCACTTTCCAACTAGTGCCACCAATCATATTTGTTATAACAGTAGTGTAAATATTTAAAAAAAAACTTTTTTGACTGTGAAACATCAGTCTGTTAGTGTAATCTAATTGAAGTTGCCTGCCTGCCAGCGTGTGTATCAGGCCCACTTGCCAAGTTAGTGGCACCACTCATATTTGTTGTAACAGTAGTGTAAATATTTAAAATAAAAACGTTTTTGACTGTGAAACATCAGTCTGCTAGTGCAATCGAATTGCAGTTGCCTGCCTGCCAGCGTGTGTGCCAGGCCCACTTGCCAACTAGTGCCACCAATCATATTTGTTACAACAGTATTGTAAATATTTTTAAAAAAACTTTTTTGACTGTGAAACATCAGTCAGCTAGTGTAATCTAATTGCAGTTGCCTGCCTGCCAGCTTGTGTGCCAGGCCCACTTGCCAACTAGTGCCACCAATCATATTTGTTATAACAGTAGTGTAAATATTTAATAAAAAAAACTTTTTTGACTGTGAAACATCAGTCTGCTAGTGTAATCTAATTGAAGTTGCCTGCCTGCCAGCGTGTGTGCCAGGCCCACTTGCCAAGTTAGAGGCACCACTCATATTTGTTTTAACAGTAGTGTAAATATTAAAAAAAAAAAACTTTTTTGACTGTGAAACATCAGTCAGCTAGTGCAATCTAATTGCAGTTGCCTGCCTGCCAGCGTGTTTGCCAGGCCCACTTGCCAACTAGTGCCACAACTCATATTTGTTATAACTGTAGTGTAAATATTTTAAAAAAAAAATTTGACTGTGAAACATCAGTCTGCTATTGTAATCTAATTGAAGTTGCCTGCCTGCCAGCGTGTGTGCCAGGCCCACTTGCCAAGTTAGTGGCACCACTCATATTTGTTGTAACAGTAGTGTAAATATTTTAAAAAAAAACTTTTTTGACTGTGAAACATCAGTCTGCTAGTGCAATCGAATTGCAGTTGCCTGCCTGCCTGCCTGCCAGCGTGTTTGCCTGGCCCACTTGCCAACTAGTGCCACAACTCATATTTGTTATAACAGTAGTGTAAATATTTAAAAAAAAAAATTTTGACTGTGAAACATCAGTCTGCTATTGTAATCTAATTGAAGTTGCCTGTCTGCCAGCGTGTGTGCCAGGCCCAGTTGCCAAGTTAGTGGCACCACTCATATTTGTTGTAACAGTGGTGTAAATATTTAAAAAAAATACTTTTTGGACTGTGAAACATCATTCAGCTAGTGTAATCTAATTGCAGTTGCCAGCCTGCCAGCGTGCGTGCCAGGCCCACTTGCCAACTAGTGCCATTAATTATATTTGTTATAACAGTAGTGTAAATATTTAAAAAAAAAACTTTTTTGACTGTGAAACATCAGTCTGCTAGTGTAATCTAATTGAAGTTGCCTGCCTGCCAGCGTGTGTGCCAGGCCCACTTGCCAACTAGTGCCACCAATCATATTTGTTGTAACAGTAGTGTAAATATTTAAAATAAAAAAAATTTGGACTGTGAAACATCAGTCTGCTATTGTAATCTTATTGCATTTGCCTGCCTGTCAGCGTGTTTCCAGGCCCACTTGCCATCTAGTGCCACCACTCATATTTGTTATAACAGTAGTGTAAATATTTAAAAAAAAATGTTTTGACTGTGAAACATCAGTCTGCTATTGTAATCTAATTGAAGTTGCCTGCCTGCCAGCGTGTGTTCCAGGCCCACTTGCCAAGTTAGTGGCACCACTCATATTTGTTGTAACAGCAGTGTAAATATTTTAAAAAAAAACTTTTTTGACTGTGAAACATCAGTCTGCTAGTGCAATCGAATTGCAGTGCCCTGCCTGCCAGCGTGTGTGCCAGGCCCACTTGCCAACTAGTGCCACCAGTCATATTTGTTATAACAGTATTGTAAATATTTTTTAAAAAAAATTGACTGTGAAACATCAGTCTGCTAGTGTAATCTAATTGCAGTGCCTGCCTGCCAGCGTGTGTGCCAGGCCCACTTGCCAACTAGTGCCACCAATCATATTTGTTGTAACAGTAGTGTAAAAAAAAAAATTTTGGACTGTGAAACATCAGTCTGCTATTGTAATCTTAATGCATTTGCCTGCCTGCCAGCGTGTGTGCCAGGCCCACTTGCCAAGTTAGTGGCACCACTCATATTTGTTGTAACAGTAGTTAAAATATTTAAAAAATAAACATTTTTGACTGTGAAACATCAGTCTGCTTTTTTGTGTCAGGCTCACAGCGTATACTGTGCCCACCTGCCCAGTGCCAACACTCATATCTTGTTTAATAGTAGTGTAAGTGTACATTTAAAAAAAATAAACTTTTTGGATTGTGAAACATCAGTCTGCTTTTTTGTGTCAGGCTGACAGCGTATACTGTGCCCACTTGCCCAGTGGCACCACTCATATTTTGTTTAATAGTAGTGTAAGTCTACATTTTAAAAAAAATGACAGGCAGAGGCAGGCCACCCCGCAGGTGCCGTCGTGGTCGTGGTGCTGTGATTCCCTTTGACCCTACAATAATGCACAGTGTTCAGAGGCCACGTGCCATGAACGTGAAAAGTTCTGAGGAGGACCTAGTTGAATCCGCTCCTAACTTTGACGCAAGATCCACCTCCAGTTTAGCTGTGGGCACCTCTCAAGTGACCAGTGCCACTTGCCCGCCTGCCGCCACCACCAACACTAGCACCACAGCCGC
Organism: Bombina bombina; assembly: GCF_027579735.1. Classification (NCBI taxonomy): domain Eukaryota; kingdom Metazoa; phylum Chordata; class Amphibia; order Anura; family Bombinatoridae; genus Bombina; species Bombina bombina. Next base: position 1,136,205,405 of record NC_069504.1, on the reverse strand, counting down.
TTCACTTGATCTGTCAGAGGAGTTATTGACACATCAGTTGGAAGAAATGAGTGATGCGCAACCATCATTGACAGAGGATGTAGATAACAGTGATATGTCTCAGTCAGGCAGCATTACAGACATGGACGTACGGTGTGATGATGATGGTAATGTTGTGCCCGCTGCTGCTTCCTTTGTTGATTTGTCAGATACAAGTGAAGCGGTTGATGATGATGCGTCCGTGGATGTCACGTGGGTGCCCGCTAGAAGAAAAGAAGAAGAGGGGGAAAGTTCAGATGGGGAGACAAAGAGGAGGAGACAAGTTGGAAGCAGGGGGAGGTCGTCGCAAGGAGCTAGTGGCACAGTCAGACAGCATGCATCGGCACCCGGGGTCAGCCAGACAGAACGCCAATCAACACATGCTGTTGCCACCACTAGAATGCCGTCATTGCAGAGCTCAGTAGTGTGGCATTTTTTTTGTGTGTCTGCCTCTGACAACAGCGATGCCATTTGCAACCTGTGCCAAAAGAAACTCAGTCGTGGGGAATCCAACACCCACCTAGGTACAACTGCTTTGCGAAGGCACATGGTCTCACATCACAAACGCCGAAGGGATGAACACATGAGTAGAAGCAGCACACAAACTCAAAGCCGCCATCCTCCTCCTGGTACAGCATCTTCAGCCACGTCAACCACTGCCGTCCTCCTTGCCACCTCTCAACCATCCACCACTAAGTCTCTCTTACGTAGCAGTTCCTGGTCATCTGCCCACAGTCAGGTGTCTGTCAAGGACATGTTTGAGTGTAAGAAGCCAATTTCACAAAGTCACCACCTTGCCCGGCGTCTGACAGCTGGCTTGTCTGAACTCTTAGCCCGCCAGCTTTTACCATACAAGCTTGTGGAGTCTGAGGCATTCAAAAAATTTGTATCTATTGGGACACCGCAGTGGAAGGTACCCGGCCAAAATTTCTTTTCACAAAAGGCAATCCCCAACCTGTACTCGATTGTGCGAAAGGAAGTAATGGCATGTCTGGCACACAGCATTGGGGCAAGGGTCCATCTGACCACTGATAGCTGGTCTGCAAAGCATGGTCAGGGCAGGTATATCACCTACACTGCGCATTGGGTAAACCTGCTGATGGCTGACAAGAATGGAATGAGTGGCTCTGCAGAGGAGTTGGTGACACAGCCACAACTTGCAGGCAGGCCTGCTGCTACCCCCTCTACTCCTCCTACTCCATCCTCTTCCATAACCTCTTCCTCGGCTGAGTCCTCTTCTGCTGCTGCGTCTTGCTCCACATCAACAGCAACCCCCCAGCTCCCCAGGTACTATTCAACATCCCGGATACGGCAGTGTCACGCCGTCTTGGGGTTGACTTGCCTGAAAGCCGAGAGTCACACCGCACCAGCACTCCTGTCCACCCTGAAAGTACAAGTGGATCAGTGGCTGACTCCGCACCAACTGGAGATAGTCAAAGTTGTTTCTGACAATGGAAGTAATTTCTAGGCGGCATTGAAATTGGGCAAGTTGACACATGTGCTGTGCATGGCACATGTGTGTAATCTGATTGTACAACGCTTTGTGCATAAGTACCCAGGCTTACAGGACATCCTGAAGCAGGCCAGGAAGGTGTGTGGCCATTTCAGGCGTTCCTACACGGCCATGGCGCACTTGTCGGATATCCAGCGGCAAAACAACCTGCCAGTGAAGCGCTTGATTTGCGACAGCCTGACACATTGGAATTCAACACTCCTAATGTTTGACCGCCTGCTCCAACAAGAAAAAGCTGTTAAGAGTATTTGTATGACCGGGGTGCTAGGACAGCATCTGGGGAGCTGGGGATTTTTTTGCTACTTTACTGGACGCTCATGCGCAATGCCTGTAGGCTTATGCGTCCTTTTGAGGAGGTGACAAACCTAGTCAGTCGCACCGAAGGCACCATCAGCGACATCATACCATTTGTTTTCTTCCTGGAGTGTGCCCTGCGAAGAGTGCTGGATCAGGCTGTAGATGAGCGTGAAGAGGAAGAGTTGTGGTCTCCATCACTACCAGAAACAGCCTTATCAGCATCGCTTGCTGGACCAGCGGCAACGCAGGAAGAGGATTGTGAGGAAGAGGAGTCAGAGGAGGAATGTGGCTTTGAGGAGGAGGAGGAAGACCAAGCACAATAGGCATCCCAGGGTGCTCATTGTTGTCACCTATCTGGCACCCGTGGTTTGTACGTGGCTGGGGGGAAGAAGATACCTTCAGTGAGATCAGTGAGGACGAGGAACGGGACATGATTAGCTCGGCATCCAACCTTGTGCAAATGGGGTCTTTCATGCTGTCGTGCCTGTTGAGGGACGCTCGTATAAAAAAAGCTGAAGCAGAACGACCTGTACTGGGTGTCCATGCTACTAGACCCCCGGTATAAGCATAAAGTGACTGAAATGTTACCAAATTCCCGCAAGTCAGAAAGGATGGAGCAGTTAAAAAACAAATTAAAAAGTATGCTTTACACAGCGTATAAGGGTGATGTCACAGCACAACAGGAATGTAACAGGGGAAGAGATGAAAGTAATCTTCCTCCTCCCACGACCACGCCAGCAAGGACAGGACGCTTTCCAGATGTGTTGTTGATGGAGGACATGCAGACCTTTTTAACTCCTATGCATCGCCACAGCCCTTCGGGATCCAGCCTCAGAGAAAGACTCAACCGACACTTAGCAGACTACCTCGCATTAACTGCGGATCTCAACACTCTGAGGAGCAATGGACCCCTTGACTACTGGGTGTGCAGGCTTGACCTGTGACCTGAGCCATCCCAATTTGCAATCGAATTTCTGGCCTGCCAGGCTTCAAGTGTCCTGTCATAAAGGACCTTCAGTGCAGCAGGAGGTATTGTCACTGAGAAGAGAAGTCGCCTAGGTCAAAAAAGTCTTGATTATCTCACCTTTATTAAAATGAATGAGGGATGGATCCCGAAGGGACTGACAGTGGGCGATACATTAGACTAAAAAAGGCCTGATGAGATTAGCTGCCTTGGGCTACAAATGGTACACACGCTGCTGTATTTTATCTTCGAATGCCGGATGACTTGCATGACTTATCCGCCAGCAACAACTAGGGTTCAAGCCGCAATGTTCTAGGGCACTTTCTAACTGTCAAACAAACATCAATTTTTCTGGTCGCTGCTACAGCAGCGGCTGCAACAATACCTAATTTTTCAGGCATTTGTACATGCCTAATTTTTCTGGCCTCTGGTGCCACACTGTGGCTACAAAACACAAACCAAAAAAAAGGCACATAACAGTGATTAAACTGTTAAGAATAGTACTACTTAACATACCACTCATATCTGGTGGCACAGTAGATTGCACGCGCAGTGCCCCAAATTTGAAGTAGGAGGACCGACCAAGCATCTTTTTCCATCTCCCGGTTCCTAAAAATTATCTCCGGGTTCCTAAAATTGAAGCCATACCTGTACTCGATTGTGCAAAAGGAAGTCATGGCATATGGGGTCTTTCATGCTGTCGTGCCTGTTGAGGGTCGGGGACCCTCGTATAAAAAGGCTGAAGGAGAACGACCTGTACTGGGTGTCCAAGCATCTTTTTCCATCTCCCGGTTCCTAAAAATTATCTCTGGGTTCCTAAAATTGATGCCATACCTGTACTCGATTGTGCAAAAGGAAGTCATGGCATATGGGGTCTTTCATGCTGTCGTGCCTGTTGAGGGTCGGGGACCCTCGTATAAAAAGGCTGAAGGAGAACGACCTGTACTTGGTGTCCAAGCATTTTATTCCATCTCCCGGTTCCTAAAAATATTCTCCGGGTTCCTAAAATCGATGCCATACCTGTACTCGATTGTGCAAAAGTAAGTCATGGCAGATGGGGTCTTTCATGCTGTCATGCCTGTTTGGGGTATGGGACCCTCGTATAAAAAGGCTGAAGGAGAACGACCTGTACTGGGTGTCCAAACATCTTTTTCCATCTCCCGGATGTAGCGGTACTCCACTAGGGGGTCTCCCTTCCTCTGTTCAAACCCAGGGGTGGCCACCGGATAGTGGGACCAGAGATATAGTTGCTCAGACCGGGGTCAAGCCAGCGGCTGTGTCTCCCCCAGCTGGGTTGGTCTCAGTGGACTCCCAATCAGGTAGCGTCCTCTCTGCCCTGCAGCTCTTTCTTGGAAGGTATCGTCCCCTCTGCCTGTCTGTTTCTAGACAGGAATAAATCCCCCTGCCAAATAGTGGGACCATGGCTATCGTGGCTGAGACCGGGGTCAAGCCAGCGGCTGTATCTCCCCCAGCTGGGCTGGTCTCAGTGGGCTCCCAGGCAGGTAGCGTCCCCTCTGCCTGTCTGCTTCTAGGCAGGAATAGATCCCTCTGCCTCACTGCACACTTCCAGCAGGTAGCGTGCCCTCTGGTTTCTTATAGGCAGGAATAGATCCCTCTGCCTTGCTGCTCCTTTCAGGCAGGCCAGCTCTTTGCATACAGGCCCACAGACTCTGTAACAGATCTGTCTTGCAGGGAGAGGTGCAGTCAGAATGCAGGGTCAGAACTTCTGCAACTGGTATACCTGAAAGAATCAGACAGGACTACCTGTTCCAGAAGGAACTACTACTATTGCTTTATTTCACTCAGGACTAGCTTTTACAAACACACCAGTAAGCTTATGGTGACACACACTCCTTAAAATCGTATCTATCAAATGTATATTGCATCTATTGATCTATGCAATTCGTATCTATCAAATGTATATTGCATCTATTGATCTATGTAATTCGTATCTATCAAATGTATATTGCATCTTTTGATCTATGTAATTCGTATCTATCAAATGTATATTGCATCTATTGATCTATGGAATTTGTATATATCAAATGTATATTGCATCTATTGATCTATGTAATTCGTATCTATCAAATGTATATTGCATCTTTTGATCCATGTAATTTGTATCTATCAAATGTATGTTGCATCTTTTGATCTATGTAATTCATATCTATCAAATGTATATTGCATCTTTTGATCTATGTAATTTGTATCTATCAAATGTATATTGCATCTTTTGATTTATGTAATTTGTATCTATCAAATGTACATTGCATCTATTGATCTATGCAATTCGTATCTATCAAATGTATATTGCATCTATTGATCTATGGAATTCGAATCTGTCAAATGTATATTGCATCTTTTGATCTATGTAATTCGTATCTATCAACTGTAAATTGCATTTTTTGATCTATGTAATTCGTATCTATCAAATGTATATTGCATCTTTTGATCTATGTAATTTGTATCTATCAAATGTATATTGCATCTATTGATCTATGCAATTCGTATCTATCAAATGTATATTGCATCTATTGATCTATGGAATTCGTATCTATCAAATGTATATTGCATCTATTGATCTATGGAATTCGTATCTATCAAATGGAAGATAAACAAGGGGCGCCAACATAGTGTGAATCGTTCAAACAACAAATATAAAAGTGATGTGCCTGATGAAACGGTCTGGAATAGACTGAGAAACGCGTTGCAAAATAAATACTGTTTGTTTTATACCACGACCCGGTATTTTTGCTTCTTTCCACGATCCACTTGTTTTTGAAACAGGACTTTTACCACGGAACCTTTCATACACTGACACTGTCGTTTTTGGAGAAAAGTCTCGGTGGCGTGAGTGCAGCAGGAGAACACCTATCAGCTTGCAGCTCACCTGGTCCGGCCATTGGCCCTGAAAAACGTGGGTGCTACTTTCTAGACGCCTATCTGGATTCCACAGGTCCTCTGGGTGAGACCTCCAGCGTACTGACTGCTGGAATTTGAATGTCAGCCTGCTTTATCGCACCTTATTCATTTAAGGTGCCACTTTCCTTGTGAGTAGTTTTTTGCACATCACTTTTATATTTGTTGTTTGAACGATTCACACTATGTTGGCGCCCCTTGTTTATCTTCCATTCTAGACACCCTGACCCATCGCACCGCGGGACACAAGAGGAGCACGCCAAACACCTGAACACATCACTGTTCACATATTAGGATTGGACACTTATTTTTTACATCACAGCAATTTTTGGGACATTGATAAGTACTTTTTTTATATATTTTACTAATCGCCACAAATATCATTGTTTATCTGTGATATCTGATTATTTCAATGTATCACTAATATTATACACAAATTGTCCTGAGCACTTGTTTTACACACAATTTATTTTCGTCATTATTATAATTTTTTACACATACCAAACACTGTGCTGTTTATATAAAAAAATAATTTTTTTTTTTTTTTTTTTTTTTTTTTTTTTTTTTTTTTTTTTTATGCATACGGGTACAAACCCAATCATAAAGTGGTAGGTCCCACTTTGATAACCTGTGTTCCAAGCGCATCCTCTTAAGTTTTTTCCTCCTCAGGAATTTCTTTTTATAGTATCTATCAAATGTATATTGCATCTATTGATCTATGGAATTCATATCTATCAAATGTATATTGCATCTATTGATCTATGTAATTCGTATCTATCAAATGTATATTGCGTCTTTTGATCCATGTAATTCGTATCTATCAAATGTATATTGCATCTTTTGATCTATGTAATTCGTATCTATCAAATGTAAATTGCATCTTTTGATCTATGTAATTTGTATCTATCAAATGTATATTGCAACTTTTGATCTATGTAATTAGTATCTATCAAATGTATATTGCATCTATTGATCTATGTAATCTATGTATCTATCTATCAAATATATCGATCTCGTGGCCGGACTGTTTTGTGACAGCCACTTGTGTTTCGGCCAAATTTGAAGTAGGAGGACAGACCAAGCATCTTCTTCCATCTTCCTGTTCCGAAAATCAAGGCCATATAGACCTCCCCCGATAGGGGGAGTTACAGGTATTAAACTGCTAAGAATAGTACTACTTAACACACCACTCATATCTGGTGGCACAATAGATTGCACGTGCAGTGCCCCAAATTTGAAGCGGGAGGACCGACCAAGCATCTTTTTCCATCTCCCGGTTACAAAAATCCATGCCATATACACGTCCCCTGGCACCGCAACTGCCTCTGGGAACCTTACCATGGGTCACAGACCGCACGTCTTGTAATTCTCTGTCAGGGAAATTATATATCTATCAAATCTATCTATTTATCTAATGAATCTATCTAACTATCAATCGTATCTATCAAATGTATATTGCATCTTTTGATCTATGTAATTCGTATCTATCAAATGTATATTGCATCTATTGATCTATGTAATTTGTATCTATCAAATGTATATTGCATCTTTTGATCCATGTAATTTGTATCTATCAAATGTATATTGCATCTTTTGATCTATGTAATTCGTATCTATCAAATGTATATTGCATCTTTTGATCTATGTTATTCGTATCTATCAAATGTATATTGCATCTTTTGATCTATGTAATTCGTATCTATCAAATGTTTATTGCATCTATTGATCTTTGTAATTCGTATCTATCAAATGTATATTGCATCTTTTGATCCATGTAAGGGCATACAAATAATATATAAAAGCAAATAGTATGTAAATACAATTTCTTCTCCAATTTAGTCTTCAGTAGAAACCTGTAAACCAATATTTAAATGATACAACATTTAAAAGGACATTAAAAGGGCATGTTATATTTCAACAGAACATAGGATTGAACTGGCTCTTCTATATAAATACAATTTTAATCCCAGCAAAGTGGTTAAATATGTAGTTAAAGCCCCATTCAGAAGCAGGAAGTCTGTCATGTTCAGAAACGGCAACAGATGATTGGCTAGGTCGCGAAACCTACTGATTGTGGACGGCTGTGCCCTGCACAGGAGCTGCATGTAGAAGTGGGACTTTACCTATGCATTTAACCCTATCATGAGAGATAAATAATATCAGGTAATAAAATTCAAGGGTCACCACAAAGACATTTAAAAATATGGGCTGGTTCATTGTTTCTCCCACAGTGATTATCATTGGTAGTACATCTGATAATGTTATGTCTGTTAAAAAGAAAGGTTCTTTTCACAAAATTAGGTTATTTTTCTCAGATGCAACTGTCACTATACATTTATACTGCAGAAATAGGTGAGATGCAAGTACAAAGTAAAGACATTGATAAACATAAAAAATAACAAATAAAACATTTTCCAGCTAACACTGAAAGTTTAACAACTGTTTAAAATGACCAGTAAAGTCAAAATTACACCTCTATGATTCTGACAGAGCATGCAATATTAAACAACCTTTAAATTTACCTTTAATAATAATCTATAATGTGCCTTATTTTCTTGGTATCCTTTGTTGAAGAGTAAACCTAGGCTCATGAGCAGCAATGCACTACTGGGAAGCTAGCTGGTGATTGGTGTTGGCGCATATAGGTTTTGTTCTAACAGCAAAAGTCAATCTATTTGAAACTCTTATTGCCGTCAATAGATTGATTATGGACTTAACTTTAAGATATGTGGGCTAATTTTGCCTTAGTTTTCCCCCAATCTCTATATAAGTTGGTGGGAGCTATCAAGTTTTTTCAACAATAAACTCCTTCAGAATAAAATTAACGCATACAAACTATATATATATACACATATGTCTTGGTGTGTATATTTATTTTTTTATACCCAAACTGGAGGCCAGGGAATTTTTAACATATCTTAATTCTAATTATAAGGGTCTTAAAGGGATAGTCTTGTCAAAACCAAACCTGCACGGTTCACATAGAGCACGCAACTCCTAGCAACCCTCCAATCTACTTCCCTTATCAAACCTTCTTCGTTCTCTTGGCATCTCCACTTGAATGTAAGCCTAGGAGACGGCTCATCCCTGGTTCAGAACCTGGGCAGCGCCTGCCTACCGGTGCCTACATTTAGACACCAATCAGAAAGCACCACCCAGGTGCCGAACCAAAAACGGTCCAGCTCCCATACGCACATTCCTGCTTTTTCAAACAAAGATACCAAAACAGCGAAGAAAAATAGACAAAAGGAGCAAACTAAAAAGTTGCTCAAAATTGCGTGCCCCATCCGAACCACAAAAGTTCAATCTCGACTTGACTGTCCCCTTAAGTTTTATCAATGAGTATAATAAGATGATGATATCATACCTAGATGTATCTTTGGAAGGTTAAAGTGAATGTAAATCTTCATGCCAAAGTGCCCGGTCCTTTTAAAAATCTGACCAAAAACAGGGGCACTCCCATGTGGAGCTTGCGGTTGTGCAAATGGACTGTTTGCGGTTGTTTGCATTGCGTTAAACGGGGAGCTTGGTCTGTCACTGCCTGATCAATACAACATCATACCTGATGTTTTAAAGCACGTTATTCCAAACAATTTAGGAAAGTTTGGTGATTTATGCCCTTTATGGATTAAAACCAGACTCTGCATCAACTATGTAATTTTCCATGGGAGTTTTGCCATGGATCCCCCTCCGGCATGCCACAGTCCAGGTGTTAGTCCCCTTGAAACAAATTTTCCATCACTATTGTGGCCAGAAAGAGTCCCTGTGGGTTTTAAAATTCGCCTGCCCACTGAAGTCAATGGCGGTTCGCCCGGTTCGCCAGTTCGCAAACATTTGCGGACGTTTGCGTTCGCCGTTCGCGAACGCAAAATTTTAGGTTCGCGACATCACTAGTATATAGTGATTCAACATCACAGGTAATCAATACTGAGTCTTCCTCTAATGTTAGGTCATTAATTTTGCTGAGACTATCCATTGTGTCTCTAATATATGATAGTAGAGTCCATATTATTTCTCTCAAGTATAGATGCAGTATAGATGCATAGTTGAATCACTGTATACATCTATAAAACATGAATATGGTTGTGAAGCAGTCGAATATGCAATATAGTGATAAACTGGAACGTAACAAATTTATAATAGATCTACTTAAATTTGTGCTGAAACATAACTACTTTGTTTTTAATGACAACTTTTACCTCCAGATACAAGGCACCGCCATGGGGTCATCTTGCGCACCCACCTATGCAAATATTTATCTTGGCTGGTGGGAGAGGGAATACGTTTTTAATGAAAATCTATCAACATATACCGACCATATAAGCTTATGGTGTCGGTATATAGATGATCTTTTCATAATCTGGACAGGTAGTGAAGACTGTTTCAGAGAATTTATTTCTATTTTGAACAGAAATAAAATGAATCTAAAACTAACTTACAACCTGAGTAGAGTCAAAGTGGAATTTTTAGATGTCACTATCTATAAAGACAAAAACAATTTATTAAAAACAGATCTCTATAGGAAAAACACAGCAACAAACTCTATTCTTCAGTATGATAGTTGCCATACTATAGAGACTAAAAAAGCGATTCCCACAGGAGAATTCCTGAGGATAAGAAAAAATTGCACGGATTTCAGTGTATTTAATGAAAGAGCAAAATAATTAAAACTACGTCTGAGAGATAGAGGCTATACTCGAAAGGTGATACATATAGTATATCAAAGAGCCAAAAGAACTTCAAGGGACTCTTTATTGACTCCAAAGAAGAAAACTAGGGGTACAAATAATGAAATCAGATTTTTAACCATGTTTAATTCCAATCACACTAAGTTTAGCAACATCTTAAATAAACATTGTAATATACTAAAATCAGATGATGATCTATCAAAATTTCTGGGAGAGAGAATTAAGACCAGTTGGAGAAGAGCTCCCACTATTGGCAATAAATTGGTTAAAAGCCATTTTATCAGAAAAAAACTAATAACAGGAACATAAGTGGAACCTATACATGTGGTACCTGCAGTTTTTGTAGGTATATACATAATGAGAGGGAATTTACCACCCTAACAGGTAACACTAAAAGAATGCTGGGGTTTGAGAATTCAAAAAACAAAAAATGTGGTGTATTGCCTGCTATGCAAATGTGGAAAAAGGTATATAGGGATCACGACACGTGAACTTTGTGTGAGACTTGGGGAGCATATAAATAGCATTAAAAATTGCAAAAAAAAAAAAATCACAAAAACATAATTTATGCTTACCTGATAAATTTATTTCTCTTGTAGTGATCATCCATTACTTGTGGGATATTCTCCTTCCCAACAGGAAGTTGCAAGAGGATCACTCACAGCAGAGCTGTTATATAGCTCCTCCCCTAACTGCCATATCCAGTCATTCGACCGAAACTAGCCAAGAAAGGAGAAACCATAGGGTGCAGTGGTGACTGTAGTTTAATTAAAATTTAGACCTGCCTTAAAAGGACAGGGCGGGTCGTGGACTGGATACACTACAAGAGAAATAAATTTATCAGGTAAGCATAAATTATGTTTTCTCTTGTTAAGTGTATCCAGTCCACGGGGGATACCAATACCAAAGCTAAACTACACGGATGATGGGAGGGACAAGGCAGGTACTTAAACGGAAGGGACCACTGCCTGTAGAACCTTTCTCCCAAAAATAGCCTCAGAAGAAGCAAAAGTATCACATTTGTAAAATTTTGAAAAGGTATGAAGCGAAGACCAAGTCGCCGCTTTGCAAATTTGTTCAACAGAAGCCTCATTTTTAAAGGCCCAGGTGGAAGCCACAGCTCTAGTAGAATGAGCTGTAATTCTTTCAGGGGGCTGATGTCCAGCAGTCTCGTAGGCTAAGCGTATTATGCTCCGAAGCCAAAAAGAAAGAGAGGTTGCCGAAGCCTTTTGACCTCTCCTCTGTCCAGAGTAAATGACAAACAGGGAAGATGTTTGACGAAACTCCTTAGTCGCTTGTAAGTAAAACTTTAAAGCACCGACTAGGACACAATGATGGAACAACAATCTCTTGATTGATATTCTTGTTAGAAACTACCTTAGATAAAAACCCAGGTTTTGTAGGCAGAACTACCTTATCTGTATGGAAAATCAGATAAGGAGAATCACATTGTAAGGCCGATAACTCAGAGACTCTACGAGCCGAGGAAATAGCCATCAAAAACAGAACTTTCCAAGATAAAAGTTTGATATCAATGGAATGAAGGGGTTCAAACGGAACTCCTTGAAGAACTTTAAGAAACAAGTTTAAGCTCCATGGGGGAGCAACAGGTTTAAACACAGGCTTAATTCTAACCAAAGCCTGACAAAATGCCTGAACGTCTGGAACCTCTGCCAGACACTTGTGCAAAAGAATAGACAGAGCAGAAATCTGTCCCTTTAAAGAACTAGCTGATAGTCCTTTTTCCAAACCCTCTTGGAGAAAAGACAATATCCTAGGAATCCTAACCTTACTCCATGAGTAATTCTTGGATTCACACCAATAAAGATATTTGCGCCATATCTTATGGTAGATTTTCCTGGTGACAGGCTTTAGTGCCTGTATTAAGGTATCAATGACTGACTCTGAGAAGCCACGCTTTGAAAAAATCAAGCGTTCAATCTCCAGGCAGTCAGCCTCAGATAAATTAGATTTGGATGATTGAAAGGACCTTGTATTAGAAGATCCTGTCTCAAAGGCAGAGTCCAAGGTGGAAAGGATGACATGTCCACTAGGACTGCATACCAGATCCTGCGTGGCCACGCAGGCACTATCAAGATCATCGATGCTCTCTCCTGTTTGATTCTGGTAATCAGTTGAGGGAGCAGAGGAAATGGTGGAAACACATAAGCCAGGTTGAAGAACCAAGGCGCTGCTAGAGCATCTATCAGCGTCGCTTTTGGGTCCCTGGACCTGGATCCGTAACAAGGAAGCTTGGCGTTCTGGCGAGATGCCATGAGATCCAGTTCTGGTTTGCCCCAACGATGAACCAATTGAGCAAACACCTCCGGGTGGAGTTCCCACTCCCCCGGATGAAAAGTCTGACGACTTAGAAAATCCGCCTCCCAGTTCTCTACACCTGGGATATGGATCGCTGATAGGTGGCAGGAGTGAGTCTCCGCCCAGCGAATTATCTTGGATACTTCTAACATCGCTAGGGAGCTTCTGGTCCCCCCTTGATGATTGATGTAAGCCACAGTCGTGATGTTGTCCGACTGAAATCTGATGAACCTCAGTGTTGCTAACTGAGGCCAAGCTAGAAGAGCATTGAATATTGCTCTTAACTCCAGAATATTTATTGGGAGGAGTTTCTCCTCCTGAGTCCACAATCCCTTAGCCTTCAGGGAATTCCAGACTGCACCCCAACCTAGAAGGCTGGCATCTGTTGTTACAATTGTCCAATCTGGCCTGTGAAAGGTCATACCCTTGGAGAGATGGACCCGAGATAGCCACCAGAGAAGAGAATCTCTGGTCTCTTAATCCAGATTTAGTAGAGGGGACAAATCTGTGTAATCCCCATTCCACTGACTTAGCATGCATAATTGCAGCGGTCTGAGATGCAGGCGCGCAAATGGCACTATGTCCATCGCCGCTACCATTAAGCCGATCACTTCCATGCACTGAGCCACTGACGGGCGCGGAATGGAATGCAGAACACGGCAGGAATTTAGAAGCTTTGATAACCTGGACTCCGTCAGGTAAATTTTCATTTCTACAGAATCTATCAGAGTTCCTAGGAAGGACACTCTTGTGAGGGTTGATAGAGAACTCTTTTCCTCGTTCACTTTCCACCCATGCGACCTCAGAAATGCCAATACTATGTGCGTATGAGATTTGGCAATTTGGAAATTTGACGCCTGTATCAGGATGTCGTCTAGATAAGGGGCCACTGATATGCCCTGTGGTCTTAGGACCGCCAGAAGGGACCCCAGAACCTTTGTAAAAATTCTTGGGGCTGTAGCTAACCCGAAGGGAAGAGCCACAAACTGGTAATGCCTGTCTAGAAAGGCAAACCTTAGGAACCGATGATGGTCTTTGTGAATCGGTATGTGAAGGTAAGCATCCTTCAAATCCACTGTGGTCATGAACTGACCCTCCTGGATCATAGGTAGGATGGTCCGAATAGTTTCCATTTTGAACGATGGAACTCTGAGGAACTTGTTTAAGATCTTTAGATCCAAAATTGTTCTGAAGATTCCCTCTTTTTTGGGAACCACAAACAGATTTGAATAAAATCCCTGTCCCTGTTCCGCCTGAGGAACTGGATGGATCACTCCCATTACTAGGAGGTCTTGCACACAGCGTAAGAATGCCTCTTTCTTTATCTGGTTTACAGATAATCTCGAAAGGTGAAATCTCCCTTGTGGGGGGGAAGCTTTGAAGTCCAGAAGATATCCCTGGGATATGATCTCCAACGCCCAGGGATCCTAAACATCTCTTGCCCACGCCTGGGCGAAGAGAGAAAGTCTGCCCCCTACTAGATCCGTTACCGGATAGGGGGCCATTCCTTCATGCTGTTTTGGAGGCAGCAGCAGGCTTTCTGGCCTGCTTGCCTTTGTTCCAAGCCTGGTTAGATTTCCAGGCCGGCTTGGATTGAGAAAAAGTTCCCTCTTGTTTTGAAGCAGAGGAAGTTGATGCTGCACTTGCCTTGTAGTTTCGAAAGGCATGAAAATTAGACTGTTTGGCCCTTGATTTGGCCCTGTCCTGTACTTGGCGCCATTCTAGCGTGAGTCCCTTGAGCGGGAGTCAAAGGATCTGACACGTGGGGGGAGTTAGTCGGCATAACTTCCCCCTCGTCAGAATCTTCTGGTGATATTTCTTTTAAAGATGAAGGCTGATCTTTATTATTTAAAGTGAAATCAATACATTTAGTACACATTCTCCTATGGGGTTCCACCATGGCTTTTAAACATAATGCACAAAGAGGTTCCTCTATGTCAGACATGTTTATACAGACTAGCAATGAGACTAGCAAGCTTGGAAAACACTTTAAATCAAGTTAACAAGCAAATATAAAAAACGTTAATGTGCCTTTAAGAGAAACAAATTTTGTCAAAATTTGAAATAACAGTGAAAAAAAGCAGTTAAACTAATGAAATTTTTACAGTGTATGTAGCAAGTTAGCAGAGTATTGCACCCACTTGCAAATGGATGATTAACCCCTTAATGCAAAAAACGGATTGACAAATAAAAAACAACGTTTTTTGATAGTCACAATAAACTGCCACAGCTCAACTGTGGCTTTACCTTCCTCAATAAACGACTTTTAAAGCCTTTTGAGCCCTTCAGAGATGTCCTATACCATGCAGGGAACTGCTGAGGGAAGCTGGATGTCTCTGTCTGTAATCTTAAGTGCGCAACAAAGCGCTAAAATAGGCCCCTCCCACTCTTACTACTACAGTGGAAAGCCTCAGGAAACTGTTTCTAGGCAAAAATCAAGACAGCCTTGTGGAAAACACTAAGACCCAATAAGTGTTATCACCAAAGCATATATAAAAACGATTAAACATGCCAGCAAACGTTTTATATTGCATAATTATAAGAGTCTATAGCTCTCACAGTAAGCCTGTTACTAGTCATTATTAAATCACTGTATTTAGGCTTAACTTACATTAATCCGGTATCAGCAGCATTTTCAAGCAATTCCATCCCTAGAAAAACTTAAAACTGCACATACCTTATTGCAGGGTAACCTGCACGCTATTCTCCCTCTGAAGTTACCTCACCCCTCAGACATACGTGAGAACAGCAGTGGATCTTAGTTACTTCTGCTAAGATCATAGAAAACGCAGGCAGATTCTTCTTCTAAATGCTGCCTGAGAGAAAATAGTACAACTCTGGTACTATTTAAAAACAATAAACTCTTGATTGAAGAAAAAACTAACTATATTACACCAATTTCCTCTTACTACCTCCTTCTATGTTGAGGGTTGCAAGAGAATGACTGGATATGGCAGTTAGGGGAGGAGCTATATAACAGCTCTGCTGTGGGTGATCCTCTTGCAACTTCCTGTTGGGAAGGAGAATATCCCACAAGTAATGGATGATCCGTGGACTGGATACACTTAACAAGAGAAAAAGGTAATACTCTTACCCCTGTAGCTAAACACTACTTCAGTAAACATGGAATCAAACCGGACCTAAAAGTTTCTGTCCTACAAGTCATGAAACCTGGAATCAGAGGTGGGAATGTAGAAACTATGCTCTTACAAGCAGAATGCCGGTGGATATTTTGGCTGAATACCTTAATACCACATGGATTGAATGAACAAAATGGTTATAACTCCTTCTTACAATATTAGTAATTTCCACTGGAAATTTACATTATGATCATTTTGGTTTATGTGATTACATTATGTGAATCTCGTATGCAACAATATCTACGTTAACTATAAGTTAGTACAATATACTGAAAGTTCTAATAGTAATTTTACTATATGAATACATAAGCATACATTTTATTGGTATATTAGTTTGACTATCATCTTATTACATACATATATTTCATTGAGTAGTTGTGCACATTTTCTCTCTCCCTGTTTGTGTTTGAGACCCAGTTCAATGAAAGGGGCACATATGTATAATGTTGAGTATAATCCCTTGTACTTCTAATACATCATTTGGGATTTTCTACTGCTAATTTTTTCTTATACATCAAGTTCTGATTATCAGGACTAAACTTAACAAAAATAAAACACTGAGTGCCTCCTAAGAATAAATAGGTACTCATAATTTCCTTGCGACGACATTGTATCCACCCCCTCATTTTCGTCACCAGTTCTCTGGTCATATAACAGACGTGTATTCATTGGTGAGAGGACAATTGATGAAGTTAGGAACCCCTTTTTCTCCTTTTTTTTTTTTCTAACGTTTTGGATGTTATCCAAAAACTCTAGTCTGAGATATCTTAATTTGATGCACAATTTTAGAAAAATATATACATGTCAAGTGCAGTATTATTGAATGCGATCATGGAAACTCATTTCAATGTAGAACAGTTGATAATAGAATTGATAAACATAATTTCTCACAATCGCCTGCAACATCATTATGTTTCATAGCTACGTATTATAGGTAGTGGTTTCAGCTAGTGATATCAAATAACAACAGTCCGGTATTTTTATTCGATTATACAATCGTCATTTATATAACCCTCTCATGGTTTATCATAATTACACTTTGTTTCTACAATGAATAAGGTGATCAAGATCTGATGGTGCATCTATGGCATAAACGTCTTGCGGTAATATTTGACAGTGTCTCCGCCTTTTCATCCTTGTCATCAGCCTTTCAGTCACGTGTCTGACGCTCACCCAATGGTGAGAGGACCATATGATTGGCTCTTTTAGGGGGGGGTGTGAGAATCATCACCCCTGATTGGCTCAGAAAATACGTTTAAGCAGTGAGGCTTTTCCCAGTCGGGTTAGCCTTTGAAAAAGCCATTGTATGGCAAAATGCGCATCAGGAGCTTACACAGAGAGTTCTGCTGCCTCGTTTGATGTTTTGCAATGAAACCAAGAACATGTTGTTTATTCCAGCTACATGAATATTATAGCACTTAATGTTTTTGCCTTGGGACCCTGATAGTGTACGCACCGCTCCAGCATTGCACTAGATAGAGTTAATATGTTTTGAGGTCAATCCTCTTTATGCAGATAGTTTAACTGTGCAATCCGTGTGCATACCTACCAGATATTTCCCTATATTTTTTTCTCACACATATGGTTTACTATTTGCATTATATTTGCAAGGTTAATACCTGGGCTTGCCAGCTCTCTCTCTTTCTTTGAATTTTATTCAGTTTTATTCACACCTACACTAGTAGTCTCTTTCTACTTTTTAATTCCTATTATTAAATGTTAAGTTTTATATACCCACCCAGTTTAGATAAACCTCACTGTAACACAAATCTACTTAGTTGTGTCTGACTGAGTGCTCTGGACTATCCAATTTTTGTTTTCTCTTGTTTGTTTCATTTAATACTATTAGGATAGTGAGCACCCCCCATTTGATATTGAAGGGTGATTACCCATGAAGTATATGGTCAGTTGCATGTGACTATATACTATATTAGCGAGTTACTAGGGGTATTGTATTAGCAGAATCATTCTATTCCCCTGTCTTTTTGTATACCTACATATTTAGAGGGCCCAGCAGGTAAACTGCTTTGGGGGCTAAATTTCCCCCCTGCTATGCCAATCTCTTCATAGGATGGTGGGATCAGTTCCACGTCTTTGGGGATAGAAACCCTCTTCTGGAGAAGATCATATTTTATGCCAGATTCATATATGATCTGATTTTCATCATAGACAGTGACAAGCAAAATATAGACATCTTCTGTGAATATCTGAACCAAAACAGCAGTGGTATCAACTAGTGGGAGAACAAAATGAAAATAAAATTTGTTTTTTTGGACATAATAATTTTAGGCAACAACGAAAATGAGAGTATTGAAACTGACTTATACAGGAAACCTACAGCTAGAAACACTATATTAGAATACAATTCATGCCATCCGAGACATACCATGCAAGGCATCCCTAAAGGACAGTATATTAGGGATAAGAGAAACTGCACTAGTGTAGATAAGTATGAAACACAAGCAGACCTGATTACAAAATGCCTAAAAGATAGGGCATATGACGAAAATACTCTAAGTAAAGCCTGTAAAGAAGTGGATATAGTATTCAGAGATGAACTGTTGAAGTATAAAACTCAACAGGGCAATACAAATAATAATAAGAATATGATACAAAAAACAAAATTAATTACTACATACAGCCTGGAGTACAAAGGCATATGCAATATTGTTAAATAATGCATCCCTATCCTATATACTTGCCCTACACTAAAAGAGATCATACAGGGAGAATGTGAGGTTGTTTTAAAAAAAGGAAAAACAATAGGAAATTATGTGTCCCCCTCTGACTGTTCAGGTAAAAAATCAAACACTTGTTGGTTAAAACAGAGAAAAGGTTTCTTCAAATGCAGAAGGAACATCTGTAAAACGTGTGATTATGTAACAGAGGGTGATAGTTTAAATCTACTTATACCCAAAAAAAACATAAAATCAATTTTTTTTATAAATTGTGCTACGACACATGTGATATACCTATTGACCTGTAGGGGGGTGCTCTAAGCAGTATGTGGGGAAAACAAAGAGACACCTAAAGGAAAGATTTTTAGAGCATGTCAGGTCAATAGAGGACCCTGAATCAGATACCCCAATAGCAAGACACTATAGGGAATTCCATAATTCTGATTCACTTATTAACTGTTCAAGCGATTGATCATGTTCCTATGTGGAAAAGAGGGGGTGACAGAGAGGAAAAATTAAATCTGAGAGAGATATTTTGTATTTTCACCCCAAACACCTCTATACCGCAGGGTCTTAACTTCAGAAGAAATATTAACTTATGTGTATAGTCTCAGGCAGAAATTCTGGAGAGTGTTAACGGAGTAGAAAATAATAATATTATATAATATATCATTATAATTAATAATAATATAATAATTTCATATAATATTAAATAAGGTAAAAAGCCAAATGAGCCAGATATTCTGAATTTATATTGACCTTGTTCAATAATTTACCAACTCTCCTGTTAAATCTGCTATTATATTGTATCTGTATCAATTATTGTATGATTATACTTTGTTTATAAATTGAACTAGATAGTGAGGACATAATTTAAAAATGTAACAATGTATATTTAAGAAATGAGCCTATTTAGCTGGAGGAAGCTGGTGCACTGGTGAGCAGTGAACAAGTCCTTACGGGCACGGCACATGTCTGCTTTATAGGAGCCCAGCTGTCCTCACTATGATAAGCCACTCAGTGCGGTGGAGTGCGGTGTCAAAGCTGTTGACTCACTTCTTGTTTTTAATATTTGGAATAAACTTGGAACTTTTAGTTACTGAGGAGTTTTTGGACATTTTTGTTTGCCCAAATATGTAGAGAGCCCAGCAGGTACATATGTAGAAGTCTCAGCAGGTATATATGTAGAAGTCTCAGCAGGTACATATGTAGAAGTCTCAGCAGGTATATATGTAGAGAGCCCAGCAGGTACATATGTAGAAGTCTCAGCAGGTACATATGTAGAGAGCCCAGCAGGTATATATGTAGAAGTCTCAGCAGGTACATATGTAGAAGTCTCAGCAGGTATATATGTAGAGAGCCCAGAGGTACATATGTAAAGGGCCTACCAGATACATATGTAGAGGGCCCAGCAGGTACATATATAGAGGGCCCAGCAGGTATATATGTAGAGAGCCCAGCAGGTACATATGTAGAGAGCCAAGCAGGTACATATGTAGAGGGCCAAGCAGGTACATATGTAGAGGGCCAAGCAGGTACATATGTAGAGAGCTCAGCAGGTACATATGTAGAGGGCCAAGCAGGTACATATGTAGAGAGCCCAGCAGGTACATATGTAGAGGGCCAAGCAGGTACATATGTAGAGAGCCCAGCAGGTACATATGTAGGGGGCCAAGCAGGTACATATGTAGAGGGCCCAGTATGTACATATGTAGAGGGCCCAGCAGGTACATATGTAGAGGGCCCAGCAGGTATATAGGTAGAGAGCCCAGCAGGTACATATGTAGAGAGCCCAGCAGGTACATATGTAGAGGGCCAAGCAGGTACATATGTAGAGGGCCAAGCAGGTACATATGTAGAGAGACCAGCAGGTATATATGTAGAGAGCCCAGCAGGTATATATGTAGAGGGCCCAGCAGGTACATATGTAGAGGGCCCAGTATGTACATATGTAGAGGGCCCAGCAGGTACATATGTAGAGGGCCCAGCAGGTATATATGTAGAGAGCCCAGCAGGTACATATGTAGAGGGCCCAGCAGGTATATATGTAGAGAGCCCAGCAGGTACATATGTAGAGGGCCCAGCAGGTACATATGTAGAGAGCCCAGCAGGTACATATGTAGAGGGCCCAGCAGGTATATATGTAGAGAGCCCAGCAGGTACATATGTAGAGAGCCCAGCAGGTACATATGTAGAAAACCCAGCAGGTACATATGTAGAGAGCCCAGCAGGTACATATGTAGAGAGCCCAGCAGGTACATATGTAGAAAACCCAGCAGGTGCATATGTAGAGAGCCCAGCAGGTACATATGTAGAGGGCCCAGCAAGTATATATGTAGAGAGCCCAGCAGGTACATATGTAGAGGGCCCAGCAGGTACATATTTAGAGAGCCCAGCAGGCACATATGTAGAGAGCCCAGCAGGTATATATGTAGAAGGCCCAGCAGGTATATATGTAGAGGGCCTAGCAGGTACATATATAGAGGGCCCAGCAGGTACATATGTAGAAGGCCCAGCAGGTATATATGTAGAGAGCCCAGCAGGTATATATGTAGAGGACTCAGCAGGTACATATGTAGAGAGCCCAGCAGGTACATATGTAGAAGGCCCAGCAGGTATATTTGTCGAGAGCCCAACAGGTATATAAGTAGAAGGCCCAGCAGGTATATATGTAGAGGACCCAGCAGGTGTATATGTAGAGAGCCTGGCAGGTACATTTATAGAGAGCCTAGCAGATACATATGTAGAAGTCTCAGCGGGTATATGTAGAGAGCCCAGAGGTACATATGTAAAGGGCCTAGCAGATACATATGTAGAGGGCCCAGCAGGTACATATGTAGAGGGCCAAGCAGGTACATATGTAGAGGGCCCAGCAGGTATATATGTAGAGAGCCCAGCAGGTATATATGTAGAAAGCCTGGCAGGTATATATATAGAGGGCCCAGGAGGTATATATGTAGAGGACCCAGCAGGTACATATGTAGAGAGCCCAGCAGGTATATATGTAGAGGACTCAGCAGGTACATATGTAGAGAGCTCAGCAGGTATATATGTAGAGGGCCCAGCAGGTATATATGTAGAGGGCCCAGCAGGTACATATGTAGAGGGCCCAGCAGGTATATATGTAGAAGGAGAGTATGGCTAGGGTGTATTTGTTGACATGGGCAGACAGGAGGGCATGGCTGGGGTGTATTTGTTAACATGGGCAGACAGGAGGGCATGGCTGAAGTTGTATTTGTTGACATGGGCAGACAGAAGGGCATGGCTGGGGTGTATTTGTTGACATGGGAATACATGAATACATTTGTTGACATGGGAAGACCGGACAGCATGGCTGGGGTGTATTTGTTTACATGGACAGACTGGAAGGCATGGCTGGGGGTGTATTTGTTGGCATGGGCAGACAGGAGGGCATGGCTGGGGTATATTTGTTTACAAGGGCAGACTGGAGGGCATGGCTGGGGTATATTTGTTTACAAGGGCAGACTGGAGGGCATGGCTGGGGGTGTATTTATTGACATTGGCAGATAGGAGAGCATGGCTAGGGTGTATTTGTTGACATGGGCAGACAGGAGGGCATGGCTGGGGTGTATTTGTTGACATGGGCAGACAGGAGGGCATGGCTGAAGTTGTATTTGTTGACATGGGCAGACAGGAGGGCATGGCTGGGGTGTATTTGTTGACATGGGAATACATGAGGGCATGGTTGTGGGTGTATTTGCTGACATGGGCACACAGGAGGGCATGGCTGGGGGTGTATTTGTTGACATGGGCATACAAAGGGGGCATGGCTGTGGTGAATTTCTTGACATGGGAAGAGATATAGGAAGGTGCTCTGGTTATGGTTAGTGATGACCTTGTATGTTAGCTAATAATACCTAATTTTAATCGTGAGGTCAATAGAGGGGTTGACAGACAGTGTCACTAAATTAGAAATGATGTGTATGGATACTGATTCTGAAAGATGTTTTATGGTGGATTGCAGAGGGGAATATTGTAGCTTGGTAAAACAGTGAGGATAGAGTTGCAGGAGACAAAGTGAGAAATTAGGAATTAGTCAAGTAGAATCTAAGTTGGGTCTACTGCAAACATGGACTGAATGTGAGGAGGAAAATAATGTTCTGAATAATTGGCAACTTCCAGGCTGTGACAAAATTGCAATTGCATGGCAGCATTAGATTGGTCAAGCACAATGCCCTCATGATAGCAGTGATTATTAATTTACTCAATCAGAAAGAACAAAATAAAAATAAACAGTTTGTAAAAGATTTCACTTTATCTATTTGATGGTGAAAGACAGAATTGTATAGCCAGATTATAAGTCTCACAGGAAGAGTTAGTATATTCTTTTCAATATTTTGTATAAAGTGATAAAAATAACTATGCAGACATCACAACTATCTTCACTAAGAGATTTAGATTTTTAAGTTAGTACAAAAAAGGTCAATTTAAGCCTAAGGGGTTTAACATTGTTCCTTTAAGTTAAACCCTCAACATTAACTATATTCAACACTTGCCACAGAAAGCAAATGACCTTTAATAACTTGCCCAGAAGAAAAACTGTATATTAGCACAATAAATTCTATCACGTTCTTGTTTGACTCAGTGTTTCAGTTTTGGAACTTCATGTTCAACAAAGGAAGTCTGTTAACATGTTAAGAACCAGATACTTAGTGTTTTCATTCTTGCATAAAGTTTACTAGAAGTAAGTTTTTTTGCACATGTCGGGTAGTGCGTGTATTACAAGTGTAGTACAAGTGTACTACAAGTGTAGTACAAGTATATAACAAGTGTAGTACAAGTGTAGTACAAGTGTATTAAAAGTGTAGTACAAGTGTAGTACAAGTATATTACAAGTGTAGTACAAGTGTATTACAAGTGTAGTACAAGTATATTACAAGTGTAGTACAAGTGTATTACAAGTGTAGTACAAGTGTAGTACAAGTATATTACAAGTGTAGTACAAGTGTATTACAAGTGTAGTACAAGTGTAGTACAAGTATAGTACAAGTGTATTACAAGTTGAAAGTAAAAAAGTTTGCACGTGAACAAAACCCAATGTGCCCTAACAAAAGGACTTTGAAAATCGCAATTGCATTAACTTATTCCAAAATTTTTCTTATATTTTGTATTGTAAATATATATTTCTATATATATCTGTATATACCCATACCTACTATGTATAGATATTAATTTTACATTAACATTATATAAAATTATTTTCTTTGTGAAGAACATAAGGATGTAAAATATGCGTAACACGATTTGGGTTTTGCACTTTAGATATAATGTGGCGTCAGGTAAGTACACATGATGAATTAGTAATCTTAAAGCGTGTCTTGAAATATTAAATATTAAAAAAATATTAATAATCATTAACAATTATTTTAGATACTGTAATATTTGCAATGGATTATTTAGAATTTTTTACATTATCTATAATAACGTTTATTTGATTTATTTTGTATTATTTTTATTGCGGATAAGAAAACATATACATACATAAGTACGTGTGCAAGGTACAAATAAGACCACAAATATTCATGTCATTTTTTGAAAAACAGGGCTTCAAATATTCACAACATATTTGATTTGTAATATTGTAAATGAAAAATAAGTTCTTTCCTCATTTTTATCCCCTTAACTTTAAGATAGCTCACTCTTGGACCTTAATATTGAACTTTATTGCAATCAGGGGCTGACATTATATAAAGAACAAGTGCATCACGGAACCATGCTCGGCCGGTACTGACATACTTATGATAGGATGCATAAGCCAGAACTAGAGACACGCAACAATCACAAAACAGTGTTAATTTAAGTTGGAGATGACTAATAAATTATCTATCTAAGTCGTAACAATTGGGGGGGGGGATGAAAAATGTAACTAGCATTAGTTTATATCTCTTCAGGCAAGTTTCTTTTATTCTATGCATGGGTGTGTATACTGTATCTATGCATGGGTGTGTATACTGTATCTATGCATGGGTGTGTATACTGTATCTATGCATGGGTGTGTATACTGTATCTATGCATGGGTGTGTATACTGTATCTATGCATGGGTGTGTATACTGTATCTATGCATGGGTGTATATACTGTATCTATGCATGGGTGTGTATACTATATCTATGCATGGGTGTGTATACTGTATCTATGCATGGGTGTGTATACTGTATCTATGCATGGGTGTGTATACTATATCTATGCATGGGTGTGTATACTGTATCTATGCATGGGTGTGTATACTGTATCTATGCATGGGTGTTTATACTGTATCTATGCATGGGTGTGTATACTATATCTATGCATGGGTGTGTATACTGTATCTATGTATGGGTGTTTATACTGTATCTATGCATGGGTGTGTATACTGTATCTATGCATGGGGGTGTTTATACTGTATCTATGCATGGGTGTTTATACTGTATCTATGCATGGGTGTGTATACTGTATCTATGCATGGGTGTGTATACTGTATCTATGCATGGGTGTGTATACTGTATCTATGCATGGGTGTTTATACTGTATCTATGCTCTATGCATGGGTGTGTATACTGTATCTATGCATGGGTGTGAATACTGTATCTATGCATGGGTGTGTATACTGTATCTATGCATGGGTGTTTATACTGTATCTATGCATGGGTGTGTATACTGTATCTATGCATGGGTGTGTATACTATATCTATGCATGGGTGTGTATACTGTATCTATGCATGGGTGTTTATACTGTATCTATGCATGGGTGTGTATACTGTATCTATGC
The DNA here is from genome assembly GCF_027579735.1 of Bombina bombina. Classification (NCBI taxonomy): domain Eukaryota; kingdom Metazoa; phylum Chordata; class Amphibia; order Anura; family Bombinatoridae; genus Bombina; species Bombina bombina. The sequence goes on along the minus strand of NC_069504.1, from coordinate 1,136,180,101 downwards.
ATGGGGGTGTATACTGTATCTATGCATGGGTGTGCATACTGTATCTATGCATGGGTGTGTATGCTGTATCTATGCATGGGTATTTATACTTTATCTATGCATGGGTGTGTATACTGTATCTATGCATGGGTGTGTATACTGTATCTATGCATGGGTGTGTATACTGTATCTATGCATGGGTGTTTATACTGTATCTATGCATGGGCGTTTATACTGTATCTATGCATGGGTGTGTATACTGTATCTATGCATGGGGGTGTATATTGTATCTATGCATGGGTGTTTATAATGTATCTATGCATGGGTGTGTATACTGTATCTATGCATGGGTGTTTATACTGTATCTATGCATGGGTGTGTATACTGTATCTATGCATGGGTGTGTATACTGTATCTATGCATGGGTGTGTATAATTGTATCTATGCATGGGTGTGTATACTGTATCTATGCATGGGTGTGAATACTGTATCTATGCATGGGTGTGTATACTGTATCTATGCATGGGTGTGTATACTGTATCTATGCATGGGTGTTTACACTGTATCTATGCATGGGCATTTATACTGTATCTATGCATGGGTGTGTATACTGTATCTATGCATGGGGGTGTATACTGTATCTATGCATGGGTGTTTATAATGTATCTATGCATGGGTGTGTATACCGTATCTATGCATGGGTGTTTATACTGTATCTATGCATGGGTGTGTATACTGTATCTATGCATGGGTGTGTATACTGTATCTATGCATGGGTGTGTATACTGTATCTATACATGGGTGTTTATACTGTATCTATGCATGGGTGTGTATACTGTATCTATGCATGGGTGTGTATATTGTATCTATACATGGGTGTTTATACTGTATCTATGCATGGGTGTGTATACTGTATCTATGCATTGATGTGTATACTGTATCTATACATGGGTGTGTATACTGTATCTATGCATGGGTGTTTATACTGTATCAATGCATGGGTGTGTATACTGTATCTATGCATGGGGGTGTATACTGTATCTATACATGGTTGTTTATACTGTATCTATGCATGGGTGTGTATACTGTATCTATGCATGGGTGTGTATACTGTATCTATACATGGGTGTGTATACTGTATCTATGCATGGGTGTTTATACTGTATCAATGCATGGGTGTTTATACTGTATCTATGCATGGGTGTGTATACTGTATCTATACATGGGTGTTTATACTGTATCAATGCATGGGTGTGAATACTGTATCTATGCATTGGTGTGTATACTATATCTATGCATGGGGGTGTATAATTGTATCTATGCATGGGTGTGTATATTGTATCTACGCATGGGTGTCTATACTGTATCTATGCATGGGTGTGTATACTGTATCTATGCATGGGTGTGTATACTATATCTATGCATGGGTGTGTATACTGTATCTATGCATGGGTGTGTATACTGTATCTATGCATGGGGGTGTATACTGTATCTATACATGGGTCTTTATACTGCATCTATGCATGGGTGTTTATACTGTATCTATTCATTCAGTGTTTATACTGTATCAATGCATGGGTGTGTATACTGTATCTATACATGGGTGTTTATACTGTATCTATGCATGGGTGTGTATACTGTATATATGCATGGGTGTGTATACTGTATCTATGCATGGGTGTGTATACTGTATCTATGCATGGGTGTGTATACTATATCTATGCATGGGTGTGTATACTGTATCTATGCATGGGTGTGTATACTGTATCCATGCATGGGTGTGTATACTATATCTATGCATGGGTGTGTATACTGTATCTATGCATGGGTGTGTATACTGTATCTATGCATGGGTGTTTATACTGTATCTATGCATGGGTGTGTATACTATATCTATGCATGGGTGTGTATACTGTATCTATGTATGGGTGTTTATACTGTATCTATGCATGGGTGTGTATACTGTATCTATGCATGGGTGTGTATACTGTATCTATGCATGGGTGTGTATACTGTATCTATGCATGGGGTGTATACTGTATCTATGCATGGGTGTGTATACTGTATCTATGCATGGGTGTGTATACTGTATCTATGCATGGGGGTGTATACTGTATCTATGCATGGGTGTGTATACTGTATCTATGCATGGGTGTTTATACTGTATCTATGCATGGGTGTGCATATTGTATCTATGCATGGGTGTGTATACTGTATCTATGCATGGGTGTGTATACTGTATCTATGCATGGGTGTGTATAATTGTATCTATGCATGGGTGTGTATACTGTATCTATGCATGGGTGTGAATACTGTATCTATGCATGGGTGTGTATACTGTATCTATGCATGGGTGTTTATACTGTATCTATGCATGGGTGTGCATACTGTATCAATGCATGGGTGTGTATACTGTATCTATGCATGGGTGTGTATACTGTATCTATGCATGGGCGTTTATACTGTATCTATGCATGGGTGTGTATACTGTATCTATACATGGGTGTTTATACTGTATCAATGCATGGGTGTGAATACTGTATCTATGCATTGGTGTGTATACTATATCTATGCATGGGGGTGTATAATTGTATCTATGCATGGGTGTGTATATTGTATCTACGCATGGGTGTCTATACTGTATCTATGCATGGGTGTGTATACTGTATCTATACATGGGTGTGTATACTGTATCTATGCATGGGTGTTTATACTGTATCTATACATGGGTGTGTATACTGTATCTATACATGGGTGTTTATACTGTATCTATGCATGGGTGTGTATACTGTATCTATGCATGGGTGTGTATACTATATCTATGCATGGGGGTGTATACTGTATCTATGCATGGGTGTTTATACTGTATCTATACATGGGTGTTTATACTGTATCTATACATGGGTGTTTATACTGTATCTATGCATGGGTGTGTATACTGTATCTATGCATGGGTGTGTATACTGTATCTATACATGGGTGTTTATACTGTATCAATGCATGGGTGTGTATACTGTATCTATGCATTGGTGTGTATACTATATCTATGCATGGGGGTGTATAATTGTATCTATGCATGGGTGTGTATATTGTATCTATGCATGAGTGTGTATACTGTATCTATACATGGGTGTTTATACTGTATCTATGCATGGGTGTTTATACTGTATCTATACATCGGTGTGTATACTGTATCTATACATGGGTGTTTATACTGTATCCATGCATGGGTGTGTATACTGTATCTATGCATGGGTGTGTATACTATATCTATGCATGGGGGTGTATACTGTATCTATGCATGGGTGTTTATACTGTATCTATGCATGGGTGTTTATACTGTATCTAAGCATGGGTGTGTATACTGTATCTATGCATGGGTGTGTATACTATATCTATGCATGGTGGTGTATACTGTATCTATGCATGGGTGTTTATACTGTATCTATGCATGGGTGTGTATACTGTATCAATGCATGGGTGTGTATAATTGTATCTATGCATGGGTGTGTATATTGTATCTACGCATGGGTGTCTATACTGTATCTATGCATGGGTGTGTATACTGTATCAATGCATGGGTGATGGGTGTTTATACTGTATCTATGGTATTGGGCAGGGGTACTAGCTCAGAAGGAGCATAGTTTCAGGTGCCTTAAAGAGTAAATTTATGCAAACGCTTTCCAAAATTATATAAGTTAAGTCAGGCATGAAGTTTTCAATTTAGTAAAGGTTGACATATGCTATGTAAAGCCTTCAATTATTGTTGTCTCCCCCAAGGCTTCAGCCGCTAACCCTAAGAGAGAAGCCTGTGTTAAGTAAAAATTGCCTACAATAAAAACATATTAAGAGTGGCAACATCTGTTGTACAATTTATGCATGAAATTGTCATTCCGGGGGCAACCCACAAAAAACCCCAGGATGAGAACACATACCAAAAGTGCATATAGTCGTCACAGTAAAAATGGTATCAACAGGAAACCGCTAATGCATACAATATGATAAATAGATTATTTGGGAATTGAAGTTTCAAGATACCAATATATATATAGCAGAATAATAATGGATTATTTGAGGTGAACATGTCACTAATTATAATTGTATGATCTAGACTTGCTGTGTATATACTCTATTTGCAATATGCCCCCTGTGATGAGTTATAGTACCAAATACATCTAAATTTCTCAATGATAACATATTCTTTGCAGTGAAGACCTCTAGAACCAGATATATATATGTATAAATATAAGGTATAGCTAATATAACTCATGAGAATAATAAACTTCAATCATAACAGTGTGAAAACCCTGTACACAGTAATCTATGCAGTATACAGAGGGCCATGCAGTGGAGAGTCTAGAATGTCCTCCGGAACTTTATGGTACTTCACATACATGTCTTCCATGTACTATGTCTGCTTGTGAATAGAGCAGATCCCCAGCATCTGCATAGAGAAGAATCACTGGGTGAGATAGATTAAGCTATTTTGGTAGACTAGAGTGTTTTTTTGAAGTATCAGCTGGTGGGTTTTTTTGTGGGCGCTTCCTACCCTGAAGATCCAGCAATACTTCTAGGGCTCTGACCCACTGGATAGGGATTAGGTTGCTGTCCGGGATAATGCCATAGTGGTGCCATTCCGTCCACAAGGGCCAGCAAGATATGCCAATACTGTCTGCAGTCATTGTTGTACAGGAAGGTGACCCTCCCTCATCAGCATTGCTGATCTCTGTGATCACTTTTGAGGTAGGGATCTGAACACTCAACATCTTTATGGGCACCATCTTAGAATACTTGGCCGACCCCACCCATACCTTTGCACTTGGTGTATAGAAGAGGTGAATGACTTGATATCCATGTCGGGCTAGGTCTTCTTTAAAGATATACTCAAATTCTTGCAGTGTTAGTGAAAGTGGTGCCCTCACTGTATTTCCTGAATGCTTAGTAAGACTCTAGGTTGTGCGTTCTTTTCTCCCCAGCATGTCACGCCTGGTTTATCCCTCTTCTGGTGCTGTAATGACGGTTTGTAATGTGGTTCCGGGGTAATTTTATAGCTCAGATTCTGGAGATCTCACTCTGAGGATGCTCTGTCTATTAAAGTTTGCAGTATAGTCTCTAGTTTTGCCAAACGCCATTCCGTGTTGTCGGATGAGCTAATGGTCCTCATGGTTCCGAATGCATATTGAGTTATTACTTTCTATGTGTCGTGTCCTTATCAGATAGTGGTATGGGCTTGATGAATTGTATGATGTTTTTGTGTGTATTAAACATGCTCTGTTCTTGCTGAATACCCCGGTGTCGGGGGGGGTGGGGGTGCTCTGCCTGTAAGATTACCGCCACTACAGGCCTCAGTTGTCCTGTCCCGTCTCCTGGATCATAAATACAGCAAATTCAGCTATTAAAGGTGTCTCCTTGTGATGGTGTTTACGATGCCAGTCGTAATTCTTATGGATGCTGTAGTTGTATAACAATAACTGGCTTACTGCTATCTCTCGTGGAGCCTAAGGAAGATGCGGCCATTCAGAGCCATTTTGTAATAATTATTATAAACATTTTTAGTTTAGTTTTATAAATTTAAATAATTAATTAAATAAATACAATTATTAAATAAATAAAATTTAAATAATTTTAGCTAAAAAAAAAGTTGCACTAAGCACAACATAAATACACTAAGGGCCAGCTTACGAGTAAAGTGCAAATGTCTGCGCCCAAGCAATAAGGGGTTTATTACAATTTGAAAGTGCAATCACTATTTACGCTAGAAGAATTACCGCAACTTCAGAGATCTGGTTAACTGTTTTGCAAAACATAAAAGTGTCACAAAAAACATAAAAAATACATTACAATGTACACTTAGGAGCCGATTTATCAAGCTCCTGCTAGCGGCCGATTGGTTGCGAATCTGCAGGGGGCGGCGTTGCACCAGCAGTTCACAAGAACTGCTGGTGCAATGATAAATGCCTACAGTGTATGCTGTCTGCATTTATCGATGTTCGGCGGACATGATAGGCTACATCGATAAATATACCCCTTACACTCATAATAACACCATCTAATCAAAAATATAAAATAAATATTGCACATAAAAATTATAAAGGTTTAAAGATATGAGGTGTCCGGTGTTAGAATAATAGGCAGGCAAAGGGCATTAGCACTGAGATAGATGTATTTATATACTGCATATACACAGTGTATATATATATATATATATATATATATATATATATATATATATATATGTGTGTGTGTGTGTACATATGTATTTATATCTATTTATATGTGTATATATGTATTTACAGACATTAATACACATATAAACACATAAATACATATGTACACATATACATCCAGTCTGGGGCTGGGTGGGCACTAGCCATTGATTGGTCAGAGGACATTATAAGTAGAGCAGGGGGTTTTAATGTTTGTACAGCCTGATGAAACATCATTTTCAGCCGAGAAACGTGTTGCTGTGATTTTTACCTGTTTTTAATAAACTTGGTTTTATATTCACCCTTGCTCTGTGAATAACTCTACTCCTGTTTGTGTGGGGCTTACCGTGTTGTGATTGAACACACAAGAGGTGAAGTTAGCCCTTTACACACACCCCTTCCTGACCCAGTTCATTGGGGCAAGCATCAAAGGCATTGGTGCCCGACATTTCCTGGTTGGTGAGACGCCACAACGTGACTGTTCTTTGGATTCCGGGAGTGAGTCTGTCGGGCGACTAAGAGGTCCCGGCCTGTCATTGATGGCACTGTATGTGCCCCTTCTCATGTGAGTTGCCATTTGTCTGGTGTTTTTGTTACTTGTCCTGACGTTATTACTCGATGTGGCGCCTCCTCTTCTGTTTCTACAGGATCCTCATTTGACCATTTCATCTGGGTATTTCATTCCTAATACCGTTTGGTTTGGACCTTTCACTCAACGAGCGCACTTCCATAGGGTTCCTATTGTCTATCTTATATACATATACATATATATAAGTGCATTATTGGAGCCCTTTACAGTCAAGTAGATGAAAACATGTTAAAGCATATTTATGCAATATTCATTTTTAATAAAGTGCTATACTGTGTATTTACTGTAAATATTTCACATTCCAATGTTCTGCACAAAGCAGAATATGTTCTAAGTATGTTCTAAATAGATATTCCTATATATATCTATATATCTATACCCCTATATAATCATCTATACACATAGGTATAGATTTTTATTGTACCAAAATATCATCAGGTATGTGTAGAAATGTGTATTTATCAATAAATAGAACATATCCTGCATTGGAATGTGAAGTATTTTCATGTTGCGTTAGTGCAAATGAGAATGTGTAAAACACTTTTTTTTCTCAATTGACTTCTATGGGGAAATACGTGAATGCACACGCAATATTCTACCTTCATGCTATTTTTATCTCGTAATAAATCCAAAAGACTTACTTCTAGCACAATTAACACTCGTAATCTGGCCCTAAATATTTATGTTGTGTTAAGTACAATTTTTTTTAACGCGCTTCCTTTTACTCAAGGTTTTTAGTCGCGATAACCCAACGAACGTAAAATGTGTTTGGTCTCTCGCGATCGTGTTTACTTTCAACTTGTCATACAAGCGTTATTTCTGTTATACGCAAAAAACAGCTATTACACGCATCCCACAATTAGTCGGCCATTTGTAATCTAGCCCTATATATGTTAAATTGTAACTACCTATATTCATATCCAAGAGACGAATGATGCGGTACTCACCTTGCAGTAAGGCAGCACAGTGATCCTTGCTTTACAAAGAGTTAAATGCTGGCGCACAATGTTACAATCTATGATACAGAACATACTTATCATGCTATAACTATGTATTATGGGCTATATTACAAGTGGAGCTGTATTTTTCCCCCAAGATCATGTGACCAATTGTGCTAGGGAAGGAACTGTCAACCACAGAGAATGAGTGAGCTCTCTGTGATTTCTCATGACCGCTGCAGGAAGTAGGCTCACATGTGCGAACCTGCCCCGCAAGGGCTCCAGAGCAGCTTCCGCTGCTTCGTACATGGAGCCCATAGGGCTAGATTATGAAGGGAGCGCTATTTAGTGCTCCCCTTGTGCATTAACGTCACTAGACAAAGATTTTTTTTTGTGCATGTCGGGTTGCGCTCGTATTACAAGTATTTAGACATGTATAAGTATGTATGTTAAAGCCATATGCAGCCTATATTTCCTAACACCTGAGAACTCAAATCTTTGAGCCCTTATAACTTTTTTTATGCAATTTTTTTTATATTGTTTTTATCAGTGTTATCATGACTGTAACTGTACTACTGTTAAATGTATTTTTGATGATTTTTTATGCAGCGGATCATGTCCGCCCACACATTGATAAATCGGCCCCAAACTATTCAGTATCAGATAAGCTTAAGAAAGGTTGTTGTGAGGTGCATACTCAAGCAAAGTATTGGGTGTGATACATGTCCCTTTACAACTGAAGATATCAAGTCTATCATGCCGTTCTGCAGGTTAGAGATTCTAATTCTGCAGATAGCAAACTGTTGAGCAAAACCTGTGTTTTTCGTTGGAATTATGTTTTTATTATCTGCTAAATGAGCACTTATATCTGTAGAATCACAAACACGTATCCCCATAACCTGGGATTGTATGGAGAAGGGTTACATTGTCAGATATTTATATACAGTAACTATTGCTACTTATTGTAAAATATTTTATTGAAAGAAAACAGACAAAAATAGCAGCAAGTAATTCCAAATAATCAAACAGAATAACAAAAAAGGAGGCAGCAATAGCTGTGAATAGTCCATTTCCACAGCTGGAGTAGACATAAGAACTAAAATGAATAAACCTTTAATAGCAATGACGTCAATGACATTGTTAGATATTGATACCAATGCTCTGAACAATGTTCCAGTTTTTATAAATAAATGTTGGTTGGGAGAAAAATGCCAGGAAACAATAATATGATAAGTAACAGGGGATAGGAACTGTATCAGTGGTTGGGATTAAAGGGTTAAATCCTGTGGAGCCACTAATCCTAAAAGGTGCCAGCTGCCCTGAGACTAAAGGTTAGATGAGCATTTATATGCCCAGTGCTTTACACAGAGTGATAGAGAACATAAACTCTAAGGTATCAGCGGTATCAGTGACATGGAGGCCTATCTATCTATGCTGCATTCGCCGGAACCAATACGCTCGCCTAACATCGCCTAATATCGCGGCCACGGACCTGAATATGATCTCCATATTTATAAAAAAAAGCCAACAAAAAGCTGCGCACCAAGTACGGGGCGATGAGCAGCAGACTGTTGTTAACTAACAGTCATCAATCTCGCTGCTCTTTGGCTTTTTACCAACTTTATTTATACCCTGTCACTAAACACTGCCACTATAATAAAATGTTTAACCCCTACTCTGCCGCTCCCGGAGCCCACCACAACTTTAAGAAAGCTATTAACCCCTATCCCGCCGCTCCAGGACCCCACCACCACTAAATAAATGTATTAACCACTAAACACCTGGCCTCCCACATCACTACCACTTACTAAACCTATTAACCCCTAAACTGCCAGCCCCCCACATCGCCATAAACTAAATGAAGCTATTAACCCTTTAACCTAACATCCCACTAACTTTACATTATAATTACCTCATCCCTATCTTATAATAAATTTAAACTTACCTGTAGAATTAAATTAAACTATATTAAACTAATAATTAACCTAACATAACTATTATACTAAAATTACATTAAACTACAAATTAAATTAACTATATTACATATTTAAAAACCTAACCCTACTTATTTAAATCTACTACTATTAAAAATTACTAAGTTACAAAAAAATAACAACTAAGTTACAAAAACAACCATACTAAGTTACAAAAAATAAAAAAACCACAGTATCAAAAATAAAAAAGAATTACACCTAATCTAATAGCCCTATCAAAATAAAAAGACCCCCCCCCCCCAATAAAAAAACCCTAGCCTACAATAAATTACCATGGCCCTTAAAAGGGCCTTTCGCGGGTCATTGTTCCAAAGAAATCAGCTCTTTTACCTGTAAAACAAAATACAAACAACCCCCCAACAGTAAAACCCACCACCCACAGAACCAAACGCCCCAAATAAAAACCTATCTAAAAAAACTAAGCTCCCCATTGCCCTGAAAAGGACATTTGTATGGGCATTGCCCTTAAAAGGGCATTTAGCTCTTTTAATGCCCAAAGTCCCTAACCTAAAATTAAAACCCACCCAATAAACCCTTAAGAAAACCTAACACTAACCACCGACGATCCTTTTACAATTTTCGAAGACCGGACAACCATCCTCATCCAAGCGGCAGAAGTCCTCAGCGAAGCTGGCAGAATACTTCATCCAAGCAGGCTGAAGTCTTCATCCAGGCGGCATCTTCTATTTTCATCCATCCGGCGCGGAGCGGGTCCATCTTCAAGACATCCTGTGCGGAGCAGCCTCTTCTTACAACGTCTCTTGAAGAAAGAAGTTTCCCTTTAAATGACGTCATCCAAGATGGGGTCTCTTACATTCTGATTGGCTGATAGAATTCTTTCAGCCAATAGGAATTAAGGGGGAAAAAATACTATTGACTGTTGCAACACCTTAGCAAATTATGGCCTAGATTTGGAGTTTGGCGGTAGAAGGGCTGTTAACGCTCCGCAGGCTTTTTTCTGGCCGCACCATAAATTTAACTCTGGTATCGAGAGTTCAAACAAATGCTGCGTTAGGCTCCAAAAAAGGAGCGTAGAGCATTTTTACCGCAAATGCAACTCTCGATACCAGAGTTGCTTACGGACGCGGCCAGCCTCAAAAACGTGCTCGTGCACGAAATCCCCATAGGAAACAATGGGGCTGTTTGAGCTGAAAAAAAACCTAACACCTGCAAAAAAGCAGCGTTCAGCTCCTAACGCAGCCCCATTGTTTCCTATGGGGAAACACTTCCTACGTCTGCACCTAACACTCTAACATGTACCCCGAGTCTAAACACCCTTAACCTTACACTTATTAACCCCTAATCTGCCGCTCCCGCTATCGCTGACCCCTGCATATTTTTTTAACCCCTAATCTGCCGCTCCGTAAACCGCCGCAACCTACGTTATCCCTATGTACCCCTAATCTGCTGCCCTAACATCGCCGACCCCTATATTATATTTATTAACCCCTAATCTGCCCCCCACAACGTCGCCGACACCTGCCTACACTTATTAACCCCTAATCTGACGAGCGGACCGCACCGCTACTATAATAAAGTTATTAACCCCTAACCCGCCTCACTAACCCTATCATAAATAGTATTAACCCCTAATCTGCCCTCCCTAACATCGCCGACACCTAACTTCAATTATTAACCCCTAATCTGACGACCGGAGCTCATTGCTACTATAATAAATGGATTAACCCCTAAAGCTAAGTCTAACCCTAACACTAACACCCCCCTAACTTAAATATAATTTACATCTAACGAAATTAATTAACTCTTATTAAATAACTTATTCCTATTTAAAGCTAAATACTTACCTGTAAAATAAATCCTAATATAGCTACAATATAAATTATAATTATATTTTAGCTATTTTAGGATTAATATTTATTTTACAGGCAACTTTGTAATTATTTTAACCAGGTACAATAGCTATTAAATAGTTAAGAACTATTTAATAGTTACCTAGTTAAAACAATAACAAATTTACCTGTAAAATAAATCCTAACCTAAGATATAATTAAACCTAACACTACCCTATCAATAAATTAATTAAATAAACTACCTACAATTACCTATAATTAACCTAACACTACACTATCAATAAATTAATTAAACACAATTCCTACAAATAAATACAATTAAATAAACTAGCTAAAGTACAAAAAATAAAAAAGAACTAAGTTACAAAAAATAAAAAAATATTTACAAACATCAGAAAATTATTACAACAATTTTAAACTAATTACACCTACTCTAAGCCCCCTAATAAAATAACAAAGACCCCCAAAATAAAAAATTCCCTACCCTATTCTAAATTAAAAAAGTTAAAAGCTCTTTTACCTTACCAGCCCTGAACAGGGCCCTTTGCGGGGCATGCCCCAAGAATTTCAGCTCTTTTGCCTGTAAAAAAAACACATACAATACCCCCCCCCAACATTACAACCCACCACCCACATACCCCTAATCTAACCCAAACCCCCCTTAAATAAACCTAACACTAAGCCCCTGAAGATCTTCCTACCTTGTCTTCACCATCCAGGTATCACCGATCCGTCCTGGCTCCAACATCTTCATCCAACCCAAGCGGGAGTTGGCGATCCATCATCCGGTGGCTGAAGAGGTCCAGAAGAGGCTCCAAAGTCTTCCTCCTATCCGGCAAGAAGAGGACATCCGGACCGGCAAACATCTTCTCCAAGCGGCATCTTCGATCTTCTTGCATCCGGTGCGGAGCGGGTCCATCTTGAAGCAGGCGACGAGGATCCATCCTCTTCTTCCGTTGTCTCCCGACGAATGACAGTTCCTTTAAGGGACGTCATCCAAGATGGCGTCCCTTGAATTCCGATTGGCTGATAGGATTCTATCAGCCAATCGGAATTAAGGTAGGAATATTCTGATTGGCTGATGGAATCAGCCAATCAGAATCAAGTTCAATCCGATTGGCTGATCCAATCAGCCAATCAGATTGAGCTTGCATTCTATTGGCTGTTCCGATCAGGGTTAGACTTAGCTTTAGGGGTTAATCCATTTATTATAGTAGCGATGAGCTCCGGTCGTCAGATTAGGGGTTAATAATTGAAGGTAGGTGTCGGCGATGTTAGGGAGGGCAGATTAGGGGTTAATACTATTTATGATAGGGTTAGTGAGGCGGATTAGGGGTTAATAACTTTATTATAGTAGCGCTCAGGTCAGCTCGGCAGATTAGGGGTTAATAAGTGTAGGCAGGTGTCGGCGACGTTGAGGGGGGCAGATTAGGGGTTAATAAATATAATATAGGGGTCGGCGGTGTTAGGGGCAGCAGATTAGGGGTACATAAGGATAACGTACGTGGCCGCGCTTTGCGGTCGGAAGATTAGGGGTTAATTATTGTAAGTAGCTGGCGGCGACGTTGTGGGGGGCAGGTTAGGGGTTAATAAATGTAATACAGGGGTCGGCGGGGTTAGGGGCAGCAGATTAGGGGTACATAAGTATAACGTAGGTGGCGGTCGGCAGATTAGGGGTTAAAAAATTTAAATCGAGTGGCGGCGATGTGGGGGGACCTCGGTTTAGGGGTACATAGGTAGTTTATGGGTGTTAGTGTACTTTAGGGTACAGTAGTTAAGAGCTTTATGAACCGGCGTTAGCCCAGAAAGCTCTTAACTCCTGCTATTTTCCGGCGGCTGGAGTTTTGTCGTTAGAGCTCTAACGCTCACTTCAGAAACGACTCTAAATACCGGCGTTAGAAAGATCCCATTGAAAAGATAGGATACGCAATTGACGTAAGGGGATCTGCGGTATGGAAAAGTCGCGGCTGAAAAGTGAGCGTTAGACCCTTTAACCACTGACTCCAAATACCAGCGGGCGGCCAAAACCAGCGTTAGGAGCCTCTAACGCTGGTTTTCACGGCTACCGCCGAACTCTAAATCTAGGCCTTAGTCTGCAATAAACCGCTAAGTCTAGGAGTGAGTATTGTGAACAATTGTGCAAAGTTTAAATCAGCTTGTTGCTCATAGTGTTATCCGTGTGGCGGTAACTACACACAGCACACCAGAAATATAAGCTACATATGACCGCTCGTTGGCACAATAAATATTATGATCCGTAACTGGGATTATCAAAGTATGTGGCAACAAACAGATAATTACAGTTACATATGACCGCAGCTGAGATATCGGTTATTGTATTCAATGTGGCATTATTGTGACTGAAAGTTGCTGAAGTAATAAGGAATTCAAGCAGTGGATACAGGCAGCTTAAGGTAATATTTCAAACAATTATCAAGTAAATAACTCTAATGATAGGTAGCCTAAGGCTTACTGAAAACACAGGAGCTCCTAGGACTCCTCACCAGTACCCTAACGTCCCTAACATGTTTCACCTTAATGGCTTTTTCAAAGGGTCTTCTCGTCTCCTGGATGAAGATGGATGTCTGGACTTCAGGAACTGTAGAGTAGATTTTCTGGGATTAGTGTTATTTATTTTTTGGGGGGTGTTTTTTTTAAGATTAGGGATGGGTACTAAAAGAGCTGATTAAATGTCCTTTTAAGGGCAATGCCCATTCAAATTCCCCTTTAGGGGCAATGGGTAGCTTAGGTTTTTATAGGATTAGGTTTTTTATTTTGGGTGGTTGGTTGGGTGGGGGGGGGTTTACTGTTAGGGGGACTTTTTAGGTAAAATAGCTGTTTAACTTAGGGCAATGCCCTACAATTGGCCCTTTTAAGGTCTATTGGTAGTTTATTGTTATGTTAGGGGGTGTTTTTATTTTGGGGGGCTTTTTTGTTTTTATACGGCTATTAGATTAGGTTTTTATTATTTTGGATAATTTCGTTTATTATTTTTCGTAATTTTAGCATTTTTTTTTTAGCAATGTTAGATTTTTTTAATTTTTTCATAGTGTAAGGTTTATTTCATTGGAGTTTATTGTATTTTATTAAAATATTTATGTTAGGTTAATTTTTAGTTTAAACTTAGGTTTTTGTTATTTCACAGGTACATTTTTATTTATTTTAATATAGTTATAATGTAATTTTAATTTAAAGTTGGGGGGTTTAAGGTTTAGGGGTTAATAGTTTAATTTAGTGTTTTGTGATGTGGGGGGCTAGTGGTTTAGGGGTTAATCGGTTTAGATTTGTAGTTGCGATGTGGGGGGCCAGCGGTTTAGGGGTTAATACATTTATTTTCATAATAGCGATGTGGGGGCCGTCTGTTTAGGGATTAATATGTTTAGTTTATCAGTTGTGATGTGGGGGCCGGCGGTTTAGGGGTTAATAGGTTTATTATAGTAGTAGCGATATGGGGGGGGGGGGCAGCGGTTTAAGGAATTATAGCTTTATATAGTGTTGGCTATGTGGGTGGACGGAGGATTAGGGGTTACTAAGTTTAATATAGTATTTGCGATGCGGAAGGATGGCTGTTTAGGGGTTAATAGCTAGTTTATGGGTGTTAATGTACTTTGTAACATTTTAGCTATGAGTTTTGTGAAACATTTTTGTTTTGCAAAATCCATAACTACTGGTCTCAGATCGTGTAATGGATCGCGGCGGTATAGACCATAAAACAACCATTTTAGCCAGACTGCACAACCTGTAAAACAGCGGTATGGAAATCCTGCACTCAAAAGCCATTTTTTGAGTGCAGAATGGAGAGTTGCGTTACAGGCTAACACGTTTGCGGTAAAGTTACACTGCAGCAAATTGTTATATGGGAGACCTGCAGATTCTGCGCGCAAAGGCCAATTTTTTAGCGGTATAGCCGTCCCGCACCATACTGCAAAACTTGTAATTTTAACCAAAATGAACAATATATATGCTATGTTGGAATCAATATCTTGGATACATGGTACATCTGAACATTTCCAAAAGATTTAGTTCTACTGGATAATGAACAATTGTGCAGCAATAGACAGGGTGAGAATTGAGACAAAATAGTTTACTTCACAACACTCCCTTAGATCTTAAGGTGTAGTAACAAGGTGCAAGCTCTGACCATACAGTTTAGATATAAGCATTAAACACCCACAGCTTAACAAGAAATGTTTAACAAGTTTATTTGAATTGCTAGTTTACTTATATAAAAAAAAAGGATGTTGTATTCTTAAAAATTGTTAATAATGTTTTTTAGTTACCAGGTTTAAACGGAACTTGATGCCCCTGTTTCCGTGCAAGCATTCAGGCTCGCCACTGCTCCATAACTAAACTGCTGCCTCTGAGGCTGCGGATATCAATCCGCCCTATACGATCGGGCTGTTTGACACCCCCTGCTAGCGGACAGATATTGATAAATTGGTCCCATTACATAAGTTTGCATAAATTCTTATAATGAGTACAGTTATCCAGACTTGTTTCCCTTAATTGGAGCTTACTTAAGGATACAAAGATTTTCTGAAATTCATTGGAGAACTGTGATATCATGAGGAGGTAAACAGAACAATGAAATGCTGGATACACTTATCCTGTTTATCCCCTAACTTGCGGTATTTCTATGTACCAGGATTTATACCATATTATCTACGATGAGGGATCCAAGAGTCATGTTATATACATAATTTATGTATCATCACTGTACCTGTGGATTACTAATTGTAAAAAAAAATATTTCAACATAAAAAGTATGGAAATGTATATTTTATTCTACATTTAAACATTAAAGTGAAGGTCAATTTTGATGAATTAGTGCCGGTTTTTAATAATCCTATAAAAACAAGGGCACTTTAATTCATCAAAATTGTCACTTCCCTTGTTTTGTTAAAAAACGTACCTTTTCATTCTGGCAGCCGCTCCAGCACTTCCTCCACCCGTCGCAAGCTGTCTTCGCGGGTCCAAAATGACGAACCCGGCTTCCTCCAATCACGGCGTTGCATCAGGCCGAGATTCCCCCCGGGGGAAAGCCATGATTGAAGGAAGCCGGATTTGCCATTTCTGACGTCTGCAGAGGCTTCCGACTGCTGTGGAAATCGCTGGAGCAACTGCCAGAATGAAAAGGTAAGTTTTTGAAGAAAAAGAGTAAAATGTCAATTTTGATTAATTAAAGTGCTCTTGTTTTTAATAGGATTATTAAAAGCCGGCACTTATTCATTAAAATTGACCTTCACTTTAAAGCTTTTGTTTAGTGAGCTGTACACGCAAGTTTTAACCCTTAAGAGAAAGTTTTTGAGTTCCATATTTTTGTAATTCGGGGTGGCAGATTTACAAACTTAATCTTGTCAGTTTTTATGAACAAAATGAATTTAGAAGTATGAGAACTTCTCTTTATAATTATTTGCCTGCCAAGTTAATGGAGGCTGTTGTCAGCCAAAAGCCATTGCAGCACAGGGGGGAACAACATGTTTTTTGCAATAAGCAAGAGAGCAACAAGCAATATTGATTCACTGTTGAAATAGAGGAATTTAATGTAACCCTCAATATTTACAAGATCATTACAGCAACAAGATAAAGATAAAACATTTTCTCTTTTGCGTTTACAAAAGCAGGTTTTAAGTGTTATATAATATGGGGCCTATCTGCAGGCTCGCCAGAAACAGCAGTTATGAAGCAGCGGTCACAAAGACCGCTGCTCCATAACCCTGTCCGCCTGCTCTGAGCAGGCGGACAGACATCGCCGGAATTCAACCCGATCGAGTACGATTGGGTTGATTGACACCCCCTGCTGGCAGCCCATTGGCCGCGAGTCTGCAGGGGGCGGCGTTGCACCAGCAGCTCTTGTGAGCTGTTGGTGCAATGCTGAATATGGAGAGCGTATTGCTCTCCGTATTCAGCGAGGTTTGGCGGACCTGATCCGCACTGTCGGATCAGGTCTGCCAGACTTTGTTAAATAGAGGCCTATGAATAAATGTTTTGTTTAAAATATATTTTGAAACGTTGATGCTTTTTAACAGATAAAAGTTTTACATTTATTTTACAGGTTTGATAGGGACATGATACGTCAAAGTTGAACTTCGGATAGAGCATGTCACTTTGAAAAACAATCTAATTTATATCAATTTGTGCAGTATTTTTATATTCTCATTTTGTGAAGTATTAGCTCTTACAGAGCATGTGCAAGGGTTCCCAGTATATACATACATGAGACTGTGATTGGCTGATGGCTGTCACATGATACAGGTGACAGAGAAATGGAAAGAAATTTGTTAGAAAAACATCTATGAGTTGTTTGAATTGCAAACAACTGCCTCTACCTAAAAGTATTTCTTAATAAATTCCTCATTTAAAATACAACTAACATTTTTATCCACTGAATTTACATTTCCTGCCCTGATTAACGCAATTTTATCCTTTCTGGTCTCCCAAGCTACCACCTGACCCCACTACAATCCATCATGAATGGCTCTGCCAGGCTCCTCTTGCTTAAGCATCGTGTCTGCAAATACTCCCATACTTCATTGTACTCTCCCCACAGCCTTACTCTCTTCTCAGCACATTACTTCCTCACACCCTTGGCTTCTTGTCTCTGACTTCTCATCACATTACTTCCTCACACCCTTGGCTTCTTGTCTCTGACTTTTCATCACATGACTTCCTCACACTCTTGTCTTCTTGTCTCTGACTTCTCATCACATGACTTCCTCACACTCTTGTCTTCTTGTCTCTGACTTTTCATCAAATGACTTCCTCACACCCTTGGCTTCTTGTCTCTGACTTCTCATCACATGACTTCCTCACACTCTTGTGTTCTTCTCTCTGACTTTTCATCACATGACTTCCTCACACTCTTGTCTTCTTCTCTCTGACTTTTCATCAAATGACTTCCTCACACTCTTGTCTTCTTGTCTCTGACTTTTCATCACATGACTTCCTCACACTCTTGTCTTCTTGTCTCTGACTTTTCATCACATGACTTCCTCACACTCTTGTCTTCTTGTCTCTGACTTTTCATCAAATGACTTCCTCACACTCTTGTCTTCTTGTCTCTGACTTTTCATCACATGACTTCCTCACACTCTTGTCTTCTTCTCTCTGACTTTTCATCAAATGACTTCCTCACACTCTTGTCTTCTTGTCTCTGACTTTTCATCAAATGACTTCCTCACACTCTTGTCTTCTTGTCTCTGACTTTTCATCAAATGACTTCCTCACACTCTTGTCTTCTTGTCTCTGACTTTTCATCAAATGACTTCCTCACACTCTTGTCTTCTTGTCTCTGACTTTTCATCAAATGACTTCCTCACACTCTTGTCTTCTTGTCTCTGACTTTTCATCAAATGACTTCCTTACACTCTTGTCTTCTTGTCTCTGACTTTTCCTCACATGACTTCCTCACACCCTTGTCTTCTTGTCTCTGACTTTTCAAGAGCTGAATCTGATACTTGGGACTCCTTGCGTCCCACATTTCAGTAAGCCGCACATTTCCTCTGTTCTAATCTCCCTTCCCTTATCTCATTGGACTACAGTATACTTTGCATGCTGCCTTTTAACTTCTATCACTTACCAATTATTTTGCTCTGTCCCAGTGGACGATATCTCCAACCCACTGTCAAGGCAATGCAATTGACCTCTTCTTCACTAATCTCTGTGCTATTTCCCAGTTTTCTTACTTACACTTTGCTCTCTCTGACCACCATGTGCTAACCTTCTCTAACTTCCTCTTATACTCAAGCTGCAGCATCAGTAACAGCCCCCAAAACATACACAAACGTAAATTACTTGGATGCCCTAGATTTTTCGGGGCCTATCTATCAAGCTCCGTATGGAGCTTGAGGGCCCGTGTTTCTGACGAGCCTTCAGACTCGCCAGAAACACAAGTTACTGAGCAGCGGTCTAAAGAGCGCTGCTCCATAACCTGTCCACCTGCTCTGAGGATGCAGACAGACATCACTGCAATTCAACCCAATCAAATATGATCGGGTTCGATTGGCAGTGAATCTGCAGGGGGCGGCATTGCACCAGCAGTTCACAAGAGCTGCTGGTGCAATGCTGAATGCGGAGAGCGTATTGCTTTCCGCATTCAGCGAGGTCTGTCGGACATGATCTGCAATGCCGGAACATGTCCAAGAGGCCTTTCATAAATAAGCCCCTTCTTCTGAACTGAAACTCTACTCCAATAGTTCATCCCTCTCTTGCCAAGATGTTTTGGTCTTACAATCTGCACTAAAATCAACACTTGATAAAAATTCCCCCTCCACAGATTGCTATGCATCATGCACTTGTGACAACAATGACACACCAAACAGAAGAGCCACTATCTTCAGAGATGTTAACAGATTGCTATGCATCATGCACTTGTGACAACAATGACAGACCAAACAGAAGAGCCACTATCTTCAGAGATGTTAACAGATTGCTATGCATCATGCACTTGTGACAACAATGAAATAACAAACAGAAGAGCCACAATCTTCAGAGATGTTAACAGATTGCTATGCATCATGCACTTGTGACAACAATGACACACCAAACAGAAGAGCCACTATCTTCAGAGATGTTAACAGATTGCTATGCATCATGCACTTGTGACAACAATGACACACCAAACAGAAGAGCCACTATCTTCAGAGATGTTAACAGATTGCTATGCATCATGCACTTGTGACAACAATGAAATACCAAACAGAAGAGCCACTATCTTCAGAGATGTTAACAGATTGCTATGCATCATGCACTTGTGACAACAATGACACACCAAACAGAAGAGCCACTATCTTCAGAGATGTTAACAGATTGCTATGCATCATGCACTTGTGACAACAATGACACACCAAACAGAAGAGCCACTATCTTCAGAGATGTTAACAGATTGCTATGCATCATGCACTTGGGACAACAATGACACACCAAACAGAAGAGCCACTATCTTCAGAGATGTTAACAGATTGCTATGCATCATGCACTTGTGACAACAATGACACACCAAACAGAAGAGCCACTATCTTCAGAGATGTTAACAGATTGCTATGCATCATGCACTTGTGACAACAATGACACACCAAACAGAAGAGCCACTATCTTCAGAGATGTTAACAGATTGCTATGCATCAGGCACTTGTGACAACAATGAAATACCAAACAGAAGAGCCACTATCTTCAGAGATGTTAACAGATTGCTATGCATCATGCACTTGTGACAACAATGAAATACCAAACAGAAGAGCCACTATCTTCAGAGATGTTAACAGATTGCTATGCATCAGGCACTTGTGACAACAATGAAATACCAAACAGAAGAGCCACTATCTTCAGAGATGTTAACAGATTGCTATGCATCATGCACTTGTGACAACAATGACACACCAAACAGAAGAGCCACTATCTTCAGAGATGTTAACAGATTGCTATGCATCATGCACTTGTGACAACAATGAAATACCAAACAGAAGAGCCACTATCTTCAGAGATGTTAACAGATTGCTATGCATCAGGCACTTGTGACAACAATGAAATACCAAACAGAAGAGCCACTATCTTCAGAGATGTTAACAGATTGCTATGCATCATGCACTTGTGACAACAATGACACACCAAACAGAAGAGCCACTATCTTCAGAGATGTTAACAGATTGCTATGCATCATGCACTTGTGACAACAATGACACACCAAACAGAAGAGCCACTATCTTCAGAGATGTTAACAGATTGCTATGCATCGTGCACTTGTGACAACAATGACACACCAAACAGAAGAGCCACTATCTTCAGAGATGTTAACAGATTGCTATGCATCGTGCACTTGTGACAACAATGACACACCAAACAGAAGAGCCACTATCTTCAGAGATGTTAACAGATTGCTATGCATCATGCACTTGTGACAACAATGACACACCAAACAGAAGAGCCACTATCTTCAGAGATGTTAACAGATTGCTATGCATCATGCACTTGTGACAACAATGACACACCAAACAGAAGAGCCACTATCTTCAGAGATGTTAACAGATTGCTATGCATCATGCACTTGTGACAACAATCACATACCAAACAGAAGAGCCACTATCTTCAGAGATGTTAACAGATTGCTATGCATCAGGCACTTGTGACAACAATGAAATACCAAACAGAAGAGCCACTATCTTCAGAGATGTTAACAGATTGCTATGCATCATGCACTTGTGACAACAATGACACACCAAACAGAAGAGCCACTATCTTCAGAGATGTTAACAGATTGCTATGCATCATGCACTTGTGACAACAATGACATACCAAACAGAAGAGCCACTATCTTCAGAGATGTTAACAGATTGCTATGCATCAGGCACTTGTGACAACAATGAAATACCAAACAGAAGAGCCACTATCTTCAGAGATGTTAACAGATTGCTATGCATCATGCACTTGTGACAACAATGACACACCAAACAGAAGAGCCACTATCTTCAGAGATGTTAACAGATTGCTATGCATCATGCACTTGTGACAACAATGAAATACCAAACAGAAGAGCCACTATCTTCAGAGATGTTAACAGATTGCTATGCATCAGGCACTTGTGACCACAATGAAATACCAAACAGAAGAGCCACTATCTTCAGAGATGTTAACAGATTGCTATGCATCATGCACTTGTGACAACAATGAAATACCAAACAGAAGAGCCACTATCTTCAGAGATGTTAACAGATTGCTATGCATCAGGCACTTGTGACAACAATGAAATACCAAACAGAAGAGCCACTATCTTCAGAGATGTTAACAGATTGCTATGCATCATGCACTTGTGACAACAATGACACACCAAACAGAAGAGCCACTATCTTCAGAGATGTTAACAGATTGCTATGCATCGTGCACTTGTGACAACAATGACACACCAAACAGAAGAGCCACTATCTTCAGAGATGTTAACAGATTGCTATGCATCGTGCACTTGTGACAACAATGACACACCAAACAGAAGAGCCACTATCTTCAGAGATGTTAACAGATTGCTATGCATCGTGCACTTGTGACAACAATGACACACCAAACAGAAGAGCCACTATCTTCAGAGATGTTAACAGATTGCTATGCATCATGCACTTGTGACAACAATGACACACCAAACAGAAGAGCCACTATCTTCAGAGATGTTAACAGATTGCTATGCATCATGCACTTGTGACAACAATGACATACCAAACAGAAGAGCCACTATCTTCAGAGATGTTAACAGATTGCTATGCATCATGCACTTGTGACAACAATCACATACCAAACAGAAGAGCCACTATCTTCAGAGATGTTAACAGATTGCTATGCATCATGCACTTGTGACAACAATCACATACCAAACAGAAGAGCCACTATCTTCAGAGATGTTAACAGATTGCTATGCATCATGCACTTGTGACAACAATGAAATACCAAACAGAAGAGCCACTATCTTCAGAGATGTTAACAGATTGCTATGCATCATGCACTTGTGACAACAATGACACACCAAACAGAAGAGCCACTATCTTCAGAGATGTTAACAGATTGCTATGCATCATGCACTTGTGACAACAATGACACACCAAACAGAAGAGCCACTATCTTCAGAGATGTTAACAGATTGCTATGCATCATGCACTTGTGACAACAATCACATACCAAACAGAAGAGCCACTATCTTCAGAGATGTTAACAGATTGCTATGCATCAGGCACTTGTGACAACAATGAAATACCAAACAGAAGAGCCACTATCTTCAGAGATGTTAACAGATTGCTATGCATCATGCACTTGTGACAACAATGACACACCAAACAGAAGAGCCACTATCTTCAGAGATGTTAACAGATTGCTATGCATCATGCACTTGTGACAACAATGACATACCAAACAGAAGAGCCACTATCTTCAGAGATGTTAACAGATTGCTATGCATCATGCACTTGTGACAACAATGACACACCAAACAGAAGAGCCACTATCTTCAGAGATGTTAACAGATTGCTATGCATCATGCACTTGTGACAACAATCACATACCAAACAGAAGAGCCACTATCTTCAGAGATGTTAACATATTGCTATGCATCATGCACTTGTGACAACAATCACATACCAAACAGAAGAGCCACTATCTTCAGAGATGTTAACAGATTGCTATGCATCATGCACTTGTGACAACAATGAAATACCAAACAGAAGAGCCACTATCTTCAGAGATGTTAACAGATTGCTATGCATCAGGCACTTGTGACAACAATGAAATACCAAACAGAAGAGCCACTATCTTCAGAGATGTTAACAGATTGCTATGCATCATGCACTTGTGACAACAATGACACACCAAACAGAAGAGCCACTATCTTCAGAGATGTTAACAGATTGCTATGCATCATGCACTTGTGACAACAATGACACACCAAACAGAAGAGCCACTATCTTCAGAGATGTTAACAGATTGCTATGCATCGTGCACTTGTGACAACAATGACACACCAAACAGAAGAGCCACTATCTTCAGAGATGTTAACAGATTGCTATGCATCGTGCACTTGTGACAACAATGACACACCAAACAGAAGAGCCACTATCTTCAGAGATGTTAACAGATTGCTATGCATCATGCACTTGTGACAACAATGACACACCAAACAGAAGAGCCACTATCTTCAGAGATGTTAACAGATTGCTATGCATCATGCACTTGTGACAACAATGACACACCAAACAGAAGAGCCACTATCTTCAGAGATGTTAACAGATTGCTATGCATCATGCACTTGTGACAACAATCACATACCAAACAGAAGAGCCACTATCTTCAGAGATGTTAACAGATTGCTATGCATCAGGCACTTGTGACAACAATGAAATACCAAACAGAAGAGCCACTATCTTCAGAGATGTTAACAGATTGCTATGCATCATGCACTTGTGACAACAATGACACACCAAACAGAAGAGCCACTATCTTCAGAGATGTTAACAGATTGCTATGCATCATGCACTTGTGACAACAATGAAATACCAAACAGAAGAGCCACTATCTTCAGAGATGTTAACAGATTGCTATGCATCAGGCACTTGTGACAACAATGAAATACCAAACAGAAGAGCCACTATCTTCAGAGATGTTAACAGATTGCTATGCATCATGCACTTGTGACAACAATGACACACCAAACAGAAGAGCCACTATCTTCAGAGATGTTAACAGATTGCTATGCATCATGCACTTGTGACAACAATGAAATACCAAACAGAAGAGCCACTATCTTCAGAGATGTTAACAGATTGCTATGCATCAGGCACTTGTGACCACAATGAAATACCAAACAGAAGAGCCACTATCTTCAGAGATGTTAACAGATTGCTATGCATCATGCACTTGTGACAACAATGAAATACCAAACAGAAGAGCCACTATCTTCAGAGATGTTAACAGATTGCTATGCATCATGCACTTGTGACAACAATGAAATACCAAACAGAAGAGCCACTATCTTCAGAGATGTTAACAGATTGCTATGCATCATGCACTTGTGACAACAATGACACACCAAACAGAAGAGCCACTATCTTCAGAGATGTTAACAGATTGCTATGCATCGTGCACTTGTGACAACAATGACACACCAAACAGAAGAGCCACTATCTTCAGAGATGTTAACAGATTGCTATGCATCGTGCACTTGTGACAACAATGACACACCAAACAGAAGAGCCACTATCTTCAGAGATGTTAACAGATTGCTATGCATCGTGCACTTGTGACAACAATGACACACCAAACAGAAGAGCCACTATCTTCAGAGATGTTAACAGATTGCTATGCATCATGCACTTGTGACAACAATGACACACCAAACAGAAGAGCCACTATCTTCAGAGATGTTAACAGATTGCTATGCATCATGCACTTGTGACAACAATGACATACCAAACAGAAGAGCCACTATCTTCAGAGATGTTAACAGATTGCTATGCATCATGCACTTGTGACAACAATCACATACCAAACAGAAGAGCCACTATCTTCAGAGATGTTAACAGATTGCTATGCATCATGCACTTGTGACAACAATGACATACCAAACAGAAGAGCCACTATCTTCAGAGATGTTAACAGATTGCTATGCATCATGCACTTGTGACAACAATGAAATACCAAACAGAAGAGCCACTATCTTCAGAGATGTTAACAGATTGCTATGCATCATGCACTTGTGACAACAATGACACACCAAACAGAAGAGCCACTATCTTCAGAGATGTTAACAGATTGCTATGCATCATGCACTTGTGACAACAATGACACACCAAACAGAAGAGCCACTATCTTCAGAGATGTTAACAGATTGCTATGCATCAT
The DNA here is from genome assembly GCF_027579735.1 of Bombina bombina. Taxonomy (NCBI): domain Eukaryota; kingdom Metazoa; phylum Chordata; class Amphibia; order Anura; family Bombinatoridae; genus Bombina; species Bombina bombina. The sequence goes on along the minus strand of NC_069504.1, from coordinate 1,136,154,214 downwards.
GCACTTGTGACAACAATCACATACCAAACAGAAGAGCCACTATCTTCAGAGATGTTAACAGATTGCTATGCATCAGGCACTTGTGACAACAATGAAATACCAAACAGAAGAGCCACTATCTTCAGAGATGTTAACAGATTGCTATGCATCATGCACTTGTGACAACAATGACACACCAAACAGAAGAGCCACTATCTTCAGAGATGTTAACAGATTGCTATGCATCATGCACTTGTGACAACAATGACATACCAAACAGAAGAGCCACTATCTTCAGAGATGTTAACAGATTGCTATGCATCATGCACTTGTGACAACAATGACACACCAAACAGAAGAGCCACTATCTTCAGAGATGTTAACAGATTGCTATGCATCATGCACTTGTGACAACAATCACATACCAAACAGAAGAGCCACTATCTTCAGAGATGTTAACATATTGCTATGCATCATGCACTTGTGACAACAATCACATACCAAACAGAAGAGCCACTATCTTCAGAGATGTTAACAGATTGCTATGCATCATGCACTTGTGACAACAATGAAATACCAAACAGAAGAGCCACTATCTTCAGAGATGTTAACAGATTGCTATGCATCAGGCACTTGTGACAACAATGAAATACCAAACAGAAGAGCCACTATCTTCAGAGATGTTAACAGATTGCTATGCATCATGCACTTGTGACAACAATGACACACCAAACAGAAGAGCCACTATCTTCAGAGATGTTAACAGATTGCTATGCATCATGCACTTGTGACAACAATGACACACCAAACAGAAGAGCCACTATCTTCAGAGATGTTAACAGATTGCTATGCATCGTGCACTTGTGACAACAATGACACACCAAACAGAAGAGCCACTATCTTCAGAGATGTTAACAGATTGCTATGCATCGTGCACTTGTGACAACAATGACACACCAAACAGAAGAGCCACTATCTTCAGAGATGTTAACAGATTGCTATGCATCATGCACTTGTGACAACAATGACACACCAAACAGAAGAGCCACTATCTTCAGAGATGTTAACAGATTGCTATGCATCATGCACTTGTGACAACAATGACACACCAAACAGAAGAGCCACTATCTTCAGAGATGTTAACAGATTGCTATGCATCATGCACTTGTGACAACAATCACATACCAAACAGAAGAGCCACTATCTTCAGAGATGTTAACATATTGCTATGCATCATGCACTTGTGACAACAATCACATACCAAACAGAAGAGCCACTATCTTCAGAGATGTTAACAGATTGCTATGCATCATGCACTTGTGACAACAATGAAATACCAAACAGAAGAGCCACTATCTTCAGAGATGTTAACAGATTGCTATGCATCAGGCACTTGTGACAACAATGAAATACCAAACAGAAGAGCCACTATCTTCAGAGATGTTAACAGATTGCTATGCATCATGCACTTGTGACAACAATGACACACCAAACAGAAGAGCCACTATCTTCAGAGATGTTAACAGATTGCTATGCATCATGCACTTGTGACAACAATGACACACCAAACAGAAGAGCCACTATCTTCAGAGATGTTAACAGATTGCTATGCATCGTGCACTTGTGACAACAATGACACACCAAACAGAAGAGCCACTATCTTCAGAGATGTTAACAGATTGCTATGCATCGTGCACTTGTGACAACAATGACACACCAAACAGAAGAGCCACTATCTTCAGAGATGTTAACAGATTGCTATGCATCATGCACTTGTGACAACAATGACACACCAAACAGAAGAGCCACTATCTTCAGAGATGTTAACAGATTGCTATGCATCATGCACTTGTGACAACAATGACACACCAAACAGAAGAGCCACTATCTTCAGAGATGTTAACAGATTGCTATGCATCATGCACTTGTGACAACAATCACATACCAAACAGAAGAGCCACTATCTTCAGAGATGTTAACAGATTGCTATGCATCAGGCACTTGTGACAACAATGAAATACCAAACAGAAGAGCCACTATCTTCAGAGATGTTAACAGATTGCTATGCATCATGCACTTGTGACAACAATGACACACCAAACAGAAGAGCCACTATCTTCAGAGATGTTAACAGATTGCTATGCATCATGCACTTGTGACAACAATGAAATACCAAACAGAAGAGCCACTATCTTCAGAGATGTTAACAGATTGCTATGCATCAGGCACTTGTGACAACAATGAAATACCAAACAGAAGAGCCACTATCTTCAGAGATGTTAACAGATTGCTATGCATCATGCACTTGTGACAACAATGACACACCAAACAGAAGAGCCACTATCTTCAGAGATGTTAACAGATTGCTATGCATCATGCACTTGTGACAACAATGAAATACCAAACAGAAGAGCCACTATCTTCAGAGATGTTAACAGATTGCTATGCATCAGGCACTTGTGACCACAATGAAATACCAAACAGAAGAGCCACTATCTTCAGAGATGTTAACAGATTGCTATGCATCATGCACTTGTGACAACAATGAAATACCAAACAGAAGAGCCACTATCTTCAGAGATGTTAACAGATTGCTATGCATCAGGCACTTGTGACAACAATGAAATACCAAACAGAAGAGCCACTATCTTCAGAGATGTTAACAGATTGCTATGCATCATGCACTTGTGACAACAATGACACACCAAACAGAAGAGCCACTATCTTCAGAGATGTTAACAGATTGCTATGCATCGTGCACTTGTGACAACAATGACACACCAAACAGAAGAGCCACTATCTTCAGAGATGTTAACAGATTGCTATGCATCGTGCACTTGTGACAACAATGACACACCAAACAGAAGAGCCACTATCTTCAGAGATGTTAACAGATTGCTATGCATCGTGCACTTGTGACAACAATGACACACCAAACAGAAGAGCCACTATCTTCAGAGATGTTAACAGATTGCTATGCATCATGCACTTGTGACAACAATGACACACCAAACAGAAGAGCCACTATCTTCAGAGATGTTAACAGATTGCTATGCATCATGCACTTGTGACAACAATGACATACCAAACAGAAGAGCCACTATCTTCAGAGATGTTAACAGATTGCTATGCATCATGCACTTGTGACAACAATCACATACCAAACAGAAGAGCCACTATCTTCAGAGATGTTAACAGATTGCTATGCATCATGCACTTGTGACAACAATCACATACCAAACAGAAGAGCCACTATCTTCAGAGATGTTAACAGATTGCTATGCATCATGCACTTGTGACAACAATGAAATACCAAACAGAAGAGCCACTATCTTCAGAGATGTTAACAGATTGCTATGCATCATGCACTTGTGACAACAATGACACACCAAACAGAAGAGCCACTATCTTCAGAGATGTTAACAGATAGCTATGCATCATGCACTTGTGACAACAATGACACACCAAACAGAAGAGCCACTATCTTCAGAGATGTTAACAGATTGCTATGCATCATGCACTTGTGACAACAATGAAATACCAAACAGAAGAGCCACTATCTTCAGAGATGTTAACAGATTGCTATGCATCAGGCACTTGTGACAACAATGAAATACCAAACAGAAGAGCCACTATCTTCAGAGATGTTAACAGATTGCTATGCATCATGCACTTGTGACAACAATGACACACCAAACAGAAGAGCCACTATCTTCAGAGATGTTAACAGATTGCTATGCATCATGCACTTGTGACAACAATGACATACCAAACAGAAGAGCCACTATCTTCAGAGATGTTAACAGATTGCTATGCATCATGCACTTGTGACAACAATGACACACCAAACAGAAGAGCCACTATCTTCAGAGATGTTAACAGATTGCTATGCATCATGCACTTGTGACAACAATCACATACCAAACAGAAGAGCCACTATCTTCAGAGATGTTAACATATTGCTATGCATCATGCACTTGTGACAACAATCACATACCAAACAGAAGAGCCACTATCTTCAGAGATGTTAACAGATTGCTATGCATCATGCACTTGTGACAACAATGACACACCAAACAGAAGAGCCACTATCTTCAGAGATGTTAACAGATTGCTATGCATCATGCACTTGTGACAACAATGAAATACCAAACAGAAGAGCCACTATCTTCAGAGATGTTAACAGATTGCTATGCATCATGCACTTGTGACAACAATGACACACCAAACAGAAGAGCCACTATCTTCAGAGATGTTAACAGATTGCTATGCATCATGCACTTGTGACAACAATGACACACCAAACAGAAGAGCCACTATCTTCAGAGATGTTAACAGATTGCTATGCATCATGCACTTGTGACAACAATGACACACCAAACAGAAGAGCCACTATCTTCAGAGATGTTAACAGATTGCTATGCATCATGCACTTGTGACAACAATGACACACCAAACAGAAGAGCCACTATCTTCAGAGATGTTAACAGATTGCTATGCATCAGGCACTTGTGACAACAATGACACACCAAACAGAAGAGCCACTATCTTCAGAGATGTTAACAGATTGCTATGCATCATGCACTTGTGACAACAATGAAATACCAAACAGAAGAGCCACTATCTTCAGAGATGTTAACAGATTGCTATGCATCATGCACTTGTGACAACAATGACACACCAAACAGAAGAGCCACTATCTTCAGAGATGTTAACAGATTGCTATGCATCATGCACTTGTGACAACAATGACACACCAAACAGAAGAGCCACTATCTTCAGAGATGTTAACAGATTGCTATGCATCAGGCACTTGTGACAACAATGACACACCAAACAGAAGAGCCACTATCTTCAGAGATGTTAACAGATTGCTATGCATCATGCACTTGTGACAACAATCACATACCAAACAGAAGAGCCACTATCTTCAGAGATGTTAACAGATTGCTATGCATCATGCACTTGTGACAACAATCACATACCAAACAGAAGAGCCACTATCTTCAGAGATGTTAACAGATTGCTATGCATCAGGCACTTGTGACAACAATGACACACCAAACAGAAGAGCCTCTATCTTCAGAGATGTTAACAGATTGCTATGCATCATGCACTTGTGACAACAATGACACACCAAACAGAAGAGCCACTATCTTCAGAGATGTTAACAGATTGCTATGCATCATGCACTTGTGACAACAATGACACACCAAACAGAAGAGCCACTATCTTCAGAGATGTTAACAGATTGCTATGCATCATGCACTTGTGACAACAATGACACACCAAACAGAAGAGCCACTATCTTCAGAGATGTTAACAGATTGCTATGCATCATGCACTTGTGACAACAATGACATACCAAACAGAAGAGCCACTATCTTCAGAGATGTTAACAGATTGCTATGCATCATGCACTTGTGACAACAATGACATACCAAACAGAAGAGCCACTATCTTCAGAGATGTTAACAGATTGCTATGCATCATGCACTTGTGACAACAATGACACACCAAACAGAAGAGCCACTATCTTCAGAGATGTTAACAGATTGCTATGCATCATGCACTTGTGACAACAATGACACACCAAACAGAAGAGCCACTATCTTCAGAGATGTTAACAGATTGCTATGCATCATGCACTTGTGACAACAATGACACACCAAACAGAAGAGCCACTATCTTCAGAGATGTTAACAGATTGCTATGCATCATGCACTTGTGACAACAATGAAATACCAAACAGAAGAGCCACTATCTTCAGAGATGTTAACAGATTGCTATGCATCATGCACTTGTGACAACAATGACACACCAAACAGAAGAGCCACTATCTTCAGAGATGTTAACAGATTGCTATGTATCATGCACTTGTGACAACAATGACACACCAAACAGAAGAGCCACTATCTTCAGAGATGTTAACAGATTGCTATGCATCATGCACTTGTGACAACAATGAAATACCAAACAGAAGAGCCACTATCTTCAGAGATGTTAACAGATTGCTATGCATCATGCACTTGTGACAACAATGACACACCAAACAGAAGAGCCACTATCTTCAGAGATGTTAACAGATTGCTATGCATCATGCACTTGTGACAACAATGAAATACCAAACAGAAGAGCCACTATCTTCAGAGATGTTAACAGATTGCTATGCATCGTGCACTTGTGACAACAATGACACACCAAACAGAAGAGCCACTATCTTCAGAGATGTTAACAGATTGCTATGCATCATGCACTTGTGACAACAATGACACACCAAACAGAAGAGCCACTATCTTCAGAGATGTTAACAGATTGCTATGCATCATGCACTTGTGACAACAATGAAATACCAAACAGAAGAGCCACTATCTTCAGAGATGTTAACAGATTGCTATGCATCATGCACTTGTGACAACAATGACACACCAAACAGAAGAGCCACTATCTTCAGAGATGTTAACAGATTGCTATGCATCATGCACTTGTGACAACAATCACATACCAAACAGAAGAGCCACTATCTTCAGAGATGTTAACAGATTGCTATGCATCATGCACTTGTGACAACAATGACACACCAAACAGAAGAGCCACTATCTTCAGAGATGTTAACAGATTGCTATGCATCATGCACTTGTGACAACAATGACACACCAAACAGAAGAGCCACTATCTTCAGAGATGTTAACAGATTGCTATGCATCATGCACTTGTGACAACAATGAAATACCAAACAGAAGAGCCACTATCTTCAGAGATGTTAACAGATTGCTATGCATCATGCACTTGTGACAACAATGACATACCAAACAGAAGAGCCACTATCTTCAGAGATGTTAACAGATTGCTATGCCTGACTGCACCTCTACCCACGCAGAGTAATATTAGAAATCTCTGTTATTCATATCAGAAAAATAAGTCTTTATACTCCTATCTTCTTCTTATGTCATAAACTGTCAACTTGATGTCATTTATTCACAACTTCTTCCCTCTCTCTGTTTCTTCAACCCCTGTTTTCCTGCTACACTGAAGAATGCGTTAATCACACTAATCCTAAAAAGCCCGTGCTTGATCGCACCACCCCTTCTAAAGATAGGCCAGTCTCCTTACTTCCCTTTGCTGCCATATTATTGGAACACATAGGGTCGATTTATGAAGCAGCAGATGTTGCTTCCAACCCACTCCACTTCAGGTCCGCCTGAAGCGGAAGTTAAGAAGCAGTGGTTCTAAGACCACTGCTCCTTAACTCGCCCACCACCTCGGAGGTGGCAGACAGCAATCAGCCCGATCGAATACATCGGGTTGATTGACACCCCCTGCTAGCTGCCGATTGGCCGCAAATCGGCAGGGGGTGGTATTGCACCAGCAGTTCACAAGAACTGCTGGTGTAATGATTAATTACCTACAGCGTATGCTGTCAGCATTTATCGATGTGCGGCGGACATGATACGCTATATCGGATCATGTCCAACCGCACCTACATAAATTGATCCCATAGTCTATAATTGCCTTGACTTAACTTAATTTCTCACAACTAACTTTTTACTTGATCTCTTCCTATCTGGTTTCCAACCATAAGAACTCAACATAAACTGTTCTCACTGTAGTAACAAATGATCTGCTAACAGCTAAACAAAATGGTCACCACTCCTTATTAAATCTTCTGAAACCATCTGCTGTTTTTGACACATTTGATCATCCTCTCCTCTTGCAAATTCTACATTATTTTGCCATCTGAGACACCGGCATCTCTTGGTTCGTTTTCTAACAGGGATAGGTGAATGTTTCTAAAAATTCAAAATTTAAAACAAATTTTTATACATTCGTTCAAATCGAATTTTGAATGTTTATATAACATTCTAACATTCTATTTTCAAACTTCCGTTTTCGAATTTTTCAATAAAATTTGAAAATATTTGTTTGAATAATAGAATGTTTAGCTAAGTATTTCATATCACATTCAATTTCGAAATGTAATTTTCAAATTCGAATGTGACATTTGAATTCAAAATAGTATTTCTAGTCTAATAATGTGTTTTATAAATGTAACATTTAAATTTGAATGTGACATTCGAATTTGAATGTCTCATTCGAATTCAAAAGTAACATTCGAAAACTGTAAATAACATTCAATAATATAATTTTTAAGAACATTTAGTTCTTATCGACATTCGAATATGTAAATTGCATTTCTACAAAAACATTCGTTCTAACATTCAAATTCGAATATAAACACAAAGTTTCCTTTAACATCAAATCCTCTGATCATTTGTCTCTCTTAGGGCCTGATATTCAAAACCTCACCACTTCGGTGGGATAATCTAAGTAGTCTCGTCGGTACGGTGAGGCCCTTAAAAAAATGTACAAACACATTTATCTTGAGAAATGTTTTTGTTGCTATGTAGTGTTATTTATGGGAAACAGAGACTCCTACATTACAATACAGGGTCTTAAAAATATTCCAAATATTTTGCATGATCTCTCTCCATACCGGCGAGGTTTTGAATATCAGGCCCACAGTAGGAGTACTACACGGATCTGTCTTGAGTCCCTTGCCTTTATCTAGTTATACATATTCCTTTTTAAAATATAACCTCCAGTGGGTTCTAGTACAAATTGTATGTTGATGTTACCGAAATCTTTCTTTCCACCACCAATATTTCTTCCTCTTCACTCAACTAGATTACCAACTGTCTCTCTATAATTTCCTCTTGGAAGTCTTCACATTTTCTTAAACTCAATCTGTATAAGACTGAGCCGCTTATTTTCCCCCTTCTTTCCTATACACCCCACACCGGAGTCCTTTAGCGCTATTATAAGAGAACCTATTAGCACTGCTCTCCAGTATTCTAGAGGTAAGAATTAAAGGGACTGTCTACAGCTTAGTCGCCTTAAAGTCTTACTTTAGATTAAGTTGGAAATAACCTCCTGCACCCTTTCTATATTATGCAACAGGAACAGTAAAATAGTTATTTTAAAATGAATAGTGTTTCTGGCCACTTTGAAATGGCTGCCAAGCTCAGCCCTCTGATGACATCACAATCTGGGCTGCATCTAGGCACTCTGCTGAATAGCATTGACAGTCTGTTAAAAAAATACAACTAGTGAGCCTTTTGTGATTGGATGCCATATGTAGCCCAGATCATGATGTCATCAGTGGGCAGAGCTTTGCAGCCATTTCAAAGTGGCCAGAAATAATATTAATTTTAAAATAACTTTTTTTATCATTCTTTCTACATGATATAGAAAAGGTGCAGGAGAAACACTTTAAGATGACTAAGGTGTAGACAGTCCCTTTATCCCCTTAAAGGTATTTTAATGAAAACTAACGAATACTAATGAATTTTGTCAGTATTTGTTTGTTTTCTTTCATTTGTGTTGGTGCATGCATTTAGATATTCATTTCTTTAGCAGTACTTGCGTCTTTATAACCGGGTTCTAAAATGGGATCTCACAATCGTGACTTCAATAGGAGCCTACTGTAATCTGTTTCTGCAAAAGTGCTTAACCATTTTAACCATCTGAATGCCTCTTGAATGTTGGCATAATGGGAAGACTGGACCTCATTTTCTATCGGCCCTTGATAAATCGGCCCCTTGGTGTTGTTTGCTCCATCTAGGGAACTATCACTTGGTGAGTGACCAGTAACAGTTGGTATGATTTCACTCAATACGTATAGGAGGGGATAAAAACTTAATTTTATCCTTAATTATAGGTTTCTTATCTTTTTACCTAGCAAAACATTTAACCAGGGTTAACTGACAGATTAAACAAAACCGATAACTATCAGATATTGGATGACTCAAAAGTATTTATTAATCATTACAAGCAAACAATTACTACGATACCTCAAGATCCAGGAAATATCCAGTAACAATTTTCAGCTAACTTCTTACAAAATGTATTCCAATCTCAGACCAATCAGCTTGTTCTATACCATAAATGTAAAAGGCTTAATCTATACTTTAGTTTCCTCATAAGGCTTTCACCAATCTGCAGGAAGTATAGATAATTCTATCTTAATTTAAATCATAGGCGAGATTACATTTGCAGGCGCAGGTTTCAGCGCAACTGCAGAAACCCGCGTCGCCCATAAGTTCACCTTGCAAACCATGCTGGCAGTTCATATACTGCCGTGAGTCACAGAAGCTGGCGATGTTTAGAAATGTGCGGAAATAGACATTTCTGGAGTCGCCAGTGACTTATGGCAGTTTAAGATCTGCCGGAGCATAAGTAAAAAACAAAAAATGTTACATTGCCCGTAAAAGTCTAACCCGCCTCCCAAAAATAAACCTGACACATCAAAACCCCTATATCCAGCATCCCCCCACATCGCAACTACTAATAAAAGTGATTAACCCCTAAACTGCCATCCACCCACAACACAATATACCTAATAAATGTATTAACCCCTAATCCGCCATCCCCCCACATTGCAAATGACCAAATACATGTATTAACCTCTAATCCACCATCGCCCACATGGCAAAGTATCTAATACATGTATTAACCCCTAATCCGCCATCCCCCCCACATTGCAAACTACCTAATACATGTATTAACCCCTAATCCACCATCCCCCCACATTGCAAACTACCTAATAGATGTATTAACCCCTAATCCGCCATCCCCCCACATTGCAAAGTATCTAATTACACTATTAACCCCTAATCCGCCAAACCCCACAATGCAATCTACCTATTAACACTATTAACCCCTAAACCACCAACCCCCCCACAACTCAATCGTTGGTACACAGTGTGCCCACCCTGACAACATAAATGATGCACACCTGTACCTTCTTTAGTGGGGCACGGAGTGACAGACTTGCCAAGTCTCTTCAGTATCCATAGACTTCAAAAAACTTCAGCCACCAGCTTCATTAAAAGACCTTTATTCTTTCATTTAACAACATAAATGATGCATTCAGATGATTTAGTAGTGGTGTGGAAGGAAATTAGTTGCAATAGTTTGCTATGAAACTTATGAGTGCGTAATCCCCATTTTAAAACCCAGTTATGAAGATACCAACCCTGTTAGCGGCAAACACAAAAGTGCGAGCATGACTTAGAATAAAATATTAAATAAAATAATAATTAAAACACCATTTGTAGATGTTGGGGTCTGGAAGCAACTATAGAAGCATGTCCATCTTGCCAAGATACATAAAGCATTTATATGGTTGAAGATGTATTTGGATTACATTAGATTTATTTTATCACAGATGAATATTTATCTTGCACAGTGAACAAAAGGGTTACATAAAGAGACCTTTACTGTTAAGTTAAGTGGGGTGACAGGGCTATTGCTTCAGTCAGTTTCAGGTGACCTCCCAGTTTCTATTTCAAAAACAGGTATTTAAATTGAAAAACTGGCTTTATGGTAAAAAAATAAATAAATAATGTGTTTCTGGCTGTGGGGTTTTAACAAAATAATCAGTTTTACTTTTTTATCACCTGAGAAACTCGACATCAAAGTCGGGGGCCAAAAGCCATTTTTGAGATAAATCCCCAAAAGATTATGATCGACTCAATTACAGCGTCTTCCTTGGATGATGTCTCTTCTATGTATTTACAAGATTAACAAGGTTAAAGTGAATGTAAAGTTTTCTTAACTAGCTATTGTATATATGTACCTTTTACTAAGTCAAAACCAGTTGCTAGGTTTGTTTTGTCAAAAAATATATTTATTTCGGTATAAATTTAACTATATTTGTCATACCGTTCCCTGCAGAATCTCCTCCCATCCTCCATTTCCTGGATTTTGATACTGTGACGTATAGAGCGGTCCCACCCGCTCTATACGTGTCTAGTTTGCTCGTGCACATCGAGCATAGAGTAACTGCGCATGCGCTTAAGTTTTGCCCATAGATCTTTGCGCATGCGTTAATTGCAGGTGTCTGTCTCTACTGCAGCGCTTGTATTAGTATATGGGAATTTTATAGTGCGCATGCGCTAAACGTGGGCGCGCAAGCTTGACAAATGCGCAGTGGAAGATGTCACGCATGCGCATAAAGACCCATGTTATTATGACGTGAATTGACGGCCGCCTAACGGCCAAAGAATCAATTGGACAACAGAACAAAGTGATCGTTGTTTATAAAAAAAAAACAGTTCTACGGGTTGATTTTCGGAAAGCCGAATACATGATAAGAAATTAAGATATCTCCGGTAATATAAATCTTACAAAAATTTGATGAATGAAAGTTATATTTATTTGGTTTATTATCTGTTATTAGTTAGAATAGAGCTTGTCACTTTACCTTCATTTTAAGACAGCATTAAAAATATTATATGTAAAATGTATTAACCCTTTAAGGACACAGCTTTCAGTTTGCTCAATTGTTTTATGACGGAAAAATTCCTTCATATGTCCTTAAGAGGTTAAACTGCCATTAAAACTGTCATGCAGTTCACAACTCAAGTAGTAAAACATTACTGGCTGAAAAGGAAAATCCACACACCTCCACAACCATTTCATATGATACTCATCTAAAAGCAAAGTTTTCCCCACTTCACAAAGAAATATAATACATTCCCTTGTGAAATGCAAAAGCTTGTTCCAGTTGTATAGACATTTTATTTTGATGTAAATATTGCACCTCTAGATTCTGCAAACAAATAAATATTAATAATGCAAAGCCTTTATCAGATGTTAAGATAGAGTTGCAGGTACCGTAGTTTACTTCCTTCAGATAAATAAATGGAGCGTTACATTGTATTACTTTGTTAGGCTGGTAAATGGGATGATGAACAAAAATAAGATGAATTGATACACAGCGAAAAATATCTGTCGTCAGATGTGACATTTTGCACAGAACTGACTGGGAATAGTAATTGTTTGCGACAAGACAGAGGAAGCGATTTTGTAGCTCTGTTAGTCTATAAGCTGCCGGTTTTATCCAGTCATTTATTCTAGATACGTTTGTTGGACAGAAATACAATGTATTTAGCGAAATGCTTCTAGATCGCTCACTACGAATCAATTCAGAGCAGCATGAAATAAAGATGTATGTACTTTTTGCATACTGATGAGCCACTTAAATACATCTGAAGATTTCAATAGTGCTTTCCGTTATTTGTAAAAAAAACAAATTCTTCCTGTGATACCCCCCAATATTTTTATATTCCTCTTTATAGATGACAATTGCAAGTTTATTAAAGGGACGTGTGGAAGGAACATAGATATCTTTTTAATGAGTTCCTATTATCAAAACTACTTTAGTCTCTTTGTATAATTTGTTGAAAAGCATAGCTAGGTGGTCTCAGGAACAGCAATGTACTGCAGGGGACTAGCTTCTGATTGGTGGCTGCATATATATAAATTATAAATATATTATGATTGGCTGACCAGATGTGTTAAGCTAGCTCCTAGTAGGGCATAGATGTTTCTTCAAAAAAAGATACTAAGAGAATGACGCAAATTACATAATAGAAGTAAAGTGGAAAGTTATATAAAATTGTATTCTATATCTGAATGATGAAAGAATAATTTTAGGTTTAACCTAAATATTTATAGCAACAATAACAGAAACTAAAAAATCAATTAGATAAAAGCCTAATTTTAGAGCATAATATTTCTGCATATGTGAATGAGCTATATATATATATATATATATATATATATATATATATATATATATATATATATATATATATATATATATATATATGTGTGTGTGTGTATATGTATACAGTATATATATATATATATATATATATATATGTGTGTGTGTATATATGTATACAGTATATATATATATATATATATATATATATATATGTGTGTGTGTGTGTATATGTATACAGTATATATATATATATATATATATATATATATATATATATGTGTATATATATGTATACAGTATATATATATATATATATATATATATATATGTGTGTGTGTATATATATGTATACAGTATATATATATATATATATATATGTGTGTGTATATATATGTATACAGTATATATATATATATATATATATATATGTGTGTGTATATATGTATACAGTATATATATATATATATATATATATATATATGTGTGTGTGTGTGTATATATGTATACAGTGTATATATATATATATATATATATATATATATGTGTGTATATATATATATATATATATATATATATGTGTGTGTGTGTGTATATATGTATACAGTATATATATGTGTGTGTGTATATATGTATACAGTATATATATATATATATATATATATATATATGTGTGTGTGTGTGTGTGTATATATGTATACAGTGTGTATATATGTGTGTGTATATATATATATATATATATATATATATATATATATGTGTGTGTATATATGTATACAGTATATATATATATATGTGTGTGTGTATATGTATACAGTATATATATATATATATATATATATATGTGTGTGTGTGTGTATATATATGTATACAGTATATATATATATATATATATATATATATATATATATATATATATATATATATATATATATGTGTGTGTATATATGTATACAGTATATATATATGTGTGTGTGTGTGTGTATATATGTATACAGTATATAATATATACTGTGTGCCAGGCAAGTGGGCCTGGCACACACGCTGGCAGGCAGGCAACTGCAATTAGATTACACTAGCAGACTGATGTTTCACAGTCAAAATTTTTTTTTTTTAAATATTTACACTACTGTTACAACAAATATGAGTGGTGACACTAGTTTACAAGTGGGCCTGGCACACACGCTGGCAGGCAGGCAACTGCAATTAGATTACACTAGCAGACTGATGTTTCACAGTCAAAAACGTTATTTTTTTAAATATTTACGCTACTGTTACAACAAATATGAGTGGTGGCACTAGTTGGCAAATGGGCCTGGCACACATGCTGGCAGGCAGGCAACTGCAATTAGATTACACTAGCAGACTGATGTTTCACAGTCAAAAACGTTTTTTTTTTTAAATATTTACACTACTGTTACAACAGATATGAGTGGTGGCACTTAGCAAGTGGGCCTGGCACACACGCTGGCAGGCAGGCAGGCAACTGCAATAAGATTACACTAGCAGACTGATGTTTCACAGTCAAAAAAGTTTTTTTAAAAAATATTTATACTACTGTTACAACAAATATGAGTGGTGGCACTAGTTGGCAAGTGGGCCTGGCACACACGCTGGCAGGCAACTGCAATTAGATTACACTAGCAGACTGATGTTTCACAGTCAAAATTACACAGGCAAAAAAAAAAAAATCGACCGATGTTCTAGCCCTAAAAATGGCTTTTTGGGGTGCTTTCCTTACAGCAGAGATCAGATGAGTCCTTCAGGACTGTAGTGGACACTGAATACACTAGCCTAGCTATCGATTTCCCTATTAAATCAGCAGCAGCTACACTGTCCCTCCTCTCACTAACAATGCAGGATCAGAATGAATCTAAAATGGCTGCTGCCCAGGAGCTGGGAGGGTCTGTGAGGGAGTGTCTGCTGCTGATTGGCTGTAATGTGTCTGCAGACTGTGAGATACAGGGTCAAAGTTTACTTAATGATGACGAATAGGGGGCGGATCGAACATCGCATATGTTCACCCACCACTGCGAACGCGAACAAGCTATGTTCGCCGGGAACTATTCGCCGGCGAACAATTCGCGACATCACTAATACTGACGTGTTGTGCAGTAACTGTGCTTCAGTGCTGTATTATATATCCTTCCGTATATACCATCATATACTGCCTTGTGCAGTATGTTTATAATAAACCCTGCTGTCATATAGTGCACGTGCCTTGTGCAAGATGTTTATAATAAACCCTGCTGTCATATAGTTCATGTGCCTTGTGCAGTATGTTTATAATAAACCCTGCTGCCATATAGTACACGTGCCTTGTGCACTTTGTTTATAATAAACCCTGCTGTCATATAGTGCACATGCCTTGTGCCGTATGTTTATAATAAACCCTGCTGTCTTATAGTGCACGTGCCAGGTGCAGGATGTTTTTAATAAACCCTGTTGTGATATACTGCACGTGCCTTATGCAGTATGTTTTTAATATACCCTGCTGCCATATAGTGCACGTGCCTTATGCAGTATGTTTTTAATAAACCCTGCTGCCATATAGTGCACGTGCCTTATGCAGTATGTTTATAATAAACCCTGCTGTCATATAGTGCACGTGCCTTGTGCAGTATGTTTATAATAAACCCTGCTGTCATTTAGTGCACGTGCCGTGTGCAGTATGTTTATAATAAACCCTGCTGTCATATAGTGCACGTGCCTTGTGAAGTATATTTATAATAAACCCTGCTGCCATATAGTGCACGTGCCTTGTGCAGGATGTTTATAATAAACCTTGCTGTCATATAGTGTAGTGTGGCACACTTTTTTTTTCCCACAATCGCAAAAACTTTGCTAGTCGGGTTGCGTTTGTATTACAAGTTTTAAAAAAACTTATTTTGCACTTGCAGTAACCGAAATAGTGTGAAAAACCTAACTTATTTTTTTGCATGCGTGCGTGCGTGCGTGCGTATGTATTCCCCTATAGAAATCAATGGAGAAAACACCCGAGATCGCCCATACACCGTTACATTTTCTCATTCCCCATAGAAGTCAATGGAGAAAACACCTGAGATCGCCCATACACCGTTACATTTTCTCATTCCCCATATAAGTCAATGGAGAAAACACCTGAGATCGCCCATACACCGTTACATTTTCTCATTCCCCATATAAGTCAATGGAGAAAACACCTGAGATCGCCCATACACCGATACATTTTCTCATTCCCCATAGAAGTCAATGGAGAAAACACCTGAGATCGCCCATACACCGTTACATTTTCTCATTCCCCATAGAAGTCAATGGAGAAAACACCTGAGATCGCCCATACACCGTTACATTTTCTCATTCCCCATATAAGTCAATGGAGAAAACACCTGAGATCGCCCATACACCGTTACATTTTCTCATTCCCCATAGAAGTCAATGGAGAAAACACCTGAGATCACCCATACACCGTTACATTTTCTCATTCCCCATATAGGTCAATGGAGAAAACACCTGAGATCGCCCATACACCGTTACATTTTCTCATTCCCCATAGAAGTCAATGGAGAAAACACCTGAGATCGCCGCTACACGGTTACATTTTCTCATTCCCCATATAGGTCAATGGAGAAAACACCATAGATTGCCATACACCGTTACATTTTCTCATTCCCCATAAAAGTCAATGGAGAAAACACCTGAGATCGCCCATACACCGTTACATTTTCTCATTCCCCATAGAAGTCAATGGAGAAAACACCTGAGATCGCCCATACACCGTTACATTTTCTCATTCCCCATAGAAGTCAATGGAGAAAACACCTGAGATCGCCCATACACCATTACATTTTCTCATTCCCCATAGAAGTCAATGGAGAAAACACCTGAGATCGCCCATACACCGTTACATTTTCTCATTCCCCATAGAAGTCAATGGAGAAAACACCCGAGATCGCCCATACACCGTTACATTTTCTCATTCCCCATATAAGTCAATGGAGAAAACACCTGAGATCGCCCATACACCGTTACATTTTCTCATTCCCCATAGAAGTCAATGGAGAAAACACCTGAGATCGCCCATACACCGTTACATTTTCTCATTCCCCATAGAAGTCAATGGAGAAAACACCTGAGATCGCCCATACACCGTTACATTTTCTCATTCCCCATAGAAGTCAATGGAGAAAACACCTGAGATCGCCCATACACCGTTACATTTTCTCATTCCCCATATAGGTCAATGGAGAAAACACCTGAGATCGCCCATACACCGTTACATTTTCTCATTCCCCATAGAAGTCAATGGAGAAAACACCTGAGATCGCCCATACACCGTTACATTTTCTCATTCCCCATATAAGTCAATGGAGAAAACACCTGAGATCGCCCATACACCGTTACATTTTCTCATTCCCCATAGAAGTCAATGGAGAAAACACCTGAGATCGCCCATACACCGTTACATTTTCTCATTCCCCATAGAAGTCAATGGAGAAAACACCTGAGATCGCCCATACACCGTTACATTTTCTCATTCCCCATATAAGTCAATGGAGAAAACACCTGAGATCGCCCATACACCGTTACATTTTCTCATTCCCCATATAAGTCAATGGAGAAAACACCTGAGATCGCCCATACACCGTTACATTTTCTCATTCCCCATAGAAGTCAATGGAGAAGAAAAAATGTTGAAAAAAAACACCCATAGCGCAAACAACAAAGCAAATTTACATTAGCAAATGTGAAATATTTACAGTAAATACATAGTTAAAATATTTATTAAATGTGAATATTGCATAAATATGTTTTAGCCAAAGGCTTTAATGCACTTATATATACAGTATGTCTATATATATTAATATTTGTATATGTGTATATATGTCTGTAAATACAAATATAAATAAATATATACACATATAAATACATTCATATACACACTCACCCGCCACTTTATTAGGTACACCTGTTCATTTGCTTGGTAACATAAATTGCTAATCAGCCAATCACATGGCAGCAACTCAATGCATTTAGGCATGTAGACTTGGTGAAGAAGACTTGCTGAAGTTCAAACCGAGCATCAGAATGGGGAAGAAAGGGGATTTAAGTGACTTTGAACGTGGCATGGTTGTTGGTGCCAGATGGACTGGTCTGAGTATTTAAAAAACTGCTGATCTAATGAGATTTTAACGCACAACCATCTCTAGGGTTTACACAGAAAAAGAGAAAATATCCGGTGAACGGCAGTTGTGTGGATGACAATGCCTTGTTGATGTCAGAGGTCAGACGACATTGGGCAGACTGGTTTAAGATGATAGAAAGGCAACAGTAACTCAAATAACCACTCCCTACAACCAAGTTATGCAGAATACCATCTCTGAACGCACAACAGCAGCAGATGGGCTACATCAGCAGAAGACCACACCGGGTGCTACTCCTGTCAGCTAAGAGCAGGAATCTGAGGCAACATTTTGCACAGGGTCACCAAAATCGGACAAAAGAAGATTGGAAAAACATTGCCTGGTCTGATGAGTCTCGATTTTAGTTGCAAAATTCAAATGTTAGGGTCAGAATTTGGCGTAAACAACATAAAAGCATGAATCCATCCTGCTTTGTATCAACGATTCAGGCTGGTGGTGGTGTAATGGTGTGGGGAATATTTTTTCTGCACACTTTGGGCCCCTTAGTACCAATTGAGCATTGTTTAAATGCCACGGCCTACCTGAGTATTGTTGCTGATAATGTCCATCCCTTTATGACTACAGTGTACCCATCTTCTGATGGCTACTTCCAGCAGGATAATGCACCATGTCACTAAGCTCAAATCACCTCAAACTGGTTTCTTGAACATGACAATGAGTTCACTGTACTCCAATGGCCTCCACAGTCACCAGATCTCAATCATAGAGCACCTTTGGGATCTGGTGGAACGGGAGATTTGTATCATGGATGTGCAGCCGACAAATCTACAGCAACTGTGTGATGCTATCTGTCAACATGGGCCAAAATCTCTGAGGAATGTTTTCAACCCCTTGTTGTATCTATGCCACAAAGGGGGTCCAACCCGGTACTAGCAAGGTGTACCTAATAAAGTGGCCGGTGAGTGTATGTACACATATATATATACATACAAATACATTTTTAACAATGTATATATCTGTATCTCAAGGTAATAGCCATTTGCATGGCTTTTTTTAACACCACAAATCTCATATCATTGAGCACTTATAACTTTTTTGTGCAATATTTTTTTTTAAAATAATCTTTATTAAATTTTCCTCTGTGAAAAGCACACTGGTCTAAAAGAGGCTGCTTCCGGGTGGTAAATCACCAAAGAACTAGCTGTTGAGCTGTTGTTCGTTCCTGGTAGAGCGCTTCTCTCTTCGTATGCAAATTAATATGACCCTAGGGAAGTCTCCCTATGGGTGATGGGGAATTCAGATGTGGACTCCTTGCTCAGTGTGCTTAGAGGAATGTGGCTGCACCTCACTGACGAGGTCCATAGGAGGCCGAAACAATCGTCTGGGGTTGTCATGTTCCTTGTTCAGAGTAGAATTGCCTGGTATTTCGGGGCTGGACTGACGTTACTTGGCGGGATCAGACTGATATACTTCAGGAAAGTTTTCCTCTGTGAAAAGCACACTGGTCTAAAAGAGGCTGCTTCCGGGTGGTAAATTGCCATAGAACTAACTGAGGAGCTGTTGTTCGTTCCTGGTAGAGCGCTTCTCTCTTTTAATTAAACCGTGTTAAAATGAGTGTAACTGTACTTTGTAATGTAATTTTGAAGTGTTTTGTGACACTTTTTTGTTTCAGAAAATAGTTAACCACAGCTCCGAGATTGTGGTAAGGATTGAAGCATTAATGGCGATTGTGCTAGCGAAATCACGATTTTGAGCAATTTGTAATATCAGTTCAATAAAAAAGGCTTGAGAAAACATTATATTGCATGCGCAAAACCATTTGCGCCTCACTTGTAATCTAGCCCTATATGTATTATAATGACACATTGATACCCATTTATCAAGCTCCGGATGGAGCTTGATGCCCGTGTTTCTGGCAAGCCTGCAGATTCGCCAGAAACAGCAGTTATGAAGCAGCGGTCTAAAGACTGCTGCTCCATAACCCTGTCCGCCTGCTCTAAGCAGGCGGACAGACATCGCCGGAATTCAACCTGATCGAGTACGATCAGGTTTATTGACACCCCCCTGCTGACCACTGATTGGCCACGAGTCTGCAGGGGGCGGCGTTGCACCAGCAGCTCACAAGAGCTGCTGGTGCAATGCTGAATACGAAGAGCGTATTGCTCTCCACATTCAGCGATGTCTATCGGACCTGATCCGCACTGTCATTGTTACTAATCCTGCTACTATGTAGTGCACAAGACACATGCACGCTCCTGGGCCTACTTGAGTATGCACTCATGGAAAGGAGGTACATTTTAAAAAGGAGACAAAGAGAAATAAAGAATACAGTAAACTGAAAATGTTCTAAAAAAACCCTCTCTGCTCTATCAGAAACATTCGGCATTTGTTTTTACCTCATGTCCCTTTAATACGTAGGAATAAGTTGCACACACATATGCAGCTTTAGTGTAACAATATCCAGGAAAAGATGACTATATCATAACATTTTATTTCTTCTCTATCTCATCCATGACAGAAACAGTTTAAAGTCCCATTAATTCCCATAAACTGGTTGAGTCACATTCACCAGCTTCCTGTCCTGGTTGTCCAGTGCAAGGGGTGACCCTCTTCACTTGAGATTGGTCTTATCTCCTCACCTACAGACTCTGCTCCTACGCATTTCACATTTCCCTGTAGTTATGAACAACCATTTCACTTCTTCCCCACCTCACATCACACACAATTTTCTTATCTGCCTGAAAGGCTCCGTCTGATCTTTCCTTTACATGCTTTCACTTTTAAGATCTTTCTTTCTTATGTAAAAAAGGCAATTAGAGACGTAGCTGTTTATTTTAAACAAAACGCTTGTTAATTATCATGATCAAAAACGCCACCATTGTAGACTCCGGCTTCATCTTTGTTGTTTGCTCTAAATTGAGTACAGTTTGTTGATGACTGACACGTCTGCAACACAAAGTCTGTTTTTTTATTTAAGTTAATGAACAAACAGATTTATGCGTCTTTGTTAACTTTTGGTTCAGATCTTCGTAGATTGAAAGCATTATTTAGAAATCTTTTTCTCCCCTAATCACTAATGTCATGTTGTTACTGATTAAGAGCGTTTAAACTCAGAGAAGTCTTCATTTTAAGTTTTTTTTTTTCCGTTTCCTTTATAAATATCGCTTTTTGATGACTTAATTGAAACAGTATGTGTGTATGAGACAGAAAGCTGCAATTCTGTCAGGTTTCATTTTAATATCTTATTAATTACTTTGAAACCAAGAAGTTCTTACTCAGAAAGACTCAGTGTTTGAGACTCCGTTAGTCTCAATGTAATGCTAAGGTCATTTAAAGCTCCGGGCATCATATCTGTACTTTTTAACTAATTGAGTATACATTATATTTTATGTTGGTTACACATTGTGTTAGCATTAATGGATTATAATTAAATACAGATCTTGGAGGTTAAAAAAACATGATGGCAAGACTGTATATCAAGTCTTCACATGGCATCCAGTCAGGGCATCAGGGTGGCACTGAGAAAAGACAGTGATGACTAATGAGGGAAAAGAGATCAGGCAAAGATAGGAAAGTCACAGCTTGGACCCCAATAATGTATGGAACTCTGCAGAGGAGGTGACATAGAGAAGGGAGAGAATCTAAAAAGTGATCTGTGAATGTTACTAAGGAAAGGAGACTAACGGCTAGATTACAAGTTTTTTTTTTTAAGAGCAGCTCGGTGCTAACTTGCAAGTTATTTCCAACGCTCAGCTCCCTATAGCGCTGCTATTACAGGTTTGCAAAAACCCGGTGTTAGCGGGCAATATGGCAGCATTGAGCTCCATACCACACACAAATACCAGCGCTGATTTGAGCTGGTTTTACGTGCTTGTGCACGATTTCCCCATAGACATCAATGGGGAGAGTCGGCTAAAAAAAAGCCTTACACCTGCAATAAAGGAGCGTAAAGCTCCGTAACGCAGCCCCATTGATTTCTATGGGGAAAGAAAAGTTATGTTTAAACCTAACACCCTAACATAAACCCCTGAGTCTAAACACCCCTAATCTGCCGCCCCCGACATTGCTGACACCTACATTATACTTATTAACCCCTAATCTGCCGCCACCGACACAGCTGCCACCTACCTACATTTATTAACTCCTAATCTGCCGCCGCCAACACCGCAGACACCTACATTATACTTATTAACCCCTAATCTGCCGCCCCCAACATTGCCGACACCTACATTATACTTATTAACCCCTAATCTGCCACCACCAACACAGCCGCCACCTAGCTACACTTATTAACTCCTAATCTGCCGCCGACGACACCGCCAACACCTACATTATACTTATTAACCCCTAATCTGAAGCCCCCGACACTGCCACCACCTACCTTCACTTATTAGCCCCTAATCTGCTGCCCCCAATGTCGCGGCCACCTACCTACACTTATTAACCCCTAATCTGCTGTCCCTAACATCGCCGCAACCTACATTACTGTTATTAACCCCTAATCTTACTGTTATAAACCCCTAAACCTAAGTCTAACCCTAACACCCCTAACTTTAATATAATTAAAATAAATCTAAATAAAAATTACTATCATTAACTAAATAATTCCTCTTTAAAACTAAATACTTACCTATAAAGTAAACCCTAAGCTAGCTACAATATAACTAATAGTTACATTGTATTTATCTTAGGTTTTATTTTTATTTCACATGTAAGTTTGTATTTATTTTAACTAGGTAGACTAGTTAGTAAATAGTTATTAACTATTTACTAACTACCTAGTTAAAATAAATACAAATTTACCTGTAAAATAAAACCTAACCTGTCTTACACTAACACCTAACCTTACACTACAATTAAATAAATTACATTAATTAAATACAATTAACTACATTACAAAAAACAAACAAACAAACACTAAATTACACAAAATAAAAAAGAAATTATCAAATATTTAAACTAATTACACCTAATCTAATAGCCCTATCAAAATAAAAAAGCCCCCCAAAATAAAAAACCCTAGCCTAAATTAAACTGCCAATAGCCCTTAAAAGGGACTTTTGCTGGGCATTGTCCCAAAGAAATCAGCTCTTTTACCTGTAAAAAAAATACAAACAACCCCCCAACAGTAAAACCCACCACCCACACAACCAACCCCCCAAATAAAATTCTATCTAAAAAACGTAAGCTCCCCATTACCCTGAAAAGGGCATTTTTATGGGCATTGCCCCTAAAAGGGCATTTAGCACTTTTTTTCACCCTAAGCTAAAAAGTGAAAAATCCTATTGGTTGATTGGATAGGATTGAGCTTGCATTCTATTGGCTGTTCCTATAGCAAATAGGATTTTTTCACCTTTTATTTGATTGGCTGATAGGATTCTATCAGCCAATCAGAATTCAAGGGACGCCATATTGGATGATGTCCCTTAAAGGAACCTTCATTCTTCGTTAGCCATCGTCAGAAGAGGATGCTCCGCACCGGATGTCTTGAAGATGGAACCGCTCCACGCCGGATGGATGAAGATGCCGTCTAGATGAAGACTTCTGCCGGCTTGGATGAAGACTTCTGCTGGCTTCGCTGAGGACTTCTGCTGCTTCTTGACGGTGGATGTTGGGTCTTCAAAAACTGTAAGTGGATCTTCGGGTGTTAGTGTTAGGTTTTTTTAAGGGTTTATTGGGTGGGTTTTATTTTTAGCTTAGGGTTGGGGCAGAAAAAGAGCTAAATGCCCTTTTAAGGGCAATGCCCATTTTTCAGGGCAATGGGGAGCTTAGGTTTTTTAGATAGGATTTTAAAGTGACAAGTGGATGGTCTCCTTGGCTATGCTTAGACCTGCTGTATCCTTCCTAATTCTGATCGCTAGGGGCTCTAATGCAAGGTCAAAAAGAAGTGGGGAGAGAGGGCACCCCTGCCTTGTGCCTCTCTTGAGAGAAAATCTTCTGGACGGTGTCCCATTTATCAAGATCGCCACCTGGGGGGTGCTATAAATAGTCCTAATGGCTCTCATGAAGGGTCCTTGTATACCAAATTTTCCCAGGGTAGTGAATAGGTCATCCCAAAGTATCTTATTGAATGCTTTTTCAGTGTCTACTAGAATCAAACAGGCCTCTTCCATATTCTGCTGTCAGTCCTTACTACCTTGTCCCCAGAAATGTGTAAGTACTAGTTGTAATTTTCTCATGTTTTTAAAATAGGATATTTTATGCACCTTAACAATACAATTTTTCCCTGTGTAAATGGTTAAATTATTTATTTTTATGATGTTTAAAATACGAATTTTATAGTGCACTTTTCATATGAAAATACAGTATACGTCCCTTAGAGGGACACCCTGTTTTTAAGTAAAAAAGTAGAAGCACTGGCGAGCATTCTTTAATCATTTCGCCAGCCCAGAGAGCTTTAGATAATTGAGCCCTTAGAGTGGAACACAGGAAAGAGGATTTGCAAAATGTGATTTATGAGGAGTGAAAGAGAGGTTGGCACACTGGGGAGGAATAACGGCACAAGTGAAAATAGAGAGAAACAGTGACATACTGAAGGGAAAAGATGGCATGAGAGAGAGAGAAAGACAGAGAGAAAGAAAGAGAGAGAGAGAGAGAGAGAGAGAGAGAGAGAGAAAGAGAGAGAGAAAGAGAGAGAGAGAAAAAGAGAGAGAGATATATAGAGAGAGACAGAGAGAGAGAGAGAGAGAGAGAGAGAGAGATAGAGATAGAGAGAGAGAGAGAGAGAGAGAGAGAGAGAGAGAGAGAGAGAGAGAGAGAGATAAAGAGAGAGAGAGAGAGAGAGAGAGACAGAGAGAGAGATAGAGATAGAGAGATAGAGAGAGAGAGAGAGAGAGAGAGAGAGAGAGAGAGAGAGAGAGAGAGAGAAAGAGAGAGAGAGAGAGAGAATGGCACATTAAATAGTAATGGAAGCAGTGGGAGGGAGGGAGATTTGCAAGAGATAAAATCATTTATACCTGGAACGTCCTCTGTCATTAATATTGGTACCTAATCCACAGTTTATTCCTGATGTAGGATACTAATTTTTTTTTTTACTTGATAGCTATATTTATTTATGTTATAGTGGAGATAAAAGTGTTGCTTTAAAATCCTCAATTTCATAAAAGGAAGGAGCCACAAAAATATTGTATAGCTAATGAGCACATATAGGCAAGAATCCCCACTTTCTTTTGCCCAGAAGTGATCTGCACATATTGTTACCAATAATGCACCAGAGAACTCTGGGTAAGATATGCAAATGAAATATACAACATCTCATGCTTTTTAATCCAGTAATGTGTTTAACCACAGATCTCCCCTTATGGGGTAGGTGCATCAAAATCAGAACCCTTTCTGGACGGTTTCAAGCTCATTAGCTCTCATCAGCAGAACTTGATAGCTAAATGTTTAAAGCTTGGTTTACATGATTTTAGCTTTGTAGTTGGCCCCTTGTGTGGTCTTTTGTTTGCCCTAGTCACATAGCTCATTGTTCTGCTCTCAGACCGGGCCATTATCACTGTGCCCATTATTTTTACTGTGCACCAGTTTTAAACATACCCACAAGCCTGCTGCAGCTAAAAGCAGAGGGAAAGAAAATACAATATTCAGATTTAAATTATAGGAAAAGCATGAAAAAGAAATAACAAAATAATTTTCCTATTTTTTCCCCAAATGTGTATAATTGAACATTTAACTTCCCTTTAAACTACCTACTCAGCAGCATTATACCAGCTTTTGATCTTGGTTCTATACTTATTTCTCTGCTGGCTTTCCAATACTAAGACCAACATTGGCTGTCACTGCTGTGATGTTTTCATGGTGTCAGTATGGACATTACATGGCTTCACCAAGGCTATACTCCCATTAATGGAAATAATATCCTTGTTGTATCCTTGTGTATATATTGACCTTTTGAGTCGTCAATAACTGGCCTACCTTTAAATGTCCACCTAACCCAAACCTAAATTATTATACCTTGCAAATAAAAACACAAGACAACATCCTTGGTATAAAACTGGCCGCAGCTCCTTTATTAAATATATATAAATAAAACCTTTAAATATTAAATAACCATTTTAAATAAATGCAAATAACATATTGCATATAGATCAAGCGGTGCTAGTTCAAATATTTTACCAGTATGGCCGTCAAATCCCTGGATACAACCTTATTAAGGATTGAGTCTGTTACCCTCTTTAAAGCCTGACTCTAAGAGAACCCCTTTTCCCTTGAAACGTTTATCACAAGCATTCCACCCCGTGGGAATACAAATGTAGTTAACACCTACCATTTACAATTGGCCATAACACGCTGTCTTGCAGCAAACTAGCACCACCGCGAACAACTGGTCTGAACCTGATCAGCCCAGTCCTGCCAAAACCCCAACAGTACTTAAAGCCTCCTTGAAATCAGGGAGGAAGAACTGCAGGCCAAACTCACTAAGATGCACACCATCAGCAAGATAAAACTCTCCATGCCCAACTTCCTCCAAATCATAATGATGAACAACCAATCCCCCAAGCCTCCGAACAAAATAACCAATCAATTTATTGACCTTACGCCTACTCTTATCCAGCTTGACAGGATTCCAAACTGCCCTCCACACTAGACGTGGCACCATATCAGACCACAGCACCTTTAGGGATGGATATAAATCTGACAACCTCCCCAGATCCCATTTAATCATCCACACCAAATCCCTCTGAGGCATGAAACCCAAGTTGTTACCCCCATCATGGACCACCAACACATTAGGGTGTGGATACCGTTTACAGTAATCCACAATCATCGACGGCAACCGATCCCAATGAAGACCACGCACCTCAAACCACCGCACATCCCAATCAGATCTGGAAAGACCAAACTGCAGACCATCAACCCTCTGCAAAGCTGCCCTCTTGGCCCAGTAAATGAATGAGTGGCCAAAAATCCACATCCTTTTTGTTTTAAAACCTACAATACAAATGAAAAGAGAAAAATAACAACACTTCAATCCTTCAGATCGGGACGAACATACAATTGATAACAACGGGACCCCCACCTACCAAAGTACTTAGCCACACTTTCATGAAGACCCAAAGCCGACGCCTCTGTAGCCACCCCAATCCGAAAGGCATGGGACCTGAAATCCATAGGGGACAAACCCAAGCGCCCTAAAGCTTTGGATAAGACCGTCTGAAATTGAAAATGAGACAAAGAATTGCCATCCAAATGCATCAACAACGAGCCCTCGAGCAAAGGACGACAGCGCAAGTATTCCCCCAAACAAACCAAAGGACAAACTGCCAACCCACTTGGAAACAAAACAATTAACCTGCCCTTACCCACCTAATCAATCTTACTACGTCTCAGGAAAAAGCTCTACTCGAGACACAGACCGAACAACGTTGGAGACACCCAACCCACCAGAGGACCACCTACTCCTACTCACCAATTCCGAGATACGGAATGCCCCGGAAAAAAAAGCCAACACAAACGCCAAACGAAAAAGGCATACCTCGAAAACAGAGGAACAAACATCTTGCAAAACCCAGCAAATACGCAACAACAGCGCAAAAGTAATAGGTCTCCTACGATCAAAACTCTTACCACCTCTTTTTAAACCCTTCAAAACCTGGCGAACACAAACAATTTCCGTAACATCCGCCAGGTCTAACAACTTAAAGCGGAAAGTCTCCGCCAGGTCTAACAACTTAAAGCGGAAAGTCATAGCCGCTAACCTCTTGTTCATCCCAGAAGGGGAAACACCGGAACACCTCCAAGACCACATCCATTCCAAGAAACAGTCAAGAACCTCAGGAGAGCCCTCCCAAACACCAAGCTCCGACAACAGAACCATCCACTCATGCCAAACTCTATCATAAGATGCCCAAGTACCTGGAGCCAAAGAATTCATCACCACTTGAGCCAGTCCTCCGTTTCAAGCTTCCACAAAATCGATCTGCCCCTGGAGCCAACTCTCGAAACCTGCACCACTGAAAATGAGAGAGAGAATCGGCTATAGAATTATCCACACCAGGAATAATATTTGCCCTTACCAAAACATTCATCCTCAGACATTTTAACACCAATAAATGCAACAGTCACAACACCGAATGCGATTAAGAAGACAAGGTATTCAGTGCAGGAATACCCCCATGTTGTCCGTAAAAAACACCACAGACCTGTTAACTCGAGATTCCTCCCACACAAACAGAGACACCACAATCAAGAATAATTCCAGAAAAACTAGATTACGCTCACCGTCAAACCATGAACCCGGCCAAGCAGCGCACACCAATGCCCCTGAAAATAAGCACCGAAACCATGCCCCCCAGCAGCATCAGTCACCAAACCCAATTCATCATTAGAAATTCTAACCTCCTGGATCAAGCTAGACCCATTAAAATCCGAAAGAAAAAGCTCCCATACTACCAAGTCATCTTTTAGGTCATGAGACAAACGCACAAAATGATGCAGTTGCCTAACCCCAGCTGTGGCCAAAGATAGCCGTCTGCAGGAAACGCTACCAATCGGTATAATGCGACAGGCAAAATTCAATTTGCCCAGCAAGGACTGGAGATTCCTCAAAGTCACCTTCTTCAAGAGCAAAAACCGACCAATCAACAAAATCAAGTCCTGAACTTTATCAATCAAATCAAGTCCTGAACTCTATCAATCGGGAGCCTGCACTCCATGCGCTCCGAGTCTATGGTAATGCCAAGAAAACTGAGCACTGTTACCTGACCCTCGGATTTCTCCCGAGCTATGGGAACACCAAAATCAGCCGCCACAAGATAACAAACATCACGCATATGCCTACATGCTTGAGACCCAGCCATGCCAATAAACGGGAAGTCGTCAAGATAATGCCCGACCGCACCACATCCCGAACGGACACAAACTACTCATTCCAGAAAAGTGCTGAAACACTTGAAGAGGGAGCAGGAAATGGAGCAGCCCATAGGCAGGCAAAGATCCACAAAGTAATAACCGTCAACACAACAACCAAGCAAATGATGAACATATCAATTTTAGCTAGCAACGCAGACCTACCCGCCTGATCAAAAGAGGTGTACTTAACCGAGGCCAATTCATCCGGAATGCCATCATTAACAGAACACCCTTTAGGGAAAGATAGATGATGGATCAAGCAGAACTTCCCCTGCTCCCGCTTCGGAACAACTACCAAAGGCGAAATCCACAAATCGGGAAAAGGAGGCTCAGAAAAGGGGCCTGCCATGCGGCCCAACGCA
This sequence comes from Bombina bombina, assembly GCF_027579735.1. Taxonomy (NCBI): domain Eukaryota; kingdom Metazoa; phylum Chordata; class Amphibia; order Anura; family Bombinatoridae; genus Bombina; species Bombina bombina. The sequence continues at coordinate 1,136,124,329 of NC_069504.1, read as the reverse complement.
ACCTCCTTCCCAAGTTTTTAAGTTACCACCTCAGGCCACTGACGAGCCGACTTTAAATTGTCCCGAAAAACACACTGACCCCCTTGAGACTGTGTAGCAACAATGCTGCCTTCTCCCTACAACCCTTCATCCTAGTGTTCTTGACGAGCCACGGTTCCATCTCGCCGACCCTCACCGGGATTACTCCCTTTGGACTTTCCTTTTCAGAAACTTGAAAAAGGGGTGGGAATCCCCGCATCTCGAGTACTGGTGCCGGAATTTACATGTCGGCCCCACTTACAAAACTTCTCATTAAAGGCAAAACAATAGCCCTTTTTTCCACTAACCAGTGGCCCCCCTGAAGGTTGACCGCCGGCTCCAGCTCGAAATGGCTGGGCAGCCCTTAGCAGAGTCATGATCTTCTACCACAACCCCATATCCCAATCATCCCAATGCATAGAGGGCTTAACTGATGAACGTTGCTGAAACTGCTCATCATAAGCCCACCAGGCCATTCCCCCATACGTTCTCTGAGCAGCCGCTATTTCATCCAGGTAGCAAAATAATGCCGCACCCTGCTCGGGAAACTTCCCTGACATTACACTGTCATAAATCATGAAAGCCTGGAACCAATTAGTAAATGTTTTCGGTAACTTCTGATAACGTTTTTTACGCTCCTCTTCCTCCTTCTTAACCAAATCTTTTTTAGAATCCTCAGGGATTTCAAAATATTGGTCCAGAGGCAGGAGGGAGAAAAGCTCAATAAATTCCTGCTTGATGACCTTGTCTCTAAGCTCAGCCGTCAAGTGCATACCTAAAGGCCCAATCGAGCAGAGGCAGGATCTGCACATTGCTGTGTCCGCCACCTTAAGCTCATCCCTGCTAGTCACTTTCTCAACAACCCCAACCGCCGAGACCACCGGACCAGATACCTGGCGACCAGCAGACCCGTCCACCGATGGGACACTCACCAGAGTACTAACCATAGCCTCCTTCACCAATGAGGTGGCCGTGGGCAATTCCTCTGGGGTGATCCACACCTTCGCCTTTCCCTGCCCTTCCAAACGCGACAATAATTTCCGCAATCCAGCTAACAAAGACCCCGACACAGACTCGCCGCTAGACACTCCCCCACTTCCCAGTACATACTTCCCACCCCCAGTCTCGACTGGAGCCCACTTATGCGCTGCTCCGTAGCTGTGCTTTCTGACACCGATGTCCCGGCAACCACTCCCCGTAATCCGACTTCACCTGGTGCGGTCACCGTATCACAGTCTGCAAAACAGGGACACATGAAACCACATTCAGGGGCAAGTAACCACCCCTACCCCATCCCCCCCTAGATTGGCTGACCCTGCCAACTGTAGCAATTCCTCTACCTCTTTTTGGGACCGTCACCTCAAGACCCCCTGACCCCAGCATATCAGATCCTGGCCTCCTACGTGTTCTTCCCCTACCCACCCCAAAAGGACCCCCAAGCCTATGCGGCTGTTTGTCAAGTGACCAGGCACCTCTAGAAGTGGCCATAAATGTCGACACCCCATACACAGGCCCCTCGGTACCTCCACCTTCTGTACCCACCTGACCTGAGGGACGAGGACCCCCAGTCCAAGGGACTCTGTCATCCGGCTCTAGGCTAATGGATTCTGTCGAAGAACCTTGCAGGCCGAAGGATTCATCCTCCTGGCCATCAAAGACATCTGGAACACCATGAGAAAGGCCCGCAGGATCCACCAGCCATTCACACCACTGCTCAAATTCTGCAAAAGAAACAGATGCATGTGACAAATGACCTCCCCTTTCCCCCCTCCATAACCATGAACCCTCCTGCCTCCTGAAGATATGACCGGATGACCAGGATTACCTCCAGAGGCCTTATCTGCCGCCTGGCGCCTTTCCCCACCGGATTCCACAACATACACCTGGCCCTCATGTGTGGCCGAAGAAATATGATAACCCTGATTCCCCCCATAAGCCATATCCAAAATGTGGCTCCTTTTTGCCCCGGATCCCATAACAGAAATCCTGATTCCCCACGCAGGCCTTATCCCCCACAGCCAACACACTTACTATATTAATGAAAAAGGGAAAATTACATTTGTGTTTCTACATTTTTTAAAGGCCTCACGGTACCGATGAGACTTCTTAGAATATCTCACCTGAGCTGTGAGGTTTTGAATATAAGGCACTCAATAAGAACATTTGCTTGAGGAGAGACCAGGAAAGCAGAGTGAAAACAAATGTAACGTATTTCTTAAACGCAAACTAAATTTAACTCTTAAAGTAATATGTGATATATATATATATATATATATATATATATATATACGCTTTAGGCCAACTTTGCTAACCTGAATATTTTACATTCCAATGTTCTTTACATAGAAGAAAATGTTCTATTCAGTTTTAAATATACTGTATATATATATAGCCACAGATCAGCAAGCGCTATCTAGGGTGCTGAATCAAAAATGGTCCGGCTCCTTAGCTTAGATTCCTGCTTTTTCAAATAAAGATACTAACGGCTAGATTTGGAGTTTTGTCGGTAACGAACCGAAAAGCTAACGCCGGCTTTTTTCTGGCCGCACCATAAAAATAACTCTGGTATTGAGAGTCCACATAAAGGCTGCGTTAGGCTCCAAAAAAGGAGCGTAGAGCATATTTAACGCAACTTCAACTCTCGATACCAGAGTTGCTTACGCAAGCGGCCAGCCTCAAAAACGTGCTCGTGCACGATTCCCCCATAGGAAACAATGGGGCTGTTTGAGCAGAAAAAAAACCTAACACCTGCAAAAAAGCCGCGTTCAGCTCCTAACGCAGCCCCATTGTTTGCTATGGGGAAACACTTCCTACATCTGCACCTAACACTCTAACATGTATCCGAGTCTAAACACCCCTAACCTTACACTTATTAACCCCTAATCTGCCGCCCCCTCTATCGCTGACCCCTGCATATTATTATTAACCCCTAATCTGCCGCTCCGTAAACCGCCGCTACTTACATTATCCCTATGTACCCCTAATCTGCTGCCCTAACATCGCCGACCCCAATATTATATTTATTAACCCCTAATCTGCCCCCCACAACGTCGCCTCCACCTGCCTACACTTATTAACCCCTAATCTGCCGAGCGGACCTGAGCGCTACTATAATAAAGTTATTAACCCCTAATCCACCTCACTAACCCTATAATAAATAGTATTAACCCCTAATCTGCCCTCCCTAACATCGCCGACACCTAACTTCAATTATTAACCCCTAATCTGCCGACTGGAGCTCACCGCTATTCTAATAAATGTATTAAACCCTAAAGCTAAGTCTAACCCTAACACTAACACCCCCCTAAATTAAATATAATTTACATCTAACGAAATTAATTATCTCTTATTAAATAAATTATTCCTATTTAAAGCTAAATACTTACCTGTAAAATAAATCCTAATATAGCTACAATATAAATTATAATTACATTGTAGCTATTTTAGGATTAATATTTATTTTACAGGCAACTTTGTAATTATTTTAACCATGTACAATAGCTATTAAATAGTTAAGAACTATTTAATAGTTACCTAGTTAAAATAATTACAAAATTACCTGTAAAATAAATCCTAACCTAAGTTAGAATTAAACCTAACACTATACTATCATTAAATTAATTAAATAAAATACCTATAATTATCTACAATTAAACCTAACACTACACTATCAATACATTAATTAAATACAATATCTACAAATAACTACAATGAAATAAACTAACTAAAGTACAAAAAATAAAAAAGAACTAAGTTACAAAAAATAAAAAAATATTTACAAACATAAGAAAAATATTACAACAATTTTAAACTAATTACACCTACTCTAAGCCCCCTAATAAAATAACAAAGACCCCCAAAATAAAAAATGCCCTACCCTATTCTAAATTACTAAAGTTCAAAGCTCTTTTACCTTACCAGCCCTGAACAGGGCCCTTTGCGGAGCATGCCCCAAGAAGTTCAGCTCTTTTGCCTGTAAAAAAAACATACAATACCCTCCCCCCCAACATTACAACCCACCACCCACATACCCCTAATCTAACCCAAACCCCCCTTAAATAAACCTAACACTAAGCCCCTGAAGATCATCCTACCTTGTCTTCACCTCACCAGGTATCACCGATCCGTCCTGGCTCCAAAATCTTCATCCAACCCAAGCGGGGGCTGTCGATCCATCATCCGGTGGCTGAAGAGGTCCAGAAGAGGCTCCAAAGTCTTCATCCTATCCGGGAAGAAGAGGCGATCCGGACCGGAAACCATCTTGATCCAAGCAGCATCTTCTATCTTCATCCGATGACGACCGGCTCCATCCTGAAGACCTCCACCGCGGACCCATCTTCTTCCGGCAACGTCCAACTGAAGAATGACGGTTCCTTTAAGGGACGTCATCCAAGATGGCGTCCCTCGAATTCCGATTGGCTGATAGGATTCTATCAGCCTATCGGAATTAAGGTAGGAATATTCTGATTGGCTGATGGAATCAGCCAATCAGAATCAAGTTCAATCCGATTGGCTGATCCAATCAGCCAATTAGATTGAGCTCGCATTCTATTGGCTGTTCCCTTAAAGGAACCGTCATTCTTCAGTTGGACGTCGCCGGAAGAAGATGGGTCCGCGTTGGAGGTCTTCAGGATGGAGCCGGTCGTTATCGGATGAAGATAGAAGATGCCGCTTGGATCAAGATGGTTGCCGGTCCGGATTGCCTCTTCTTCCCGGATAGGATGAAGACTTTGGAGCCTCTTCTGGACCTCTTCAGCCACCGGATGATGGATCGCCAGCCCCCGCTTGGGTTGGATGAAGATTTTGGAGCCAGGACGGATCGGTGATACCTGGTGAGGTGAAGACAAGGTAGGATGATCTTCAGGGGCTTAGTGTTAGGTTTATTTAAGGGGGGTTTGGGTTAGATTAGGGGTATGTGGGTGGTGGGTTGTAATGTGGGGGGGTATTGTATGTTTTTTTTACAGGCAAAAGAGCTGAACTTCTTGGGGCATGCCCCGCAAAGGGCCCTGTTCAGGGCTGGTAAGGTAAAAGAGCTTTGAACGTTAGTAATTTAGAATAGGGTAGGGCATTTTTTATTTTGGGGGTCTTTGTTATTTTATTAGGGGGCTTAGAGTAGGTGTAATTAGTTTAAAATTGTTGTAATATTTTTCTTATGTTTGTAAATATTTTTTTTATTTTTTGTAACTTAGTTCTTTTTTATTTTTTGTACTTTAGTTAGTTTATTTCATTGTAGTTATTTGTAGATATTGTATTTAATTAATGTATTGATAGTGTAGTGTTAGGTTTAATTGTAGGTAATAATAGGTATTTTATTTAATTAATTTAATGATAGTATAGTGTTAGGTTTAATTGTAACTTAGGTTAGGATTTATTTTACAGGTAAGTATTTAGCTTTAAATAGGAATAATTTATTTAATAAGAGTTAATTTATTTTGTTAGATTAAAATTATATTTAACTTAGGGGGGTGTTAGTGTTAGGGTTAGACTTAGCTTTAGGGGTTAATACATTTATTAGAATAGCGGTGAGCTCTGTTCGGCAGATTAGGGGTTAATAATTGAAGTTAGGTGTCGGCGATGTTAGGGAGGGCAGATTAGGGGTTAATACTATTTATTATAGGGTTAGTGAGGCGGATTAGGGGTTAATAACTTTATTATAGTAGCGGTGCGGTCCGCTCGGCAGATTAGGGGTTAATAAGTGTAGGCAGGTGGAGGCGACGTTGTGGGGGGCAGATTAGGGGTTAATAAATATAATATAGGGGTCGGCGGTGTTAGGGGCAGCAGATTAGGGGTACATAGCTATAATGTAGGTGGCGGCTCTTTGCGGTCGGCAGATTAGGGGTTAATTATTGTAGGTAGTTGGCGGCGACGTTGTGGGGGGCAGGTTAGGGGTTAATAAATATAATATAGGGGTCGGCGGTGTTAGGGGCAGCAGATTAGGGGTACATAAGTATAACGTAGGTGGCGGTCGGCAGATTAGGGGTTAAAAAATTTTAATCGAGTGGCGGCGATGTGGGGGGACCTCGGTTTAGGGGTACATAGGTAGTTTATGGGTGTTAGTGTACTTTAGAGTACAGTAGTTAAGAGCTTTATGAACCGGCGTTAGCCCAGAAAGCTCTTAACTACTGACTTTTTTCTGCGGCTGGAGTTTTGTCGTTAGATTTCTAACGCTCACTTCAGACACGACTCTAAATACCGGAGTTAGAAAGATCCCATTGAAAAGATAGGATACGCAATTGACGTAAGGGGATATGCGGTATGGAAAAGTCGCGGCTGAAAAGTGAGCGTTAGACCCTTTTTTGAGTGACTCCAAATACTGGAGTTAGCCTAAAACCAGCGTTAGGAGCCTCTAACGCTGGTTTTCACGGCTAACGCCAAACTCCAAATCTAGGCCTAAGAGAACTAAGAAAAATTGATAATAGGAGTAAATTAGAAAGTTGTTGAAAATTGCTACTATTTCCGAATCATGAAAGGAAACATTTGGGTTAAGTGTCCCTTTAAGTTATTAAAACAGGAGAACAGATTTGATAAGAGCTTCAGGAACAGGAGGACATGCAACAACATGTTGAGTAGTTACTATTGTTTTATAGTTGTGCCTGGCAGTTTAATGTCCCTTTAAGGTCAAGACTTAAAAAACAAGTAGTTTAGTTTATTACTTAACTCATTGCTGAACATAACTATTTGGTTTTGCCCTTGCAGTCAGTCTGGCTGTAGTCTTACTCTGCAAAACAACTGATTTTATTTAAAGTCTTAGGGGCCGATTTACTAATGTGGGGGCGGACATGATCCACTGTAGCGTATCATGTCCGCCGCTGATCGATAAATGCAGAAAGCATACGCTAGTGGCATTTATCATTGCACGCAGGGCCGGACTGGGAAATCAGACCGGCCCTGGAAATTTGTATAGACCAGCCCAGCCACGCCCCCTCCAGCCAAGTCATGCTCCCTCAAGCCAAGCCACGCCCCCTCTGACCCAGTCACGCCCCCTCCAGCCCCGTCAGTCGGGCCCTGCCCCACTCAGATGTGTATTTAACAAGGTAATGGTGCCAGTGGTCAGGAATACATTATCTGGTCCTTGTAAGCAAATCTACCAAGAATTGTCTCTCTATTAGGGTTCATTTGTGTTTTTCTTCTTAAAAAGCTATAAAACCACAGCAAGAAATTGAATGAGAAATATAAAACCATAAATTCAGCCTCTGATTAACTTAACTTGGCAGCTAAACTTGTAAAACATTTTAAGAGCACAAGAAGTGTTTTATATAAAGCTACATCGCTTTAACAGCCAGACACTAACCCCACAGGAACTACCTATAGAAAGCTGCCTATTTTGCCTAATCACATTAGTAGTCAGTGGGTTCCAGTGCTGATTTAATGGTTTTGCTCAGCAGACACACTGTGACAAACAGCACCAGACTTAGCAAGCCTCCCTCGCTGCTGGTTCTTCTTCTTGACAAGTTCGGTTGTTGCTTGCCTCCCTGCCTTAGCTCGCTCCTCACTGCTTCCCTCGCTCTCTAAAAGCTCCGCCTCCACTTTTCCCGTGTGCGTGCAGCTGCTACAGGTTCTCTTGGTGGGAGGAAGTGATCACTGATGAGTCAGGGCCCAGGAGGAGGAGCGTCGAGCGGGAGATCGCAATTGCAGCATGAGCGTCATCACGTGGGGCGGCCGGATTAGTTATTAGCAGCAGCAACCCAGCCAGCACTTGTTTGTTGTCAGTCTCTAAAACATAATACAGCAACCGTAAGACTTAAGTTGATGCTCAGTCTCACGGCTGCTGTATTATGCAAGTAATGTGCTGCTCGCCCGGTGCACGCTGCAGGCAGCTGCTGGCCCAAAAGTGGGCCCTGATGGCTCGGCTCACCGGGATTTTTTCCGGTATCCCGGCGGCCCTGATTGCATGTGTGAAATGCTTGTGCAATGCCGCCCTCTGTAGATTAGCGGCCAATCGTTCGCTAGAAGAGGGTGTCAATCAACCGATCATATCCGATCGGGCTGATTGCTGTCCGCCGCCTTAAAGGTGTCGGACGTGTTAAGGAGCAGCGGTCTTAAGACCGCTGCTTCTTAACTTATGTTTCCAGCGTGCCTAAACCGCTGCATTCGCAGCATAATAAATCAGCCTCAGACTTTTTCTGATATCAGATTCCTTTTTCATAGGTTGACTACTCACTGAAATTACAATTAGCGCACTATTTAGCACTTCCGGCAACTTCTCTAGAAGTAATTGATTTTCATGCATCGGGTTGTGGGCGTATCACAATTTAAAAGTAAAATGTTTGTACAGAACAATGTCATTATTATTGTAAATACAATTCTATATATACCTATATATACCTATACTTGTTTATCTATTCCTGTAGATATATAGGTATAGATATCTATGTTACATTAACATTATCACACACACATATATAGTTTTATTTATATATATATTTAATAATCCTATATACTTTTGCAACACACTTTTGTTTGACAATGAGTGATGTATTAATGCAATCTACACTTTCAATGTGTTTGGTAAAGACAAATCTTTACACCTCATTAGGTTTGTGTTAAGCACATTTTTGTCAGATTGGATTGCAGCAATGTTTTGTGAAGTCTTCATTACAGCTATTGTGATAATGCTAACAATTACATATGTATTTATGGGATTACTAAAGGACACTACAGATGGCAGCGATACATAGCAGTAGCTGGAGTAGTTATTGCAAAAACTAGGCATGTTAAGGGCAAAATGTCACTCAGATTACAGCTGCTTTGTTAAAATTGACAGCGGGCATTTAATCTGTTAATGCAGAGGCAACATTGTCTTATGAGATTAATTAAAATGAAATAAAACCGTTCCTGCACTTTACTGTTTTAAGAAAAACATCAAAATCATTTTGTATTGTTTTATAACCAAACCCTTCTATAAAATATAAATACAATATACCGCTTGGCATAACCTTTTTTTTATTTCTTAATGTTAGTTGTATAGTTTGTGAAATAATGTTTAATTATAATTAATGTTTAAAACATGAAAATATAACATTAATAATATATTGTTTTACTTTTTCTATTATCTACAATTAACCCTTACGGCGCCAGGAGTTTGAGGAAGTGTATAGACTACTGGAGATCAGACCAATTTTTATTATCTTGCTACATATTTCATATTTAGAATTTACTGCTAAGTATAGATATGCATGTACAAGAAACTATATATATATATATATATATATATATATATGTATAGAACACATATACATAGGGTCAGAATATAAGTGGCCCGCTAATGATAGCACAGGACGCGATACGAAATATCGGTGGACCTCGCTAACATTAGTGCACAGCATGATAAATCCCATTTACCAGAAAAGGGTTAGCACGGTTGACATTGCTCTAGCGCAACCTATACTTTTAATGGATACCACAATCTCACTAAACAGCGATCATTCGGATCATATTACAAGCTGAAAGTTCTAGGTTGCACTGAAGCAAGAGGCGATATTGCACTAGAATGTTTAACAAGATCTGAAACCTGAAATAAAGTGTAAGGCTTAAAAAAAAATGTCAGTAACATATTAAAAGTAAAATATTATACTCACATATAAACTTTGTATTAAAAAGTATTATTGTAATATTGTTAAAAAGTTTTTTAAAGGGTTTAAAAGGGATATGGTATATTCCTTTTTAACCCTGTTTGTAAATATATATATATATGTCTAAATGTATGAAGGAGTTGCCACGGTTGCAATATATATTTGAAGTTCTAAAGTTAGCGCACCTAAATCTTTTGCTCACGCGCTAATTCTTTACTTTCAACTTGTAATACTTACGCAAAATGTAGCCACCAATCAACAATCGCTACCCAGGTGCTGAACCAGGGCCGGCTCCTATGCTTACATTCAAATAAAGATACCAAGAGAAAGAAGAAAAATTAATAATAGGATTAAATTGGAAAGTTGATTAAAATTGCTGCTCTATCTGAATCATGAAAGTTTATTTTTGACTAGACTATGCCTTTAAGTTTATTTTTGACTAGACTATGCCTTTAAGTTTATTTTTGACTAGACTATGCCTTTAAGTTTATTTTTGACTAGACTATGCCTTTAAGATGTGATTCATCAAATCTTTTAAATAAATGTTCTCTTTTCTTTTCTATATTATACAATATGGGCCAGATTACAAGTGGAGCACTAATTAACACTCCCGCTTGAGTGTTAACTGTGCTAGAAGTTCGGCTTTTTTTTTTATGCGTGCCGGGTTACGCTCCTATTATGAGTTGAAATTAAACTCTTTTTGCCTGCACGCTAACCTGATGAATGCAAAACGCCAAACTTAGAATATCCCATGCACGTTTACGTATTCCCCCATAGAAGTCAATTGAGCAAAATAAGTAGCAAAAAAATAACACTATATACCCGATTCCATATTCTCATGTGCGGTACAGCGACATGAAAATATGAATTTTTCACATTCCAATGTTCTTCATATAAAACAATATGTTCTATTTATTAATGCATACATATTTAAGTATGCTTCTCCTGTTTACATCTACTTGACTGCAAAGTTCTCCAGTGTACTTATTTATATGTCTATATGTGTACATATGTATTTATGTGCTAGGAATAATTTGCATACCTCCAGCACATTGCATATTTTATCAACTTTATGGGGCATATTTATCAAGCTCTGTATGGAGCTTGATGCCCCGTGTTTCTAAAGACCGCTGCTCCATAACCTGTCCGCCTGCTCTGATGCGGCGGACAGACATCGGTGGAAATCAACCCAATCAATTATGATCGGGTTGATTGACAGGCCACAAATCTGCAGGGGGCGATATTGCACCAGCAGTTAACAAGAACTGCTGGTGCAATGATAAATGTCGAGAGCATTTGCTGTCGGCATTTATCGATGTGCAGCGGACATGATCCGCTATATCGGATCATGTCTGGTTGCACAATGTTAAATCGGCCCCTTAGTCTGCCCATTATGTTAAAAGTTAGTTTATTCAGCTCAGGCCCATATATATGTCTTGTTATTTGTTTAATGGTTTTATTTCCCCACATGGATACCTCTGTCTTATGTCTGTAATTTTTTTATCTTTTCTTTTTGCTTGAATGACCCTTAACTCAAATGTCCATAAATGCACCCTCCCCATTCCTTAAACCTTTTTTGCAGGCCCATCATAACCTTAATATCTCTCTCTCCCTCATCCTGATTTAAAATATATCCGGCCCCAGAATTGCAAGCAATACACAGACCTCCACTAAGCTGTTCAGCTGCCCTCTGCTAACAAACTGGTAGCCTTCTGGAAGACACACTCCTCCAATCCACTCCTCACCCTCCACTGTCAAAGTGGACAACCAAACCCTGCAACTTCCCTTAGAAGTAGCAAATGCCTCTAACAATTATTTTGTCCGATGTTCCACCACCCTGATTGACAAACTAATAAATGACACACATCCTGAAACTACAAATGTGGATCAGGCCCCACTAAATCTGCAAAGACCCAATAGAGAAGTTCAATTTTAGACCTGTACCCATCAATGTCATTAAGAAACACCTTAATAATCTAAAAATGAAAAACCAGTCTGGACCTGATCAAATTCCAGCAATGCTGTTGAAGCTCAGTGTGCCGGCAATTGCTAAACCTGTCACAACCCTAATTAACGAATCCTTGGTGTCTGCATACATACCCAAACTGTCACAATGATCTTTGGAATGGTACCTAAATTACACAAACTACAAAATTCCCATCTACGCATCAAAACAAAATCAAATTGCACACTGACCGCAGTCCACTCTTTCAAATACTTGGGTATGTTGTTAGACCTCAATCTATCTTTTGGCCTCCACATAGAAACACTTGCATCTAAACTCTATCCAAAACTAGGTGCCCTGTACAGAAACAAATCCTGCCTCAGTCCTACAGTAAAAGAAAAGATTGTACAGCAACTGATGATGCCTATCATGGATTATGGGGATGTAGTATATGCACCTGCACCGCAAACTCACCTTAATAAACTTAATACATTATATAACTCGTTCTGCCGCTTTGTGCTACAATGTATCTACAGGACCCACCATTGTGACAATGCACAGTGAGGAATTCATATTTGAATAGAAACATATTTGTATTAAACACAAGAGAAAAATAGAGGGGGAGAGAGAGAAAAAAAGAGGGGGAGAGAGAGAAAAAGAGAGAGGGGAGAGAGAGAAAAAGAGAGGGGTAGAGAGAGCAATAGAGAGGGGGAGAGAGAGCAAAAGAGAGGGATGGAGAGAGAGCAAAATAGAGGGATGGAGAGAGAGAGCAAATGAGAGGGGAGAGAGACAGAGCAAAAGAGAGGGGGAGAGAGGGGGAAGAGAGAGAGCTAAAGAGATGGGGGAGAGAGAGAGCAAAAGAGAGGGATGGAGAGAAAGAGCACAAGAGAGGAATGGAGAGAGAGAGCAAAAAAAAGGAATGAGAGACAGAGCAAACGAGGAGGAGAGAGAGAGCGCAAAAGAGAGGAGAGAAGAGAGAGCGCAAAAGAGAGGGAGAGAGAGAGCACAAAAGAGAGGGGGAGAGAGAGCGCAAAAGAGAGGGGGAGAGAGAGCGCAAAAGAGAGAGAGAACGCAAAAGAGAGGGGGAGAGAGAGAGCGTAAAAGAGAGGGGGGAGAGAGAGTGCAAAAGAGAGGGGGAGGAAAAAGCAAAAGAGAGGGGGAGAGAAAGCAAAAGAGAGGGGGAGAGAGGGAGCAAAAGAGAGGGTGGAGAGAGAGTGCAAAAGAGAGGGGGGGGGGAGAGCGCAAAAGAGAGGGGGGAGAGAGAGCGCAAAAGAGAGGGGGGGAGAGAGTGAAAAAGAGAGGGGGAGAGAGAGAGCGCAAAAGAGAGGGGGAGAGAGAGTGTGCAAAAGAGGGGAGGAGAGAGAGCGCAAAAGAGAGAATGCAAAAGAGAGGGGGGAGAGAGAGAGAGCGTAAAAGAGAGGTTTGAGAGAGAGCACAAAAGAGAGGGGGATAGAGAGCAAAAGAGAAGGGGGAGAAAGCAAAAGAGAGGGGAGAGAGGGAGCAAAAGAGAGGGGGGAGAGAGAGCAAAAGAGAGGTGGAGCGAGAGAGAGCGCAAAAGAGAGGGGGAGAGAGCGCAAAAGAGGGGGGAGAGAGAGCAAAAGAGAGGGGGGAGAGAGAGAAAAAGAGAGGGGGAGAGAGAGAGCAAAAGAGAGGTGGAGCGAGAAAGCGCAAAATAGAGGGGGAGAGAGCGCAAAATAGAGGGGGAGAGAGCACAAAAGAGAAGGGGAGAGAGCGCAAAAGAGAGGGGGAGAGAGCGCAAAAGAGAGGGGGGGAGAGAGCAAAAGAGAGGGGGGAGAGAGAGAGCAAAAGAGAGGGGGAAGAGAGAGAGCAAAAGAGAGGGGAAAGAGAGAGAGCAAAAGAGAGGTGGAGCGAGAGAGAGCAAAATAGAGGGGGAGAGAGCACAAAAGAGAGGGGGAGAGAGCACAAAAGAGAGGGGGGAGAGAGAGAGCAAAAGAGAGGGGGGAGAGAGAGCAAAAGAGAGGGGTAGAGAGCACAAAAGAGAGGGGGGAGAGAGAGAGCAAAAGAGTGGGGGAGAGCACAAAAGAGAGTGGAAGAGAAAGAGAGCAAGGGGTGGGACCGCTGTACTGCAAAAAATGGCCCATGTGCACTATGAAAAAAATGACTACGATGTTAAGACAAAATTCTCTTTATCTGGTTTACTCCACAGAAGGAATTCAGTCACATAAAATATATTTTCTAGATTTTCTAGACATACACACAATAAGCAATATAAAATCTATGGCAGATCTTCATCCTTAGAAATAAACATACAGCCATCTGTGTTAAATAAAAGCTCTTATGTTATTGCATTATTTTTTTGATATATTATTGAGAACATCGCACACGCTTCTACAGATCACCAAGAGACAATTCACTGCAAGTTGCTATGACAGATTCACTGTGAATATTTAAAGCAAGTTTTTTCCTTAGAGACTCTGTTCTATTGATCTGATAATACTTAAACTAATATGTAGTGACAGGGAGCTATATGTAGCCAATTAACCCTAACCAACACTGTCTGCTGCCCTGATCACATCCACTTCCGTTAACACTTACCATGACTTCCCTACCACAGTTTAAATATAACCATTAACCTAACTGCAACTCGTCCCACCACAAATACTTAACCATGCTGACTTGTTTCCCCTACCACAATAAACAGCAATTACCCTCACTGCACTTATTCCTACTAATTGGCATGGTTACTCTCAATGCTATTTAATACTAACTGCAAACACTCCTAATGGCTGGCACAATTCCCCCATTGTGTAATAAACCTGAATTTAAAGGGACATTCTGGTCAAATTTAAATGCACAGTGATGAATTCATATTTGAATAGAAACATATTTGTATTATACACGTATTGGCAAAAATGCTTCTAGTAAAAGTGTTAGCACTTTCCTCTGCACGTGCATGTGCATCAACATTTTAAACACTACAGCAGCTCAGTGTGCCAGTGGGGCTTGTAATCATGTCAGCAATTAACAAATTGAGTTATTAGTAACCAGATGGTGCAAGCACTGAGAAAATGCTGGTGCACAATGCATACTTAAATACACTTATGAAACAGCTATAGCTTTTATTTGAAGCGTTTTTGCTAATACATCTATATTACAAAAATGCTTCTATTCAAAACTGAAATGCAGCCATGTGCATTCCAGTTGGAACGTCCCTTTAAGAACCCCCCCCCCTCTAATTTTACCATTCACGATCCTCATACATTTTGCATCTAAGGGGCTCCGTCTCTACTTATAAATATCAGCTTAACCAAATGAGGATAGTAGTTTGATTGGCTCTCAGAACTCAGCCCACCCACTCTTCTGATTGGTTAAAGTCATTTAGAATCTTAGTGCTAGATTACAAGTGGTGCGCTGTTTGCACATGCAAAATGCATATTTTATATTCCTATGTTCTTTACATAGAATTTTACTTTCTTTTTTTTATATTTATATATGATAACGTTAATGTACAATATAGGAATAAGACTAGGTATAGGTATACATAGACATAAATAGAAATATTTATTTAAAATATAAGTAACATTTTCCTGTATGTAATGAACATTGGAATGTGAAAAAATATTAACTCCTGTCAGGTAAGTGCGCGAGCAATAAGTGTTAGGTTTCTTCTTCTACGCTCTTCATTCAAGTCTATGGGGAGAAAAAGTTAGCACAGTCACAATATCCAAGGTCCTGAAGTAAGTGTGCGTCAGGTTTCGCTCATATGCAAAACGTTTACTTTCAACATGTAATACATGCGCAAAACCTGCTTCGCAAAAAGATTGCTTCTAGCAGTATTCATGTTCGAGCTGGAGCGCTAAATACTGCTCCATTGTAATCTCGCTCTTAATTGGTTAATCTGATTAGGCTGCTAAGATTGCTCAATTTTCTTTGAATACATAGGGCTCCATTTATGAAGCAGCGGAAGTTAAGAAGTAACGTTATAAGATGATCCGTCTCAATCTGATATGATCGGGATGAAGACAGCCCGTTAGCGGCCGATTGGCTACCAGTGAGCCGGAAGGGGGGGGGGGCATTGCACAAGCATTTCACTAGAAATGCTTGTGCAATGATAAATGCCAATAGTGTATGCTATAGCGAATCATGTCCGCTCGACATTTAATACATTTACCCCATAAAGTGACATTATTTATAGGTAGAGACATTTCTGAAATGACTTGATAGCATAACTAATGTTTATGCCAGTTTGCAATGTGTGTCCAATCCAACAACATTTCAAAGCTGTTTGCCTGGAAGTTAAACAAATTTAAGTTCCTCTTTTAACAGACACGAAAATGAAGAGAAAGGATTGCGAATACTGTACAGAAGTACTAATAGTCTCATGTACTGGAAATGTACAATAACTTGTCAATATATTATTTCTACATTATTTTGCGAATAACAATGTTGGGACATATTTTTTGTCACTACAGAGTAGATTTTCATATAGACTACTTAGTTTTTATAGCAGTTAAGATGTTAATTTCCTTTTCCAGGCTGGAACCTACGCTTCACCCCAATCTTTTGTCTAATAAAAGATCAAATTGAGCTGTAACACAGACATTTTTCATGCTATCTTTAACATTTCAGAGCCTAAGCACGGGGATAGCTAGTAGCAAATTCAATTGGAGCAGCAGAATCTGAGCTATGGTTTTACTGTCACATTTGTAGCATTTAGTTGTCATGGAAATAACCTCGATGGCAGGAAAAACAGTCTTTAGGTTGGACCTCCGATTTACCTTTCATTTTCATTTAATTTGATTTGACTGTGAAATGTCACTTCCATTGCATTGATTAAGGTTCATTGCTGCTGTCACCAGCCCAGTTAGTGAGGTTAAAGGATGTCACAATAGCTGTCATTACTTTTTCTTCCTTTAGATGTTGGTTAAAAAAAGCTTTTATCACTCCCGTGTCTATATAAACATAGTTCCTGATTCACAACTACTAGTTATGGAGCTGTATTATGATTATGTTATTATCTAATGGGGTAAATTAATTCATTTCTACATTTGCATATTAGTCAGTGGCTAGAACATTACCATGAATGTCTTAAAGATGCAGACGAGGATAAATAGGTGACATGAGCCAGTTAGTAAGTTTGTTACTAATAAAATAACCTACAAGCTGGATTATTATCTTCAGTTTATATGTTATATTGCAGAGACCAAAAGTCTCCAAGATTGATAATTATGTTCAACAAACGATATTTTTTACACATTTGCCAGCACTGAATTGACAGACTGCAATAGTGAGTATTCTTCACGGGTGTCAAGTTGCTCCTTATGGCGTATTCCTCATACAAAACACCCAGCCTCCAGACCACCCTCCTTACCCCATACAAAATACCCAGCCTCCAGACCACCCTCCTTACCCCATACAAAATACCCAGCCTCCAGGCCACCCTCCTTACCCCATACAAAATACCCAGCCTCCAGACCACCCTCCTTACCCCATACAAAATACACAGCCTCCAGACCACCCTCCTTACCCCATACAAAATACCCAGCCTCCAGACCACCCTAATTACCCCATACAAAACACCCAGCCTCCAGACCACCCTCCTTACCCCATACAAAATACCCAGCCTCCAGACCACCCTCCTTTACCCATACAAAACACCCAGCCTCCAGACAACCCCTCATTACCCTATACAAAACACCCAGCCTCCAGACCACCCTCCTTACCCCATACAAAATACCCAACCTCCAGACCACCCTCCTTACTCCATACAAAACACCCAGTCTCCAGACCATCCACCTTGATTCATAAAAACACCTAGCTTCCAGACCACCCTCCTTACCTCATACAAAACACCCAGCCTCCAGACCACCCTCTTTACCTCATACAAAATACACAGCCTCCAGAACACCCTCCTTACCCCATACAAAACACCCAGCTTCCAGACCACCCTCCTTACCCCATACAAAACACCCAGCCTCCAGACAACCTTTTTACCTCATACAAAATACACAGCCTCCAGACCCCCCTCCTTACTCCATACAAAACACCCAGTCTCCAGACCATCCACCTTGACTCATACAAAACACCCAGCCTCGAGACCACCCTCCTTACCTCATACAACACACCCAGCTTCCAGACAACTCTCGTTAACCCATACAAAACACCCAGCCTCCAGACCACCCTCCTTACCCCATACAAAACACCCAGCCTCCAGACAACCCGCCTTACCTCATACAAAACACCCAGCCTCCAGACAACCCTCTTTACCCCATACAAAATACTTAGCCTTTAGACCACCCTTTTTAACTCATACAAAACACCCAGCCTCCAGACCACCCTATTTACCTCATACAAAGCACTCAGCCTCCAGCCCACCCTCCTTATCCCATACAAAACACCCAGCCTCAAGACCACCCTCTTTACCACATACAAAGCACTCAGCATCCAGACCCCCATACTTACCCCATACAAAACACCCAGCCTCCAGACCCCCCATCCTTACCTCATAAAAAACACCCAGCCTCCAGACCGCCGATCCTTACCTCATACAAAATATCCAGCCTCCAGACCGCCCATCCTTACCTCATACAAAACACCCAGCCTCCAGACCACCCTCCTTACCCCACACAAAACACCCAGCCTCCAGACCACCCTCCTTTCCCCATACAAAACACCCAGCCTCAATACCACCCTCCTTACCCCATACAAAACACCCAGCCTCCAGACCACCCATCTTTGCCCCATACAAAACACCCAGCTTCCAAACCGCCCATCCTTACCCTATACAAAACACCCAGCTTCCAGACAACCCATTCTTACCCCATACAAAACACCCAGCTTCTAGACCAACCACCCTTACTACAAACAAAACACCCAGCATCAAGACTACCAATGCTTACCTTATACAAATCACTCAGCCTCCAGACCACCCTCCTTGCCCCATACAAAACACCCAGCCTCCAGACTGACCATCTTTGTCCCATATAAAAAACAAGCCTCCAGAACACACTCCTTAGCTCATACAAAACACCCAGCCTCCAGACAAACATCCTTACCTCATACAAAACACCCAGCCTCCAGACTACCCTCCTTACCTCTTACAAAACACCCTCTCTCCAGACCGCCCATCTTTTTCCCATTCAAAACACCAAACCTCCAGACCACCCTCCTTACCTCATAAAAAACACCAGGCTTTCAGTCCACCCTCTTTACCTCCTAAAAAATACTGAGCCTCCAGACCACCCACCTTGACTCATACAAAACACCCAGCCTCCAGACCACCCACCTTGACTCATACAAAATCCCTACCCTTCAGACCGCCCATCTTTACCTCATACAAAAAACCCAGACTCCAGACCACCCATCCTTACCCCATACAAAACACCAAGCCTCCAGACCACCCTCCTTACCTCATACAAAACACCCAGCTTCAAGACCACCCTGTTTACCCCATAAAAAAACACCAAGCCTCCTGACAACCCTCTTTACCTCATACAAAACAGACAGCCTCCAGACCGCCCATCCTTACCCTATACAAAAAACCCAGCCTCCAGACAACCCTCCTTACCCCATACAAAACACCCAGCCTCCAGACCCCCCTCCTTACCCTGTACAAAACACCCAGTCTCCAGACCATCCACCTTGACTCATACAAAACACCCAGGTTCCAGACCTCCCACTTTTTTTTATACAAAACACACAAACTCCAGTCCTCCCACCTTTACTCATACAAACACCCAGCCTCCAGACCACCCATCCTTACCCCATACAAAACACCAAGCTTCCAGACCACCCTCCTTACCTCATACAAAACACCATGCTTCATACACACTCTCTTTACCCCATAAAAAACACCCAGGCTCCAGACTACCCACCTTTACTCATACAAACAACCAGCCTCCAGACACCCATCCTTTCTCAGTACAAAAACACCCAGCTTCCGGACCACCCACCTTTACTCATACAAAACATCCAGCCTCTAGTCTACCTATCCTTACACATACAAACACTGAGTCTTCCAACCTCCCATCCTTACCCAATACATAACACCTAGCCTCCAGACCACCCACCTTTACTCATACAAAACATTCAGCCTCTAGTCTGCCTATCCTTACACATACAAACACTGAGTCTTCCAATCTCCCATCCTTACCCAATACAAAACACCCAGTCTCCAGACCGCCCATCCTTACCGCATACAAAACACCCAGCCTCCAGACCTCCTATCCTTACCCCATACAAAATACCCAGCCTCCAGACCTCCTATCCTTACCCCATACAAAACACCCTGTCTCCAGTCTGCCCATCCTTACCCAATACAAAACACCCAGTCTTCAGATGCCCATCCTTACACAATACAAAACACCCAGCCTCCAGATCACCCATCCTTACTCCATACAAAATACCCTTCTTTCAAACCTCCTATCCTTACCCCCACAAAACCACCCTTCCTGCAAACCTCCCATACCGACCCCGTACATAACATCCTTCCTCAAAATATCCCATTCTTACCCAAGAAAAACCACCCTGCCTCCAAACCTCTTATCCTTACCTGACCCCAAACAAACCACCCAGCCTCCAGACCTCACATCTGTACACCAAACAAACCACCCAACCTCCTGACCTCCCATCCTAGCAACATACACACCATCCTAAATATAAATCTTACATACTGACCCCCTACAAATCACCTTGCCTCCAATCCTCCAATCCTGACCCCATAAAATAACCCTGCCCCTAATCCTGACCACAGAAGACCCACTGTTCCTACAAACCTCCCATACTGACCTCATACAAACCACCCTGCCTCCAGACCTCCTACCCTTACCCTATACAAACTACCCTGCCTCCAGACCTCCTATCATTGCCCTATACAAACCACCCTTCCTCCAAACCTCCACCCTGATCCCATACAAGCCACCCTGCCTAAAGACCTCCCACCCTTTCCCTATACAAACCACCCTGCCTGCAGACCTCCCACCCTTACCCTATACAAACCACCCTGCCTCCAGACCTCCTACCCTTACCCTATACAAACTACCCTGCCTCCAGACCTCCTATCATTGCCCAATACAAACCACCCTTCCTCCAAACCTCCACCCTGAAACCATACAAACCACTCTGACCTCAGACCTCCCATCCTGACCCCCAGACAAACAACCCTGCCTCCCAAATTCTTAGCCTGACCCCAGACAAAACCACTCTGCCTCCAGACTTCCCACCCTGGTCCCTGACCCCCAGACAAACTATCCTACCTCCAGACTTCACACCCTGATCCCCAGACAAACCATCCTGCCTCTAGAATTCCCATTCTGATCCCCAGACAACCATCCTGCCTCTAAACATCCCATCCTGACCCCCAGACAAACCATCCTGCCTCTAGACTTCCCACCCTGATCCCCAGAAAACCATCCTGCCTCCAAACTTCCCACCCTGACCCCCAGACAAACGATCCTGTGTCCAGACTTTACACCCTGTTCTCCAGAGAAACCATCCTGCCTCTAGACTTCCCATTCTGATCCCCAGACAAACCATCCTGCCTCCAGACTTCCCACCTTGACCCACAGACAAACCATGCTGCCTCCAGACTTCCCAGCCTGATCCCCAGAAAACCATCCTGCCATCAACCTTCTCACCCTGACCCCCAGACAAACCGTCCTGCATACAGACTTTACACCCTGACCCCCAGACAAACCATCCTGCCTCCAGATTTCACACCCTGACCTCCAGACAAACCATCCTTCCTCTAGACTTCCCATTCTGATCCCCAGACAAACCATCCTGCCTCTCAAATCCCTAGCCTGACCCCAGACAAACCATCCTACCACCAGACTTCCCACCCTGACTCCCAGACAAACCATCCTGCCTTCAGACTTCCCACCATGACCCCCAGACAAACCATCCTGCCTCCAGACTTCCCAACCTGACCCCAGACAAACCACCCTGCCTCCAGATCTCCTATCATTGCCCTATACAAACCACCCAAACCCCACCCTGATCCCATACAAGTCACCCTGCCTCCAGACCTCCCACCCTTTCCCCATACAAACCACCCTGCCGCAAGAACTCCTTTCATTGACCCATACAAACCACCCTGCCTCCAGACCTCCTATCATTGCCCCATACAAACCACCCTTCCTCCAAACCCCCACCCTGAATCCATACAAACCACTCTGACCTCAGAACTCCCATCCTGACCCCCAGACATACAAACCTGCCTCCCAAATTCCTAGCCTGACCCCAGACAAAACCTCTCTGCCTCTAGACTTCCCAAACTGACCCCCAGACAAACCATCCTGCCTCTAGACTTTACATCCTGATCCCCAGACAAACCATCCTGCATCCAGAATTCACACCCTGACCCCCAGACAAACCATCCTGCCTCCAGACTTCACACCCTGGCCCCCAGACAAACCATCTTGCCTTTAGAATTCCCATTCTGATCCCCAGACAACCATCCTGCCTCCAAACTTCTCACCCTGACCCCCAGACAAACCATCCTGCCTCCAGACTACCCACCCTGATCCCCAGAAAACCATCCTGCCTCTAAACTTCCACCCTGACCCCCAGACAAACCATCCTGCATCCAGATTTTACACTCTGACCCCAGACAAACCATCCTACCTCCAAACTTCACAACCTGACCCCCAGACAAACCATCCTACCTCTAGACTTCCCATTCTGATCCCCAGACAAACCATCCTGCCTCCAGACTTCCCATCCTGACCCCCAGACAAACCATTCTGCCTCCAGACTTAACACCCTGACAACCCAACAACCCATCCTGCCTCCAGACTTCCCACCCTTTCCCCATACAAATAACCCTGCCGCAAGAACACTTTTCATTGACCCATACAAACCACTTTGCCTCCAGACCTCCTATCATTGCCCCATACAAACCACCCTTCCTCCAAACCCCCACCCTGAATCCATACAAACCACTCTGACCTCAGACCTCCCATCCTGACCCCCAGACAAACAACCCTGCCTCCCAAATTCCTAGCTTGACCCCAGACAAAACCTCTCTGCCTCCAGACTTCCCACCCTGACCCCCAGATAAACCATGCTGCATCCAGAATTCACACCCTGACCCCCAGACAAACCATCCTGCCTCCAGACTACCCACCATGATCCCCAGAAAACCATCCTGCATCTAAACTTCCACCCTGACCCCCAGACAAACCATCCTGCGTCCAGATTTCACACTCTGACCCCAGACAAACCATCCTGCCTCCAAACTTCACAACCTGACCCCAGACAAACCATCCTGCCTCTAGACTTCCCATTCTGATCCCCAGACAAACCATCCTGCCTCCAGACTTCCCATCCTGACCCCCAGACAAACCATGCTGCCTCCAGACTTAACACCCTGACAACCCGACAACCCATCCTGCCTCCAGACTTCCCACCCTGACCCCCAGACAAACAACCCTGCCTCCCAAATTCCTAGCTTGACCCCAGACAAAACCTCTCTGCCTCCAGACTTCCCACCCTGACCCCCAGACAAACCATGCTGCATCCAGAATTCACACCCTGACCCCCAGACAAACCATCCTGCCTCCAGACTACCCACCATGATCCCCAGAAAACCATCCTGCCTCTAAACTTCCACCCTGACCCCCAGACAAACCATCCTGCGTCCAGATTTCACACTCTGACCCCAGACAAACCATCCTGCCTCCAAACTTCACAACCTGACCCCAGACAAACCATCCTGCCTCTAGACTTCCCATTCTGATCCCCAGACAAACCATCCTGCCTCCAGACTTCCCATCCTGACCCCCAGACAAACCATGCTGCCTCCAGACTTAACACCCTGACAACCCGACAACCCATCCTTCCTTTCAGACTTCCCACCCTGATCCCCAGACAAACCATCCTGCCTCTCAAATCCCTAGCCTGACCCCAGACAAACTATCCTGCCACCAGACTTCCCACCCTGACTCCCAGACAAACCATCCTGCCTTCAGACTTCCCACCCTGACCCCAGACAAACCATCCTGCCTTCAGACTTCCCACTCTGACTCCCAGACAAACCATCCTGCCTTCAGACTTCCCACCCTGACTCCCAGACAAACCATCCTGCCTTCAGACTTCCCACCCTGACTCCCAGACAAACCATCCTGCCTTCAGACTTCCCACTCTGACTCCCAGACAAACCATCCTGCCTTCAGACTTCCCACCCTGACCCCCAGACAAACCTTCCTGCCTACAGTCTTCCCAACCTGACCCCATACAAAACACCCTGCCTCCAGACCTCCCACCCTTACCCCCAGACAAACAATCCTGCCTCCAGACTTCCCACCCTGACCCTCAGACAAACCATTCTGCCTCAAAAATTCCTAGCCTGACCCCAGACAAACTGCTCCCACCCTGAACCTATACAATTCAACATGCTTCCAGACCTGCCATCCTATCACCAGACAAAGTACCCTTAGATCGATAGGATAGATGATAGAAAGTTGATAGATAGATAGATAGATAGATAGATAGATAGGTAGATGATAGATAGATAGATAGATAGATAGATAGATATATAGATAGGTAGATGATAGATAGATAGATAAATAGATAGATAAATAGATAGATAGATAGATAGATAGATAGGTAGATGATAGATAGATGGATAGATAGATGATAGATAGATAGATAGATAGATAGATAGATAGATAGATAGATAGATATTTTATATGTACACAAATACATACACAAATTTGAATAAATCCACATAAATATACACTTGAGCCCTTCCCAGTCACCTTGCCCTTTTACATTGAATGTGTATACATATGAGTGTAACACTTTATTTTAATATATATTTAATGTGTTTTGTGATACTTTTATTCTAGCACTAACACTCTACTTCAGGTCTAAAGTTGCACTGTTTTTTAGCGCTACTATGAGTTGTGCTCGACCACAACAAATAACTCAGAACTTGTAATTTGAGTGATGTTTAGCGCAATCACAATATCCATTGAAAATAAAGGGTGCTCTAGAGGGATGTTGGCCACACTAAACATTCTCTGTTAATTCCTATTTACCACAGACTTATAATATTAATCCTAGCGCAGTCCAGCGATATTGACAGAGCACCCTGTGCTCTCAATAGCGTCCCACTTGTAATCTAGGCATTAATTTGGACTTAAATATCCCTTTAAGAAAGTGCACGTGCCATCATGAATTTCATATTAATGGAATAATGTGAAAATGCAGAAAACAAATATATTATTTATGCAACAAAACCTTTACATTGTATCACTGCTAACTTTTTTTAAACCTTTCTAATAAAATGACAGCCCCATTCACACATTGAGTTTTTGCACTAATACAAGACATAGCTGTATAATAATTAGCGTTATGTAAGAGACACCCACGCGCCCACCTGTTCCACACCACGCCAGACTCGAAGACTTGTGAGATTATAACATTTCAAAAGAAGTTTTATATTTAATAAGTTCTATGTGGTGCTTCAGACTCATATTTACATTGAGATATAGGATTTAATTTGGCACAAATCCAACTGTATCACCTCTGAAACCTACAGAAATGTATAAATTGCACAGAGAAATATGCGTTGTGAAGAGAAATGTATTTGCTTTGCAATCTATTTTAATAAATATGGCACCTATGTATGGGGATCTGGAAACGGCCTAATTTTTCCCAGTAAGTTTTGTATTGTGCATTTTCTTAGGCAGGGGATACTGGACAAGCGCACACACATAAAACGTATAGTTTGGAAAACTTTATTTTGTTTCATCAAGAATTAGTGCTTGGCCAAGTTTTGACATTTTTCATTCCTTACAGGAAATTCATTAACCCCTACTTCTGCTGAATATGTTCAGGGCAACAATGGAGCAACTAGACAGCAACATATAGTTAAAGTAATAGCTAGTGCTGCTGCTGCTACAAGGTAGCAGTAGCACAAAAAATTACAAGAATATTGCTGGATCACTATAGAATACTGTAGAAATGTAAATTTGAAGCCATCTTTAGAATAATATTTGTAACCATATAAATACATTTATTCATTTGTTTATTTATGTGGGGACGCTCATTTTGCATTTTTAAGAATTCAGTAAATTTAGAGATATTTTTTTTTACAATCATTTCATTTAAAAATGCACAATTAGGGGCTATCAATAGTGCTTCACTTGTAATCTGTGCCTAAATGGGACACTACAGTCTTTTTATGTCTGTGTAGTCTGTGACCCAGCAAGGTTGGTTATATCTGTGCAGCATTGTCTGTCCGTATTATCAGATGGGCAAATAAGAATCAGCACGAAAACTAGACACCAATTCCACCTCACTATAGCCTATTAAGCACATCGTACTGGGGAGGTGCTAAAACACCCCAGTCATTATTTTACCAACCCATACAAACGTTACATGTACAGTGCTTAACACCGTCAGACTGCGGCGGGCTGCTGCTTAGTTCTGTCTGTCACAAGAGCAGAACAGCCATCATGTATCAGGTAAAAAGAAGGGACAGTGAGGTGCTGGGAGCGGACAGGCAGATAGGCAGAAGGACAGAGAGATAGACAGAAATACAGACACTTGAGGATTGATTCTCTAAGAGTAAATGTCATTGAATACATTTAAACCAACCCTTACATGAGCAGCCATTCCTCTATATAAGGGGGCACATAGAAACTATTAATGGAATGGAAACTCTCACTGAGGAGAGCAGGTTTACTGAGCGCCCGGCACTGAAACAAAACACAAGTCATATTGCTCTGTATTCAGCAAAACTTGAAGGGACAGCAAACACCTGGTACTTACAAGATATTTCTGTCGTGTTACTATAGAATAACATATCAGCCACATCTAAACATTTTTTAAACAAATTAACATTGACTTGTTTGCTGAACTTGTTTATCAGTAGAAAAACTCCACTCACTACTTGCCTCTTAGGAGGAAGCACTCTGGGCTTCAGTCTGCAACTAACATCATTATGCTAGTATGAAGTAGTAAATTGCTGCTTTTTATCAGCTGAAATCTATTAGGGTTATATGTGTAGCAGGGTTAGCCTTAAAAAGCCAGCAGCCTCCAGCTCTGAGAATCCTCAATTTACATAAAAAGGGGGATAAATAAATAATATAAATATATTGTATAATTGTTTCATTACACATTAAGGGCTAGATTGCCAGTGGAGCACTAATTTGCACCCACAAATGGGCAAATGTGCCGTTTATGGGCATACAATAAATAACCAGCCATTACAAGTGGCTGGTTATTGCTATTGATACAGCCTGATGAAACGGCATATGTGTTGCTGAGAAACGCGTTGCTGTGCCAGTGTATTATACAATAAAGTTTACACACTTTCTTTTATATTCTACTTGCTCCAAACTTCATTTTTATTAACGGAGGATCCACATATGTTTGTCTGACTTCCTGGTTCCATTGTGACATCCTGCCTGTTGCCGGCCATCCTCCTCACTATCAGTGATTGGCCTCTTACACTGCCTTTGTGATTGGTCTGCCCTGCCACGAGATTTGGCATACAACGCTCCGGCCGCTTTTGCAAGTCTTACGGACGACTGTGTTGGTCCGTATTGCCCAGCTAGGCACTCATGTTGTGCCGTAACATCTTGTGAGTAGCCACCCTGAAGGGTTCTCTTTTATACGCCTTTTATTGCTTGGTTAACCAAAACAATATTACCTTATGTGGCGCCGCTTTTTATTTCCCCAATAGGATATATCTGACTACCTCGAGCTTGCAGTAGCAATTAGTGCTTATAAAATTAAACAGAGATCAGATCACTGGTTAATTTTATTAATGTGCCCTAAATGCCCCCAAAATCAAGTGTAATATACTTTATTAAAAAATAAAAATGAAGGATAGTAGCATCACCACTTTTTTATTTAACCCATAAACACAAACATGCATTAAAAAATAAAGATAGTAGCATCTTCATTTTTTAATAAAATAACTGCAAAAAGCAGTAATGAGGGTGCGGGATGTTAGAAAAAGGCGCTGAAAAGTGCCTTTACATGGGGGTCTATGGGAACTGTGTGTCCCTTGTAAATATATGTGTATATACACATAGTAATACATAAATATATCTGTATATACACATAGTAACACATAAATATATCTGTATATACACATAGTAACACATAAATATATATGTATATACACATAATAACACATAAATATATATGTATATACACATAATAACACATAAATATATATGTATATACACATAATAACACATAAATATATATGTATATACACATAGTAACACATAAATATATCTGTATATACACATAGTAACACATAAATATATCTGTATATACACATAGTAACACATAAATATATCTGTATATACACATAGTAAAACATAAATATATAAGTATATACACATAATAACACATAAATATATATGTATATACACATAGTAACACATAAATATATATGTATATACACATAGTAACACATAAATATATATGTATTTACCCATAGTAACACATAAATATATATGTATATACACATAGTAACACATAAATATATCTGTATATACACATAGTAACACATAAATATATATGTATATACACATAGTAACACATAAATATATATGTATATACACATAGTAACACATAAATATATATGTATTTACCCATAGTAACACATAAATATATATGTATATACACATACTAACACATAAATATATATGTATATACACATAATAACACATAAATATATATGTATATACACATAATAACACATAAATATATATGTATATACACATAATAACACATAAATATATATGTATATACACATAGTAACACATAAATATATATGTATATACACATAGTAACACATAAATATATATGTATATACACATAGTAACACATAAATATATATGTATATACACATAGTAACACATAAATATATCTGTATATACACATAGTAACACATAAATATATCTGTATATACACATAGTAACACATAAATATATCTGTATATACACATAGTAACACATAAATATATCTGTATATACACATAGTAAAACATAAATATATAAGTATATACACATAATAACACATAAATATATATGTATATACACATAGTAACACATAAATATATATGTATATACACATAGTAACACATAAATATATATGTATATACACATACTAACACATAAATATATATGTATATACACATACTAACACATAAATATATATGTATATAAGCATAGTAACACATAAATATATATGTATATACACATACTAACAGATAAATATATATGTATATACACATAGTAACACATAAATATATATGTATATACACATACTAACAGATAAATATATATGTATATACACATAGTAACACATAAATATATATGTATATACACATAGTAACACATAAATATATATGTATATACACATAGTAACACATAAATATATATGTATATACACATAGTAACACATAAATATATATGTATATACACATACTAACACATAAATATATATGTATATAAGCATAGTAACACATAAATATATATGTATATACACATAGTAACACATAAATATATATGTATATAAGCATAGTAACACATAAATATATATGTATATACACATAGTAATACATAAATATATATGTATATACACATAGTAAAACATAAATATATAAGTATATACACATATTAACATAAATATATATGTATATACACATAGTAACACATAAATATATATGTATATACACATATTAACACATAAATATATATGTATATACACATATTAACACATAAATATATATGTATATACACATAATAACACATAAATATATATGTATATACACATACTAACATATAAATATATATGTATATACATATACTAACATATAAATATATATGTATATACACATAATAACACATAAATATATGTTATACACACAGTAACACATAAATATATATGTATATACACACAGTAACACATAAATATATATGTATAAACACACAGTAACACATAAATATATATGTATATACACACAGTAACACATAAATATATATGTACATACACATAGTAACACATAAATATATATGTTTATACACATAGTAACACATAAATATATATGTATATACACATTATAACACATAAATATATATGTATATACACATAGTAATACATAAATATATATGTATATAAGCATAATAACACATAAATATATATGTATATATACATAGTAACACATAAATATATATGTATATATACACACATAGTAACACATAAATATAAATGTATATACACATATTAACATAAATATATATATATGTATATAAGCATAGTAACACATAAATATATATATGTATATACACATAGTAACACATAAATATATATGTATATACACATAGTAACACATAAATATATATGTATATACACATATTAACACATAAATATATATGTATATACACATAGTAACACATAAATATATATGTATATACAC
The DNA here is from genome assembly GCF_027579735.1 of Bombina bombina. NCBI lineage: Eukaryota > Metazoa > Chordata > Amphibia > Anura > Bombinatoridae > Bombina > Bombina bombina. The sequence continues at coordinate 1,136,094,385 of NC_069504.1, read as the reverse complement.
ATATTAACACATAAATATATATGTATATACACATAGTAACACATAAATATATATGTATATACACATAGTAACACATAAATATATATGTATATACACATATTAACACATAAATATATATGTATATACACATAGTAACACATAAATATATATGTATATACACATATTAACACATAAATATATATGTATATACACATAATAACACATAAATATATATGTATATACACATACTAACATATAAATATATATGTATATACATATACTAACATATAAATATATATGTATATACACATAATAACACATAAATATATATGTATATAAACATAATAACACATAAATATATATGTATATACACATAGTAACACATAAATATATATGTATATACACATAGTAACACATAAATATATATGTATATACACATAGTAACACATAAGTATATAGGTATATACACATAGTAACACATAAATATATTTGTATATACACATACTAACACATAAATAGATCTGTATATACACATAGTAACACCTTAATATATATGTATATACACATAATAACACATAAATATATAGTATATACACATAGTAACACATACATATATATGTATATACACATAGTAACACATAAATATATATGTATATACACATACTAACACATAAATAGATATGTATATACACATAGTAACACATAAATACATATGTATATACACATAGTAACACATAAATATATCTGTATATACCCATAGTAACACATAAATATATATGTATATACACATAGTAACACATAAATATATATGTATATACACATAATAACACATAAATATATGTTATACACACAGTAACACATAAATATATATGTATATACACACAGTAACACATAAATATATATGTATAAACACACAGTAACACATAAATATATATGTATATACACACAGTAACACATAAATATATATGTACATACACATAGTAACACATAAATATATATGTTTATACACATAGTAACACATAAATATATATGTATATACACATTATAACACATAAATATATATGTATATACACATAGTAATACATAAATATATATGTATATAAGCATAATAACACATAAATATATATGTATATATACATAGTAACACATAAATATATATGTATATATACACACATAGTAACACATAAATATAAATGTATATACACATATTAACATAAATATATATATATGTATATAAGCATAGTAACACATAAATATATATATGTATATACACATAGTAACACATAAATATATATGTATATACACATAGTAACACATAAATATATATGTATATACACATATTAACACATAAATATATATGTATATACACATAGTAACACATAAATATATATGTATATACACATATTAACACATAAATATATATGTATATACACATAGTAACACATAAATATATATGTATATACACATAGTAACACATAAATATATATGTATATACACATATTAACACATAAATATATATGTATATACACATAGTAACACATAAATATATATGTATATACACATATTAACACATAAATATATATGTATATACACATAATAACACATAAATATATATGTATATACACATCCTAACATATAAATATATATGTATATACATATACTAACATATAAATATATATGTATATACACATAATAACACATAAATATATATGTATATAAACATAATAACACATAAATATATATGTATATACACATAGTAACACATAAATATATATGTATATACACATAGTAACACATAAATATATATGTATATACACATAGTAACACATAAGTATATAGGTATATACACATAGTAACACATAAATATATTTGTATATACACATACTAACACATAAATAGATCTGTATATACACATAGTAACACCTTAATATATATGTATATACACATAATAACACATAAATATATAGTATATACACATAGTAACACATACATATATATGTATATACACATAGTAACACATAAATATATATGTATATACACATACTAACACATAAATAGATATGTATATACACATAGTAACACATAAATACATATGTATATACACATAGTAACACATAAATATATCTGTATATACCCATAGTAACACATAAATATATATGTATATACACATAGTAACACATAAATATATATGTATATACCCATAGTAACACATAAATATATATGTATTTACCCATAGTAACACATAAATATATATGTATATACACATAGTAACACATAAATATATATGTATATACACATAGTAACATATAAATATATATGTATATACACATAGTAACACATAAATATATATGTATATACACATAGTAACACATAAATATATATGTATATACGCATAGTAACACATAAATATATATATGTATATACACACAGTAACACATAAATATATATGTATATACACATAGTAACACATAAATATATATGTATATACACATAGTAACACATAAATATATATGTATATACACATACTAACACATAAATATATATGTATATACACATAGTAACACATAAATATATATGTATATACACATAGTAACACATAAATATATATGTATATACACATAGTAACACATAACAGTATCAATCTATTTTATTAGGTTAATAATGCTGTTTAGCATTTAAAGTCTTCATTTCAAATCTTTAAAAATAATGTATTAGGTGTTACTTATGACAATTTTGAGAGGGGCCTGGAACCTAACTCCCTCACTTTCCATTGACTTACATTATAAACTGGGTTTCAATTTACAACGGTTTCGATTTAAAACCATTCCTTCTGGAACCTAACCCCGGCGTAAACTGAGGGCTACCTGTATGTGTATATATATATATATATATATATATATATATATATATAGACACACACACATAGTAACACATAAATATATATGAATATACACATAGTAACACATAAATATATATGTATATACACATAGTAACACATAAATATATATGTATATACACATAATAACACATAAATATATATGTATATACACATAATAACACATAAATATATATGTATATACACATAATAACACATAAATATATATGTATATACACATAATAACACATAAATATATATGTACATACACATAATATCACATAAATATATATGTATATACACATAATAACACATAAATATATATGTATATACACATAATAACACATAAATATATATGGATACACACACAGTAACACATAAATATGTATGTATATACACATAGTAACACATAAATATATATGTATATACACATAGTAACACATAAATGTATATGTATATACACACAGTAACACATAAATATATATGTATATACACATAATAACACATAAATATATATGTATATACACATAGTAACACATAAATATATATGTATATACACATACTAACACATAAATAGATATGTATATACACATAGTAACACCTTAATATATATGTATATACACATAGTAATAGTGAAGAAGTGGGGCTATCTCTGATGACCTATCAATTGCCTTCTGTGTAGGTCAAACATATAATGCAATGTTCGTCTAAATAAAGCTTTACAGCAGCATAACACAAGTCACTGTTGGGCACACATATCTTGACAAATGTATAGAAGCGTTCCTCTGTTAGCGTTCAGTCCCCCTTGGTGACAAGCCAATGCAAACCCGCAAAGCAAAGTTCATATATGAATGTTAGTGCGCTCACCTCGTATCCAAACCAGGCTGGCCTCCAGACCCTTCTCTTGTACGGCTGATGCCTGATCAATCCGCCGGCCTCAGGGATAGTCACAGCACTGCAAACTCGTGACCACTCCCCACGCTAGCCCAGCGTGGCCGCTTAGCTGGATGATAATAACTTCAATCAAGCCGCGTTCAGAGGGAAAGGAGGAAGGTGACGTCAGCGGGACGGCTTGTAAGCATCCAATCTGGACCGGCAAATGGAGGTGTGTAGCCCAAACTCCAAATAGGATTGGATGTATATCCACAGTATCTCCAAAGTGGTTGTGATGGTGCTTGGTAAAAGCTAAATAATATCAGCTCTGTATGGTAACGGACTATCCTGGCTGGTGCAAATCACAGGATAAATCAAAAAGGTTCGGACAGTCCGTAATAAAACTTCAATCCTTTATTGTGAAAATACTTTAAAATATAGGAACACACAGGAGTGACAGAGTAGGTGTATTACCTAAACTGGCTTACGCGTTTCGGCGTTAGCCGTAGTCATAGCCATAGGTGTAGGGCGTAACCCCTGCCTTATATAATACGTGTTAAAACATCATTGGTTAACAAAAATTCAAATTAAAAGCAAAAAAGAAGAATACACTTACTCATTAATTAGGACCTTTCATAGATACAATTGTTACAAGGCTTATACTCAGGAGCAACTATTGTAACCAAATAATCATTGTAGTTATAACTATGTGTATATCGGTGGAAATATACTATCTCTTTACGTCACCTTTGGGACAATGTTTAAAATTGACACGGGCCCAAATTTTAATGTATACCAATGTATATAAGAGCCTCATCACATACTAAACATTGATTTTGTAAGTGAACAGTTAAACATATCAATATATGAATAGTAATTTACACACCAAGACACTTCGTAATCATAACATAGTTAATAAATATATACGATACATCTTTGTTGTTCCTGAATAATGTGAATTATAAATAGAGATAGAGATGAACAATAGAACCTGTGAATATTGTGTTATTATTGTGTTATTATTCGGTACTAAATCTGGAATTGGTCCCAAGCCTCTTAGTATACTATATCGCTAATATGAAAATATATGCTAAATATTATATAAATCTTGAGGCGACTTAAGCCCAGACTTCATCCCACACAATCTTAACTAAGTAACACTAATATTCATTCACTTTATGTGGCCCATTATTGTTATTATATATATACAAATATACAAAAATACAAAAGTATATAGGGGAGGGATACAATGTACACTTAGTTGTAAACATAGGTTGTAGTGTATAACATATATGCAGTATCCTATTATATATCTGTGGATAATCTATATAGTTTACTCGCATAATTTGGCAGCATGGAAGCAAGAGAGAGATATGCACTGGATGTAATTATTCCCAAAAATTGATTAGGTCATATTTGGAATTAAGACCTTTAGGGATTCGTGTCTCCAATTTAAAAATCCAGTACATCTCTCTCTTGGCCAAAATCTGTTCTTTATTACCTCCTCTTTTAGGTGTTACTATTCTTTCAATAATACACCACCTGAGGGAGTCAACACTTTTATTGTGCATGGTGGCAAAGGGCTGCACCAGAGGTGTGGCAGCCTTACCTAGTGACAATGTGGACAGATGTTCTCTGATCCTAGAGTTAGCATCCCTTCCAGTGAGTCCTACATATTGTTTGCAACAAAGAGTGCATTCCAAAAGATACACAATGCATTCAGTGGTACAATTTAGACAAGATTTTATATCAAAGCTTTCCCCTGTTACACACGATCTAAAGTTTGTGGTGATCAGTGCAAAATCACAGGGCCTACACTTTATTTGATTGGTCTGATGTATAGGTTCACTCTGAGCAATACCAGAAGTGTGAAAATGTTTCTTAAGAGTAAGATTTCTCACCAATCTATTTACATATATCATTGTTTGAAATACATTAAAATCTGATGTAGGTGCAAAACCAAGGCCTAGACTTAATACATATTCCTGCTCACGATTAAGTATTGTGCCAGACAGGTTGATCACATTGGTATTTCTATTTACTTGTATTTGCTTTGGTGTTACTTAGTTAAGATTGTGTGGGATGAAGTCTGGACTTAAGTCGCCTCAAGATTTATATAATATTTAGCATATATTTTCATATTAGCGATATAGTATACTAAGAGGCTTGGGACCAATTCCAGATTTAGTACCGAATAATAACACAATAATAACACAATATTCACAGGTTCTATTGTTCATCTCTATCTCTATTTATAATTCACATTATTCAGGAACAACAAAGATGTATCGTATATATTTATTAACTATGTTATGATTACGAAGTGTCTTGGTGTGTAAATTACTATTCATATATTGATATGTTTAACTGTTCACTTACAAAATCAATGTTTAGTATGTGATGAGGCTCTTATATACATTGGTATACATTAAAATTTGGGCCCGTGTCAATTTTAAACATTGTCCCAAAGGTGACGTAAAGAGATAGTATATTTCCACCGATATACACATAGTTATAACTACAATGATTATTTGGTTACAATAGTTGCTCCTGAGTATAAGCCTTGTAACAATTGTATCTATGAAAGGTCCTAATTAATGAGTAAGTGTATTCTTCTTTTTTGCTTTTAATTTGAATTTTTGTTAACCAATGATGTTTTAACACGTATTATATAAGGCAGGGGTTACGCCCTACACCTATGGCTATGACTACGGCTAACGCCGAAACGCGTAAGCCAGTTTAGGTAATACACCTACTCTGTCACTCCTGTGTGTTCCTATATTTTAAAGTATTTTCACAATAAAGGATTGAAGTTTTATTACGGACTGTCCGAACCTTTTTGATTTATCCTATACACATACTAACACATAAATATATATGTATATACACATAGTAACACATAAATATATATGTATATACACATAGTAACACATAAATATATATGTATATACACATAGTAACACATAACAGTATCAATCTATTTTATTAGGTTAATAATGCTGTTTAGCATTTAAAGTCTTCATTTCAAATCTTTAAAAATAATGTATTAGGTGTTACTTATGACAATTTTGAGAGGGGCCTGGAACCTAACTCCCTCACTTTCCATTGACTTACATTATAAACTGGGTTTCAATTTACAACGGTTTCGATTTAAAACCATTCCTTCTGGAACCTAACCCCGGCGTAAACTGAGGGCTACCTGTATGTGTATATATATATATATATATATATATATATATATATATATATATATATATATATATATATATATATATATATAGACACACACACATAGTAACACATAAATATATATGAATATACACATAGTAACACATAAATATATATGTATATACACATAGTAACACATAAATATATATGTATATACACATAATAACACATAAATATATATGTATATACACATAATAACACATAAATATATATGTATATACACATAATAACACATAAATATATATGTATATACACATAATAACACATAAATATATATGTACATACACATAATATCACATAAATATATATGTATATACACATAATAACACATAAATATATATGTATATACACATAATAACACATAAATATATATGTATACACACACAGTAACACATAAATATGTATGTATATACACATAGTAACACATAAATATATATGTATATACACATAGTAACACATAAATGTATATGTATATACACACAGTAACACATAAATATATATGTATATACACATAATAACACATAAATATATATGTATATACACATAGTAACACATAAATATATATGTATATACACATACTAACACATAAATAGATATGTATATACACATAGTAACACCTTAATATATATGTATATACACATAGTAATAGTGAAGAAGTGGGGCTATCTCTGATGACCTATCAATTGCCTTCTGTGTAGGTCAAACATATAATGCAATGTTCGTCTAAATAAAGCTTTACAGCAGCATAACACAAGTCACTGTTGGGCACACATATCTTGACAAATGTATAGAAGCGTTCCTCTGTTAGCGTTCAGTCCCCCTTGGTGACAAGCCAATGCAAACCCGCAAAGCAAAGTTCATATATGAATGTTAGTGCGCTCACCTCGTATCCAAACCAGGCTGGCCTCCAGACCCTTCTCTTGTACGGCTGATGCCTGATCAATCCGCCGGCCTCAGGGATAGTCACAGCACTGCAAACTCGTGACCACTCCCCACGCTAGCCCAGCGTGGCCGCTTAGCTGGATGATAATAACTTCAATCAAGCCGCGTTCAGAGGGAAAGGAGGAAGGTGACGTCAGCGGGACGGCTTGTAAGCATCCAATCTGGACCGGCAAATGGAGGTGTGTAGCCCAAACTCCAAATAGGATTGGATGTATATCCACAGTATCTCCAAAGTGGTTGTGATGGTGCTTGGTAAAAGCTAAATAATATCAGCTCTGTATGGTAACGGACTATCCTGGCTGGTGCAAATCACAGGATAAATCAAAAAGGTTCGGACAGTCCGTAATAAAACTTCAATCCTTTATTGTGAAAATACTTTAAAATATAGGAACACACAGGAGTGACAGAGTAGGTGTATTACCTAAACTGGCTTACGCGTTTCGGCGTTAGCCGTAGTCATAGCCATAGGTGTAGGGCGTAACCCCTGCCTTATATAATACGTGTTAAAACATCATTGGTTAACAAAAATTCAAATTAAAAGCAAAAAAGAAGAATACACTTACTCATTAATTAGGACCTTTCATAGATACAATTGTTACAAGGCTTATACTCAGGAGCAACTATTGTAACCAAATAATCATTGTAGTTATAACTATGTGTATATCGGTGGAAATATACTATCTCTTTACGTCACCTTTGGGACAATGTTTAAAATTGACACGGGCCCAAATTTTAATGTATACCAATGTATATAAGAGCCTCATCACATACTAAACATTGATTTTGTAAGTGAACAGTTAAACATATCAATATATGAATAGTAATTTACACACCAAGACACTTCGTAATCATAACATAGTTAATAAATATATACGATACATCTTTGTTGTTCCTGAATAATGTGAATTATAAATAGAGATAGAGATGAACAATAGAACCTGTGAATATTGTGTTATTATTGTGTTATTATTCGGTACTAAATCTGGAATTGGTCCCAAGCCTCTTAGTATACTATATCGCTAATATGAAAATATATGCTAAATATTATATAAATCTTGAGGCGACTTAAGCCCAGACTTCATCCCACACAATCTTAACTAAGTAACACTAATATTCATTCACTTTATGTGGCCCATTATTGTTATTATATATATACAAATATACAAAAATACAAAAGTATATAGGGGAGGGATACAATGTACACTTAGTTGTAAACATAGGTTGTAGTGTATAACATATATGCAGTATCCTATTATATATCTGTGGATAATCTATATAGTTTACTCGCATAATTTGGCAGCATGGAAGCAAGAGAGAGATATGCACTGGATGTAATTATTCCCAAAAATTGATTAGGTCATATTTGGAATTAAGACCTTTAGGGATTCGTGTCTCCAATTTAAAAATCCAGTACATCTCTCTCTTGGCCAAAATCTGTTCTTTATTACCTCCTCTTTTAGGTGTTACTATTCTTTCAATAATACACCACCTGAGGGAGTCAACACTTTTATTGTGCATGGTGGCAAAGTGCTGCACCAGAGGTGTGGCAGCCTTACCTAGTGACAATGTGGACAGATGTTCTCTGATCCTAGAGTTAGCATCCCTTCCAGTGAGTCCTACATATTGTTTGCAACAAAGAGTGCATTCCAAAAGATACACAATGCATTCAGTGGTACAATTTAGACAAGATTTTATATCAAAGCTTTCCCCTGTTACACACGATCTAAAGTTTGTGGTGATCAGTGCAAAATCACAGGGCCTACACTTTATTTGATTGGTCTGATGTATAGGTTCACTCTGAGCAATACCAGAAGTGTGAAAATGTTTCTTAAGAGTAAGATTTCTCACCAATCTATTTACATATATCATTGTTTGAAATACATTAAAATCTGATGTAGGTGAAAAACCAAGGCCTAGACTTAATACATATTCCTGCTCACGATTAAGTATTGTGCCAGACAGGTTGATCACATTGGTATTTCTATTTACTTGTATTTGCTTTGGTGTTACTTAGTTAAGATTGTGTGGGATGAAGTCTGGACTTAAGTCGCCTCAAGATTTATATAATATTTAGCATATATTTTCATATTAGCGATATAGTATACTAAGAGGCTTGGGACCAATTCCAGATTTAGTACCGAATAATAACACAATAATAACACAATATTCACAGGTTCTATTGTTCATCTCTATCTCTATTTATAATTCACATTATTCAGGAACAACAAAGATGTATCGTATATATTTATTAACTATGTTATGATTACGAAGTGTCTTGGTGTGTAAATTACTATTCATATATTGATATGTTTAACTGTTCACTTACAAAATCAATGTTTAGTATGTGATGAGGCTCTTATATACATTGGTATACATTAAAATTTGGGCCCGTGTCAATTTTAAACATTGTCCCAAAGGTGACGTAAAGAGATAGTATATTTCCACCGATATACACATAGTTATAACTACAATGATTATTTGGTTACAATAGTTGCTCCTGAGTATAAGCCTTGTAACAATTGTATCTATGAAAGGTCCTAATTAATGAGTAAGTGTATTCTTCTTTTTTGCTTTTAATTTGAATTTTTGTTAACCAATGATGTTTTAACACGTATTATATAAGGCAGGGGTTACGCCCTACACCTATGGCTATGACTACGGCTAACGCCGAAACGCGTAAGCCAGTTTAGGTAATACACCTACTCTGTCACTCCTGTGTGTTCCTATATTTTAAAGTATTTTCACAATAAAGGATTGAAGTTTTATTACGGACTGTCCGAACCTTTTTGATTTATCCTATACACATAGTAACACATAAATATATAGTATATACACATAGTAACACATAAATATATATGTATATACACATAGTAACACATAAATATATATGTATATACACATAGTAACACATAACAGTATCAATCTATTTTATTAGGTTAATAATGCTGTTTAGCATTTAAAGTCTTCATTTCAAATCTTTAAAAATAATGTATTAGGTGTTACTTATGACAATTTTGAGAGGGGCCTGGAACCTAACTCCCTCACTTTCCATTGACTTACATTATAAACTGGGTTTCAATTTACAACGGTTTCGATTTAAAACCATTCCTTCTGGAACCTAACCCCGGCGTAAACTGAGGGCTACCTGTATGTGTATATATATATATATATATATATATATATATATATATATATATATATATATATATATATATATATATATAGACACACACACATAGTAACACATAAATATATATGAATATACACATAGTAACACATAAATATATATGTATATACACATAGTAACACATAAATATATATGTATATACACATAATAACACATAAATATATATGTATATACACATAATAACACATAAATATATATGTATATACACATAATAACACATAAATATATATGTATATACACATAATAACACATAAATATATATGTACATACACATAATATCACATAAATATATATGTATATACACATAATAACACATAAATATATATGTATATACACATAATAACACATAAATATATATGTATACACACACAGTAACACATAAATATGTATGTATATACACATAGTAACACATAAATATATATGTATATACACATAGTAACACATAAATGTATATGTATATACACACAGTAACACATAAATATATATGTATATACACATAATAACACATAAATATATATGTATATACACATAGTAACACATAAATATATATGTATATACACATACTAACACATAAATAGATATGTATATACACATAGTAACACCTTAATATATATGTATATACACATAGTAATAGTGAAGAAGTGGGGCTATCTCTGATGACCTATCAATTGCCTTCTGTGTAGGTCAAACATATAATGCAATGTTCGTCTAAATAAAGCTTTACAGCAGCATAACACAAGTCACTGTTGGGCACACATATCTTGACAAATGTATAGAAGCGTTCCTCTGTTAGCGTTCAGTCCCCCTTGGTGACAAGCCAATGCAAACCCGCAAAGCAAAGTTCATATATGAATGTTAGTGCGCTCACCTCGTATCCAAACCAGGCTGGCCTCCAGACCCTTCTCTTGTACGGCTGATGCCTGATCAATCCGCCGGCCTCAGGGATAGTCACAGCACTGCAAACTCGTGACCACTCCCCACGCTAGCCCAGCGTGGCCGCTTAGCTGGATGATAATAACTTCAATCAAGCCGCGTTCAGAGGGAAAGGAGGAAGGTGACGTCAGCGGGACGGCTTGTAAGCATCCAATCTGGACCGTCAAATGGAGGTGTGTAGCCCAAACTCCAAATAGGATTGGATGTATATCCACAGTATCTCCAAAGTGGTTGTGATGGTGCTTGGTAAAAGCTAAATAATATCAGCTCTGTATGGTAACGGACTATCCTGGCTGGTGCAAATCACAGGATAAATCAAAAAGGTTCGGACAGTCCGTAATAAAACTTCAATCCTTTATTGTGAAAATACTTTAAAATATAGGAACACACAGGAGTGACAGAGTAGGTGTATTACCTAAACTGGCTTACGCGTTTCGGCGTTAGCCGTAGTCATAGCCATAGGTGTAGGGCGTAACCCCTGCCTTATATAATACGTGTTAAAACATCATTGGTTAACAAAAATTCAAATTAAAAGCAAAAAAGAAGAATACACTTACTCATTAATTAGGACCTTTCATAGATACAATTGTTACAAGGCTTATACTCAGGAGCAACTATTGTAACCAAATAATCATTGTAGTTATAACTATGTGTATATCGGTGGAAATATACTATCTCTTTACGTCACCTTTGGGACAATGTTTAAAATTGACACGGGCCCAAATTTTAATGTATACCAATGTATATAAGAGCCTCATCACATACTAAACATTGATTTTGTAAGTGAACAGTTAAACATATCAATATATGAATAGTAATTTACACACCAAGACACTTCGTAATCATAACATAGTTAATAAATATATACGATACATCTTTGTTGTTCCTGAATAATGTGAATTATAAATAGAGATAGAGATGAACAATAGAACCTGTGAATATTGTGTTATTATTGTGTTATTATTCGGTACTAAATCTGGAATTGGTCCCAAGCCTCTTAGTATACTATATCGCTAATATGAAAATATATGCTAAATATTATATAAATCTTGAGGCGACTTAAGCCCAGACTTCATCCCACACAATCTTAACTAAGTAACACTAATATTCATTCACTTTATGTGGCCCATTATTGTTATTATATATATACAAATATACAAAAATACAAAAGTATATAGGGGAGGGATACAATGTACACTTAGTTGTAAACATAGGTTGTAGTGTATAACATATATGCAGTATCCTATTATATATCTGTGGATAATCTATATAGTTTACTCGCATAATTTGGCAGCATGGAAGCAAGAGAGAGATATGCACTGGATGTAATTATTCCCAAAAATTGATTAGGTCATATTTGGAATTAAGACCTTTAGGGATTCGTGTCTCCAATTTAAAAATCCAGTACATCTCTCTCTTGGCCAAAATCTGTTCTTTATTACCTCCTCTTTTAGGTGTTACTATTCTTTCAATAATACACCACCTGAGGGAGTCAACACTTTTATTGTGCATGGTGGCAAAGTGCTGCACCAGAGGTGTGGCAGCCTTACCTAGTGACAATGTGGACAGATGTTCTCTGATCCTAGAGTTAGCATCCCTTCCAGTGAGTCCTACATATTGTTTGCAACAAAGAGTGCATTCCAAAAGATACACAATGCATTCAGTGGTACAATTTAGACAAGATTTTATATCAAAGCTTTCCCCTGTTACACACGATCTAAAGTTTGTGGTGATCAGTGCAAAATCACAGGGCCTACACTTTATTTGATTGGTCTGATGTATAGGTTCACTCTGAGCAATACCAGAAGTGTGAAAATGTTTCTTAAGAGTAAGATTTCTCACCAATCTATTTACATATATCATTGTTTGAAATACATTAAAATCTGATGTAGGTGCAAAACCAAGGCCTAGACTTAATACATATTCCTGCTCACGATTAAGTATTGTGCCAGACAGGTTGATCACATTGGTATTTCTATTTACTTGTATTTGCTTTGGTGTTACTTAGTTAAGATTGTGTGGGATGAAGTCTGGACTTAAGTCGCCTCAAGATTTATATAATATTTAGCATATATTTTCATATTAGCGATATAGTATACTAAGAGGCTTGGGACCAATTCCAGATTTAGTACCGAATAATAACACAATAATAACACAATATTCACAGGTTCTATTGTTCATCTCTATCTCTATTTATAATTCACATTATTCAGGAACAACAAAGATGTATCGTATATATTTATTAACTATGTTATGATTACGAAGTGTCTTGGTGTGTAAATTACTATTCATATATTGATATGTTTAACTGTTCACTTACAAAATCAATGTTTAGTATGTGATGAGGCTCTTATATACATTGGTATACATTAAAATTTGGGCCCGTGTCAATTTTAAACATTGTCCCAAAGGTGACGTAAAGAGATAGTATATTTCCACCGATATACACATAGTTATAACTACAATGATTATTTGGTTACAATAGTTGCTCCTGAGTATAAGCCTTGTAACAATTGTATCTATGAAAGGTCCTAATTAATGAGTAAGTGTATTCTTCTTTTTTGCTTTTAATTTGAATTTTTGTTAACCAATGATGTTTTAACACGTATTATATAAGGCAGGGGTTACGCCCTACACCTATGGCTATGACTACGGCTAACGCCGAAACGCGTAAGCCAGTTTAGGTAATACACCTACTCTGTCACTCCTGTGTGTTCCTATATTTTAAAGTATTTTCACAATAAAGGATTGAAGTTTTATTACGGACTGTCCGAACCTTTTTGATTTATCCTATACACATAGTAACACATAAATATATAGTATATACACATAGTAACACATAAATATATATGTATATACACATAGTAACACATAAATATATCTGTATATACACATAGTAACACATAAATATATATATATGTATATACACACAGTAACACATAAATATATCTGTATATACACATAGTAACACATAAATATATATATATGTATATACACACAGTAACACATAAATATATAGGTATATACAAATATTAACACATAAATATATATACATAAGCATATACAAATATATTTACAATTTGCCATCCCTGCACGACTTACCCCTTTCGCTGCGCTAACTCTCATGCCATGTGTCACAGCATGGGAATGTGGCGCTCTTTGGAGCCTATGACCTAGATTTGGAGTTTGGCGTTAGCCGTGAAAACCAGCGTTAGAGGTTCCTAACGCTGGTTTTAGGCTACCGCCGGTATTTGGAGTCACTCAAAATAGGGTCTAACGCTCATTTTTCAGCCGCGACTTTTCCATACCGCAGATCCCCTTACGTAAATTGCGTATCCTATCTTTTCAATGGGATCTTTCTAACTCCGGTATTTCGAGTCGTTTCTGAAGTGAGCGTTAGACATTTAACGACAAAACTCCAGCCGCAGGAAAAAAGTCAGTAGTTAAGAGCTTTCTGGGCTAACGCCGGTTTATAAAGCTCTTAACTACTGTACTCTAAAGTACACTAACACCCATAAACTACCTATGTACCCCTAAACCGAGACCCCCCCACATCGCCGCCACTCGAATACATTTTTTTAACCCCTAATCTGCCGACCGCCACCTACGTTATCCTTATGTACCCCTAATCTGCTGCCCCTAACATCGCCGACCCCTGTATTATATTTATTAACCCCTAATCTGCCCCCCTCAACGTCGCCTCCACCTGCCTACACTTATTAACCCCTAATCTGCCGACCACAAAGCGCCGCCACCTACGTTATCCTTATGTACCCCTAATCTGCTGCCCCTAACACCGCCGACCCCTGTATTATATTTATTAACACCTAATCTGCCCCCCTCAACGTCGCCTCCACCTGCCTACACTTATTAACCCCTAATCTGCCGACCGGACCTGAGCGCTACTATAATAAAGTTATTAACCCCTAATCCGCCTCACTAACCCTATAATAAATAGTATTAACCCCTAATCTGCCCTCCCTAACAAGTGTAAGTGTAAGGCTAGGGGTGTTTAGACTCGGGGTACATGTTAGGGTGTTAGGTGCAGACGTAGAAGTGTTTCCCCATAGCAAACAATGGGGCTGCGTTAAGAGCTGAACGCGGCTTTTTTGCAGGTGTTAGGTTTTTTTTCAGCTCAAACAGCCCCATTGTTTCCTATGGGGGAATCGTGCACGAGCACGTTTTTGAGGCTGGCCGCTTGCGTAAGCAACTCTGGTATCGAGAGTTGAAGCTGCATTAAAAATGCTCTACGCTCCTTTTTTGGAGCCTAAAGCAGCCTTTTTGTGGACTCTCAATACCAGAGTTATTTTTATGGTGCGGCCAGAAAAAAGCCGGCGTTAGTTTTTCGGGTCGTTACCGACAAAACTCCAAATCTAGCAGTATGGAAGCACTCCCTCTTGAGCACAATGCTTCTATGCAATGCGAACACAAGTTCATATTTGCGTGCGCTGATATTACTCAGTGGAGCGAAAGCAATATTTTTGCGCTCCACTTGTAATCTAGCCCTCTATATGCAAATGTCAAGGTGTTTATTGCCTCTTTAACCTGTGGATGCTTTTATTTTGACATCAGTGAAATTGCATATTGTGAGACAAACTTGCTACCTTACATGTTATGGATTAAAGTTCTGCATGTGTAGTGTTTAAAGAGCTGTGAGAGTTGTCAGTCACGCCCAGGGAACGCCCCTGTTTAGCCCACTCGCTAACTCTCGCTGAGATTACAAAAATAAAGTAGATTTTCAGTGTTGTGCTTTTTCTATAGATCTACACTGCACATTGAGGCCTAGATTTAGAGTTCGGCGGTAAAAGGGCTGTTAACGCTCCGCGGGTTTTTTTCTGGCCGCACCATAAATTTAACTCTGGTATCGAGAGTTCAAACAAATGCTGCGTTAGGCTCCAAAAAAGGAGCGTAGAGCATTTTTACCGCAAATGCAACTCTCGATACCAGAGCTGCTTACGGACGCGGCCGACATCAAAAACGTGCTCGTGCACGATTCTCCCATAGGAAACAATGGGGCTGTTTGAGCTGAAAAAAAACCTAACACCTGCAAAAAAGCAGCGTTCAGCTCCTAACGCAGCACCATTGTTTCCTATGGGGAAACACTTCCTACGTCTGCACCTAACACTCTAACATGTACCCCGAGTCTAAACACCCCTAGCCTTACACTTATTAACCCCTAATCTGCCGCCCACGCTATCGCTGACCCCTGCATTACACTTTTAACCCCTAATCTGCCGCTCCGTAAAACGCCGCCACCTACGTTATCCCTATGTACCCCTAATCTGCTGCCCTAACATCGCCGACCCCTATGTTATATTTATTAACCCCTAATCTGCCCCCCACAACGTCGCCGACACCTGCCTACACTTATTAACCCCTAATCTGCCGAGCGGACCTGAGCGCTACTATAATAAAGTTATTAACCCCTAATCCGCCTCACTAACCCTATCATAAATAGTATTAACCCCTAATCTGCCCTCCCTAACATCGCCGACACCTACCTTCAATTATTAACCCCTAAACTTCCGATCGGAGCTCACCGCTATTCTAATAAATGGATTAACCCCTAAAGCTAAGTCTAACCCTAACACTAACACCCCCCTAAGTTAAATATAATTTTTATCTAACGAAATAAATTAACTCTTATTAAATAACTTATTCCTATTTAAAGCTAAATACTTACCTGTAAAATAAATCCTAATATAGCTACAATATAAATTATAATTATATTATAGCTATTTTAGGATTAATATTTATTTTACAGGCAACTTTGTAATTATTTTAACCAGGTACAATAGCTATTAAATAGTTAAGAACTATTTAATAGTTACCTAGTTAAAATAATAACAAATTTACCTGTAAAATAAATCCTAACCTAAGTTATAATTAAACCTAACACTACCCTATCAATAAAATAATTAAATAAACTACCTACAATTACCTACAATTAACCTAACACTACACTATCAATAAATTAATTAAACACAATTGCTACAAATAAATACAATTAAATAAACTAGCTAAAGTACAAAAAATAAAAAAGAACTAAGTTACAGAAAATAAAAAAATATTTACAAACATAAGAAAAATATTACAACAATTTTAAACTAATTACACCTACTCTAAGCCCCCTAATAAAATAACAAAGCCCCCCAAAATAAAAAATTCCCTACCCTATTCTAAATTAAAAAAGTTACAAGCTCTTTTACCTTACCAGCCCTGAACAGGGCCCTTTGCGGGGTATGCCCCAAGAATTTCAGCTCTTTTGCCTGTAAAAGAATAAATACAATACCCCCCCCCCAACATTACAACCCACCA